>NC_073249.2:65197083-65502500 GCF_029289425.2 Pan paniscus
TCTGTATCTATATTAAGCTAAGCATCAATTCATACTGACATCTCTAACTCTAATCTATTGCCACAGGATCATTCCAGCCATCCCCTGTTAAATATCTGTAACCTCCCACTCCAACAGTGAGAAACCTGGCTTCACCATCCAGTAGCCAATATTTAATTGTTCAGTTCAGTATGCATTTATAGTGTTTTCAGAGTTGTTAATTATTACCTCCATAGTAAAAATTAGTACAGTGCTTATGTATGGTTGCTTTTAGTTTTGGTCTCACAGTCTTCGTTGATTTCCAAAGTTACTTAGGTTAGCATCTTTCCCTCAATCTCCTTCAGTAAGGTTATTTCACATATTTGTAATACTGTTAGATTCTTTTGTCACAGTCTGCATTCTATACCGAGATCCCCAGGCTTTCATTTTTGTTTGTGTTTTTAATTTATGTACGTTAAATTTCACTCTCTTTGCTATAAAGCTCTATGAATTTTGACAAATGTATAGTAACATGTACCTACCATTACAGTACCATACAGAATAGTTTCACCATCCTAAAAGAAAAATCCTCTGTGCTTCACCTATACACCCTTCTTTTTTGTACAAATCTCTGGAAATCTACAGTTTTGCCTATTTCAGAATATCATGCAAGTAGAATCATACAGTGTGTATCTTTCAGACTGGCTTTTCTCACTTAGCAATATGCACTTATCCATGTTTTTTTCATGGCTTGGTAGCTCATTCCTTCTTATTACTAAGTAATATTCCATTGTCTGGATGTACTACAGTTTGTCCACTCATCTATTGAAGGACACCTTGGTTGCTTCCAGTTTTTGGTGATTATGAATAAAGCTGTTACCAACATTCACATAAAGGTTTTTGTATGGTTACAGTTTTTCCAATCAGTTGGGAAAATACCCTGGGAGCACGATTTCTAGACATATGGTAAGATTATGTTTAGCACTGTAAGAAATTCAGATCTATTTTGTTTAGAAAAAAAATTATATTGGCCGGGTGCAGTGAGTGGCTCACGCCTGTAATCCCAGCACTTTGGGAGGCCGAGGCGAGTGGAGGTCGGGAGTTCGAGACCAGCCTGACCAACATGGAGAAACACTGTCTCTACTAAAAATACAAAATTAGCCACACATAGTGGCGTATGCCTGTAATCCCAGCTACTTGGGAGGCTGAGGCAGGAGAATCATTTGAACCCGGGAGGCGGAGGTTGCGGTGAGCCAAGATCGTGCCATTGCCCTCCAGCCTGGGCAACAAGAGCGAGATTCCATCTCAAAAAAAAAAAGTTATATTTCTGTATTTCTATTTATATTAGGCATAAAAACATAAATGATTGTTATGGGGTTTATGCCTGATTTTATTTTTTATTCACTTCTGTATTTCCCAAAGTATGTTTTAAAGTAATTCAAGCAAGTAGTATGTTTACAAACAGAGAAAGGTTAATTTTAAAAGTACAATTAAATAAAGTACAATTATTTAAAGTACAATAAATAAGAAAATAACAGGAGTAAACCAATCCATTAGCTATGGGTGGTTTACTTTGTCTCACTAGATGGCCATCTCCTGGCCAGCAGAGATTGTTTGATTTGAGCTGAAACATTATGAGCAGTAAGGCATCGCTGTGAATCATTAGAATGAGATTCTCTGTTCTCTTTGTCTGCAGTTGGCGTTCCCTGCTGTTCCTTTAGGTTTCATTGTGCCTCAGACTCAGGAGAAGCAAAGGAACCCTGGCCTGATAATGTCAGACCCATGTGCTAATAATGAATCTTCAGCTTCATTTCTGAGACCAAGCCCTACCTCATATTCCAGTTCCACTCACCAGATTCCTGTCTCATTTTATGCACTCAACTGTAAAAATTCTAAAAGAAGTATTTGCCTAAAATTAAGCAAACTCTCAAGTTATCCAGTTATAAGCAGAAGTTTGCCAGTAAATGAGACTCTGTAATGTACCATTACACTCGGACAGGAACCAAAAAACGGAGTCATCTCATTACATTTTGGGAAATATTGTTGTCATTATCAATTGTTTTACTTTTCAAAGAAGGAAGAAATTTGGCATCTGTTATCATACAGAGCACTGAGTAAATACATTAATCCTATTATGAACATGAAGCAGGCACTTATAATGGTACCTTCATATACCTATTATAATGTTCACAAGCTAAACAATATTCGTCCTCCTTCCAAGGAAGATGTATGAAATTTTTATGCCTCATTATTTATTTCTATGTTTTCTGGATGACAAGAATAAACTCCATTTTCAGAACTCCCAAAAACCCGGTAAAAATAAAAATCATAAGGCTGGTGAATCCTGTATCTCTGTTAATACTGGGTATTATTTGCTCACAAATGAAGTCGACAGGAAGAGACGCTTACCAGAGCCCAGACTCCTGGAAACATAATGGTTGCTTTTGATACTCTCACCTCCAAGGCATAAATTATTAATGTTGGGTGAAGCTACCTCACTGAGTTTGCCAATAGATGAGTGAAACTTATATGCTCTGGTTTTATTTTTAGCAACACATAGGGAATAAGAGAGAAATCTGAACAACCTGCAGAAAGTAACACCACTGTGTTATTGTTCTGGGTACTCTAGTAACAGTGGCCCAGCCTTAAAGGTGGCCCTCTCAATTGTCACTCATTTCCCCCGACTCAGGTGTCTCAATGGGGCCACTTGCATATAAAAAATGCTCATGTTTTAGTGAGATAAATAAATCCACTATCTAAAATGACCATGTAGATCAAACAGGATCAAGCTTTGAAGAGAGCTTCTTTCTACTTTCTACCTAAGTATCAGGGTCCTGCTCTTAGAGAAGAGGCCAGAAATCTAAAGTATTGTTTATGTTGCTGTATTTCCAAAAGTTAAACAGGAAAGTTTCAGGGGATAAACTAGATGCTATCCTTTACTGGACAGGAGGAGGTCAAGAGTAAATCTGTTCAACCACTTTTAGATAGCACCCTGCATCCAAGGAAAGCATGTTTAAAAGCAATCACATTTTATAACAATGCTGGGAAAAGGGAAGTCATTATCAACACCCCAATCTTTAAATTAGACCAGCAGAGGTCTGTTCTATTTATTCTGTAGTTACAAATACTGCAAACTGGCCAAACAATGTGACTATTGGTAAACCAAAAATTAATGTGCTGACAGGAAAAAAACACTCAGCTAGCCAAATAAACACTTCCTAAATTATTCCATCAGCCTCCCAAACCACTTCGTTATTCATGCCACGTCTCCATGCCGGGGTGACACTATTCCTTCTGCTTGAAATCTGTTTCCCAATTTCATCTGCCAATGAAAACCTGGTCTCATTTGAGGCCCTGGTCTCATTCAAGAACCTCCATCAGAGACTCACAGTATGTTTATCTATCTCCTCCTGAGTTTCCTGAGAGTTGCAACTGTGCATTGTCAATCCTTACACACTTTCAGTGCCTATATTATGCCTAAATGACAGTGAGAGTACACTGAAATAGAAATTGATTCAAGAGATATGTTGTACTGGGACACTAACACTGTGTTCACCTGAATATGGTCAGTTCAGTGTTGAGCATGTAGAAGAGAAAAAAACATTTAAAACAGGATTGCAGTCATGTAGTTGCTTCAAAAGCCACCAGAGTCATTAATTTCTGTATATGTTAAGTTGAGATATACTTTAATATCATCCTTTCTTCACAGGAGATTGAAGTGTGATATGAAGATATAACTCTTTCTTCAAGGGAAGTAGGTATTAACTCTTACCTACACCCACAAGCATGCTGTGCCATAACTTTGTTTCCACTACAAAATAGCAATGAACAGAAATGAAGCCAGGTGTCCTTTTAACTAGCAATAACAATAATCATTATAATTTGTTGGGCTTTTTGTTTACAAAGCAATTTTGTGTGCATTATTTTATTCTCCCAGTATTCTGTTCCCGAATCAGAAACTTTGCTTCTGTTCAACACTTAAAACTTGGAAGACTGATTTAATAAATCTCTCATCCTTAGAGAATTAAACTCTACTCCAGCTCTACTCTAAATCAAATTACCACAGTGCCAGAATAATCTCTAAGACCTTGAATGTGCTTGGCTCATGTACACAAAAATGCTAGCTGGATATAGGAAGTCTTCCAAGATCAATGAAGGGGTATCATTCTTCTCTCTTATACCTTCTATGCCACAACAAACAGAATAGATTGACTCCTGTGAGTAAGGTTATTCCCTTAAGAAACTAAATGTTCAGGTAGATGGTGTCTGGGATCCTGATACTATTCCTTTAAGTATCTGGAAGAAGTTCAGGCTGATGTCACCATCACATAAGGCATGAGAGAATAAGGAGAGAGACTACTGAGTTAGAACCATGAGATCTTTGGGGATGAATCTGATGCTTTAAAATGGTATTTATTAAGCTGTCTAGGAAAGGGTATATCTTATCTGAATCAGATACCTAGAATCACTATCTATCTTCACTTTAGTTTGGGGAACACCTCAGTCCTCTAGAGGTCCCCAAACTATGAAGTACCTCCCTCAAGTCCAGAACTCTCCGTTATAATTCATCCCAGCACCACCCAGCCTGTGCTCAAATCCAATCTGTCCCTAGAAGGAGAGAGTGAGAAGAGAAGTAGTACTTCATATAGCTTGACACTTTGCCTATTAATACCGGTTTCACTCTTGTTGGTTTCTTTTACTTTATTCTCAAAAGTGCTAAGAATGTACAAGTGGCTTGGGAAATTGGGGCTATTCAAAGTCATGGTCTTTTGCATTAGTTGGTCTCTAAAAATAATTACTTGACCTTGCATTTGAGAGTGAGAACTCAAAGGTAAATAGTCATTTCTAAGATAAGCAGGAACAACCTTTACACAGAAAAGTCAGTTTGCTGTTATATTAGCTGCTCTACAGAGTCATAGGAAAAGTAAACATAGTACTTATTAAAGAGTTCAAATGGACTTGTAGAGGGTTCCTAAATATGAGAATATCTACAGGGGAATGTATATTACTATAACAAACATTTTATTAGTGATTGAAAGTTTTAACATTCATTTACAAGCCTTTTATTCCTCACAAGTTATATTCTAACAAATAGAGTAATATGACGACCGTGATCTTGAGCTCTTGGCTTTCCTACTGACCTACAGTGAATGAATGGAATTGCAGAATATCCTCTGGTTTATGTTTCAGGCTGCCAATCAATCAAATGCTTTGGAAAACACAAGCCCCCTTACAGGGTACTGCTTCAACCACAGCTTATTCTGCGGATCAGGGCCACTTCCCAGTTTTCACCAACTGGATGCCACTGCTCCAAAGAGCTCATATGAGCTTCTGAAGCATTTCATCTGATCAGGGATGCCTCCTAATTTCCAAGTCTTCATTTCTGCAGCTGGATGTTAATATGGTTTGGCTCTGTGTCCCCACCCAAATCTCACTTTGAATTGTACTCTCATAACTCCCATGTGTTGTGGGAGGGACCTAGTGGGAGATAATTGAATCATGGGGGCAGTTTCCCCCATACTGTTCTCATGGTAGTGAATAAGTCTCACGAGATCTGATGGTTTTATCAAGGGCTTCTGCTTTTGCGTCTTCCTCATTCTCTCTTTGCCGGCTGCCATCCATGTAAGATGGGACTTGCTCCTCCTTGCCTTCTGCCATGATTGTGAAGCTTCCCCATCCACATGGAACTTAAGTCCAATTAAACCTCTGTCTTATGTAAATTACCCAGTATTGGGTATGTCTTTGTCAGCAGCATGAAAATGGACTAATCCAGTAAAGATGTCCTGACATGTAATGGAAATTTAATGCATTGGAGATAGGTAAGGAAACTCTCATGAGCTCCATAGGTGCAGGGGATGTAGTCATGCCTAAAACTTGATTTCAATCTCCTTTTCTGCTAATGCATATTAAAACATCCTGTTTTGTTTGTTTTAATTTTGTCATATAATTGTTTTCAGGAATTGATGACTGTGAAAGGGTGTTTCAAATTAGTCCTCAACTCTATAGATAAGACTGAAATCAAAAGCTCAACCAACCATGTTATATGTCATCAAAGAGAAAACAATCTTTTCATTTATACATAGATACCTGGAAACAGTAAATCAAATACCAATGTAGGCTGGGCATGGTGGCTCATGTCTGTAATCCTAGCACTTTGGGAAACCAAGGCAGGTGGATCACTTGAGGCCAGGAGTTCAAGACCAACCTGGCCATCATAGTGAAACCCCATCTCTACTAAAAATACAAAAATTAGCCAGACGTGGTGACAGGTGCCTGTAATCCCAGCTACTCAGGAGGCTGAGGCAGGAGAATTGCTTAAACCTGGAGGCGGAGGTTGCAGTGAGCCGAGATCACGCCATTGCACTCCGGCCTGGGGGACAAGAGCAAGACTCAAAACAAACAAACAAATGAAAACTAATGTAATATGTGTAAAGCTAGGAAATACAAGCAAACAAACAAACAAATAAAAAAATCCATCATCAAATGGCTTAATATTCTTAAGGGAATATGGGCTGATAATGACAAATGTTAATTAAAGAAATAATTTTCCTTAATGTCCTTAATATTTTCCTTAAATGATGTTTTGTTTTATAGTAAGAAGGAACACTTAAAAACTAAAATGGGAACGTCCTTTATCTGCCAAAATACTTACTTTAGAGAGGCCAAGGAATCTGAATACTGCCAAGTCTAGGGTAATATACTTTTAAATCATTTATATGCAAAACTGGTAACCTACGTAACGACGCCCGGTGATTCTCGAGTTTCCTTCTAACTGTGTTCTAACAGTCCTAATCTGTTATTCAGACTTCAGAGATGACTAAAAACTGAGGACATGTCAGATAAAGAGAAAATGTCATAATTCTACTTGCAGATTCCCAAGTAGTCAATATTGGACTTTTATTATTGTTATCTCCCTTTTTAAAAATCAATTTTAAAGCACACAGATAATATACTCATATTTTCTTGAAAAAATTAAAAACATTAAGTTTAAAGATAAAAATCCCCTTTAACCACCACATGCAATTCTTCTAATCCATTCCCACCTGACCCAACTCCACTAATAAAAATAACAGGAAAATAGCCAAGAATGGCATCTTCTATGCCAGGAAGTGTTCAAAGAGGTTATAGGTATACCTTATTTAATTTTCATAACTTCCCACTAAAGTGGCTCCAATTATTCTCCCCATTTTGCAGAGCAGGAAACTGAGTCTTTACATTCTTAGGTTCCCCATCAACTCAGGTATCCACTGTTAGTAATTTGGGATACATCCACCCAGTTTTTAATCTATGAATAACTATACATATATGGATACCCACAGAAAATACAGTGTTGCTGTTTTATTTTGTTTAATAAAACCTTAAATGGCATCATGCTATACATATCCATTCCGCAATCTACATGATTTTTCCATGGCAGCTCATAGAATTCTAACTCTTTCTTCTTAATTGCTGCCTTGTATAATATAGCTGTATTATTCTTGTATCGACAAGCAGGGAGGTTATTTTCTAATTTTCACTAATATAAACAATGCTGTAGTGAACAAGTCTTGTGCAAGCTTCCTCATGCACATGGGCAGCTGCTAGGGTGGACAGCAAGATGTGGAAGTGCTGGGTTATGGGTGTGCATGTTTAAACTTTAACAGATGTTGTTAAACTATCCTTCAAAATGTTTACCATTAGTATTTGAATACCTATTTTCCTGTAATCAGGCCAAAATCTGATATTATCAAACTTCAACATTTTGCCAATCTAATGGGTGAAAAATGGGATCATGTCATAATCTGCATTTCTCTGATTACAATAAAAGTCCTATTAGGCAACACCATCCAAACTGGTAATTAAACAATCTAGTGAGTTAAATGTATATATACATTAAATATATGATTTTCTTTTAAATTATATGAATGTGTATTTCCTCTTTTTAGAGACAGGGTCTTGCTCTGTCACTCAGGCTAGAGAGCACTGGCATGATCAGAGCTCACTGCAGCCTTGAATTCCTGGGCTCAAGCGATCCTCCTGCCTCAGCCTGCTGAGTCACTGGGACTATTGGCATGCACCACAAGGCACAGCTAATTCTATTTTTACTTTTATTTTTGTAGAGACAGAGTCTTGCCATGTTGCCCAGGCTGGCCTCAAAGTCCTGGCCTCAAGTGATCCTCCCACTTTGGCCTCCCAAAGTGCTGGAATTATAGGCATGAGCCACTGCACCTAGCCCACTCCCATTTTTTGATGTAGGAACAAGGCTTCTCCTTTAAGCAAGGAACCACTGACTAGGGCTGCACATTCACCTTCTGCACTGACCATATCATCTCATCTAAGATTCTCTGTTTTGGTTTCTTATGTGAAGAGGGAACGTAAAGACCTTGTGAAATAATCTGAGCACAGAATTTAACACCAAGCTTTTAGTAATTTGCCTTCATCAAGACTTTCCAAAGCATTTGGCTTAATTTTCACTGAAACAGCTCTTTCCATACTTGTGTTTCATTGGCTTACATATTATTTAACTAAATTACATAATTACAATGGCTTTCAACCAGTATGAACCAGTTTGGGAACCAGCAAACCAGCTCTTGGAAAACACACAATTAACTGTGGGAGCAAATGCATAGAGGTGTTCTAGTGAATAGCCTACCAGTCATCCAGGCAAGCATGCTTTGGCTGCAGCCAGTATCTTTCAGAGAGAGATTTGCAGAGCTGGTTAAGAGGGTATCCACTGTTCTAGTGATACGGAACATATTTTCATATGCTTATCAACCAGTGTCCTCTACTGTAAACCATCTGTTCATTTATCTATTTTTCTAACAGATTATCTTTTTCTCAATTATTTACATGCTCCTTCTGAATCCCAGTCATTAATCCTTTGTCTTTTATTTATCATAAAAGTTTCCTCCCAGGATTTTGCCCATCCATAAACTACTTTTTATAGTTATTCTGCGTTACCAAAATATTTAATTTCAATGTAATGAAAGAAAGCTTTTTCTTCATAGCTTTTGCTTTCCCTCCCTTTGCTTAGGTTGTAAACATATTCTCACATAATTTCTTCTAATACTTTAATACAGTGGTCCCCAACCTTTTTGACACCAGGAACTGGTTTCATGGAAGATAATTTTTTTCACAGACCAGGGTGAAGGGGCAAAGGGGTGGAGCTTCGGAATGAAACTGTTTCACCCAGATCATCAGACATTAGTTAAGAATCTCATAAGGATCATGCAACCTAGATCCCTCACTTGCACAGTTCACGATAGGGCTTGTTCTCCTATGAGAATCTCATGCCACTGCTGATCTGACAGGAGGCAGAGCTCAGGTGGTAATGTGAGCAATGAGGAACAGATGCAAATACAGATGAAGCTTCGGTCTCTCACCCGCCTGCCGCTCACCTCCTGCTGTGTGGCCTGGTTTCTAACAGGCCACCAACTGGTACTGGTCCAGGGTCTGAGGCTTGGGGACCCCTGTGTCAATAATTAATAATTTTGTGATTCTCCAGGTTCCAGATGAGGAACTGAAAGTTTTTGACATTTGGCCAAAATTATAAAGCTAGAAATGGTGAAGCTAGGCCCCATACTGATACTTACCTATGTATACTCTCCAAAGCAAATGCTACTACTTTACACCACCATCCTTAAGATGGAATTAAAGTCTGAGAGAAGCAAAGTGGAATATATGACATTAAGCAGTGATGAAAACTGGGATAATGAACATCTTCATATTGTGAGTACATAAATGACTGACATATAAATCATTCATCATCAGCCTCAGAAAACCAGCACGGTCTTCTCCATTGCACAGCCCTGATGTCAAGAGGCTCAAGAGACTGGAGGTCTGTGGCAATTATTGAGCAACCACTAGGTGCTATGAACTCTTAGGTGCTAGACACTTAACTATAGGCCAAAAAGATAGTTTTTAGCCTCATGAGCTTACAGTCCAAAAGAGGAACACATATTAAGCAGATCATACACAGTTATCCCAAAACAGTTGTGTTAAGTACTATAAAGAACTTGGATATAATCCGAATGAATAACAGAGAATCTTTAAAAATGAACCACTGATGATGAGGCCTGCTGTGAGCAAGGAGGGCAGTGGCAAGACAGAAACCAAAGCCTCCTGTGGGCACAGACCACCTAGGGAGGGCCTTGAAGTAGACCTTGGAGTCTTAAGAGGCTTTCTTTGACCACTGTCTCTTCTTTTCCTTTTGGCTGCCCCATTTACACTCAAGTGATACAGTCTGGCTCTGTGTCCCCACCCAAGTCTTATTTTAAATTGCAATCTTCACTTGTAAGGGGAAGGACCTCATGGTAGGTGATTAGATCATGGGGGCAGTTCCCCCATGCTGTTCTCATGACAGTGAGTGAGTTCTCATGAGATCTGATGGTTTTATAAGGGGCTCTTCTCCCCTTCACTATGCACTTCTCTCTTCTGCCACCATGTGAACAAGAACGGGTTTGTTTTCCCTTCTACCATGATTGTAAGTTTCCTGAGGCCTCCCCAGCCATGCGGAACTGTGACTCAGTTAAACCTCTTGCTTTATATATTACCTAGTCTCAGATATGTCTTTATAGCAGCATGAAAACAGACTAATATATCAAGCGTTCAGCCATCAACTTGATCTAAATGTATACCTATAGGCCCAACTATGCCTATTCATTCATTCTTCTGTTCATTCAAACCAACAAAAATATTCTGAACACCTGACATGTCTCAAGCAATGCTGCTGAGCTGCACACCTTCATTTCCATCTCTTCACCAGAGTTTTTCCACATGAATGTTCTACAAGTTCCTAAAGCTCTGCTTGCTCAAAACCAACCTCTATTTTCACATAGTACCCTGAATTGTGGTAATTTAGGTCACATGCCTGCTATCTGCTACCAGAAAGTGGGTTCCCAAGGGGGGTTTATGTATGATGTGCTTTTGTCTCCCAGATAATCTGACTGCCTAAGAATCTAGTAGTAACAGGTGAAGTTCTGTTACTGCACTTATTACATTGTTGTATGATCCATGGTTTAACTTTTTCTTTTGTGTACTATACTTTGAGCTTTTTAAAGATTAACAGGAATAAATAATGAATGAATGGACGGATACCTTATATTTTCCTCAAACACAATCTTCCTACTGATTTCAACATATCATTACGCTCACTACTTACTCTCACCACCACCAACTCATCATCGTTCCAGCGGGTCTAAATCTTGGCATTACCATCTCCTGATTCATTGGTCTTCTTTAATATCTAATGAGCTGTCAAATCTTGTGCTTCTACTTCTGCAACCTTACCCAAATCTTTTCTACTCTCCCTGCCAACACCTTGGTTCAGACTTACTACCTCTTGAAAAAATTATTGTGACTGGTCTCCCATTTTGGTTCCCCAACCAAATCCATATTACACCAGCTGTTGCCACATAAACATTCCTGAATTGTAATCCCATTCTACCAATCCCCGGTTTATGACCACTCAAAGCCTCCATTTAATCCACTGCATTAATTTTAGGCCTCTTGGCTGGACATTAAGGCTCTATACATTAGCCCATCTAGGTTTTTATTCTAATCTCCCACTGCTTCCCTACTGACACCTACTCCTCTTCTCTGCCATTTCCCAACCAAAAGGACTATGTGCTTTTCATTAAATATATCTTATGTTTTCCACCTGTTACTTCTGCTTGGGCACTTGTCCCCAATTCCATACTTTGAGGCCCATCGTAAATGTCAGCTTTTTCATGAAGTAGGTCCTGATGCCCCAATAGACGAGTTCTCTGCCTCCTTTGAATAGCTGCAGCTCTTTGTATTTCTTTCTCAAAGTTCAATCTCACCTTGTTTTACTCATAGTCATTTCATACTTACCTTGTCCACTGCAATACAAGCACCCTGAGGATCAGTGGTTTCCTTATTTATCTGTTTCTCTGCAGTCTAGTGCAAAGGCACTCTCTTTGCAAGAGGCAATCAAATATTTGTTGAACTGAGCGAAAATATACTGTAAGCTCCTTGAGGACTGTGACTTCAAGTACTCTGTGTCTCTCAAAACTTAGTGAGTGTTTTGTACATAATAGGTACTAAATGAATACATAATAAGTATTCATTTAGAAACCTCTCACCAATTAACATAAAGCAAAAAAGAAAGAAACCTGATTTTAACACTCTTTATTCTTTCCTTTTGTTTTGTATGATGATGCCTAACTCTTACAGGTGGTGCTTATCATGTGCTAAGCACTGAACTCAGTCTTACGACTATCATCTCACGCAGTACTCACAGCAGGACTATGAGGCACTGTTTTTTCCTCACGTGATGGGTGGGAGGTTTAGAGAAATAAAGAACTTGATCCCACAGTGAGCAAGTGGCAGAGCTGAGACTGGAACCCTAAGTCCTCACCATCATGCCATACTTCCTTGGTTGTGTTTGCTGAGCCCCTTCAATGCAACAGTTTGAGTTTAAATAAACTTTTAAAAAACACTGTAACCTACATCTTAGTATCATTCTTAAAGTAAGTATCAAGAACTTCTCGATACTTATTTTAAAGGTGTTTTTTATTTTAAAAAAAGAATTGTTAAATCTATTTTATCCACCTTCCAATGTTAAGCTTCAAGTTTAGGAGGCTATTGGTATTTTTTCAAATGATGTGTATGGTCAATACTTGATTATGTTCCCCAAAGGATGGAGTAGGTAACAAAGACAACAAATTACCAAATAACTGAACAGTCACTTAATTTTGGAAAACAGTCTAGAAATTTCAGATCAAAGATAGCTATTTACTCCCCATTCCCCATGCAAACCTTTACACACTTGAAGGGTATTGGGATCCTGGACTCTGTCTGGCTGGCAGAGCAAAGGGGCGAGGCTTGTCACAGATAATCCACAAATAAATCAGAATGACCAAATATTTTTCTCTCTTCAAATCCCTATTCAGTCTGATTCTGACCACAATGCTGAAAAAGAATACACCAAGTACCAAGTAGTTGACAGACTGCAAAACTGCGAGAGAAGGAAAAAAGTTATATTGGTCCTAAATATGATGATGAAAGCACACTGAGAAAAAACTCACAAACTATAGAAGGTGTTGCTTCTTTGGTTCTAGAGACATAAGCATGTGAAGCAGAGACACACATTAGTAGATTTAAGGAGAAACCACTGCCAGACTACTCACAAGTAGCTCTCTAGCCTCTACAGTAAATATTATTATTAAGGATGAGATTGATAACTCAAGCTGAAACTATATCAAGCAAGTACAAACTCTGTTGTTTAGTAAAATAAAGTAGAAAAATGACTACTGATATTTCAATACTCAGGTCTTCGATTTATCCATTCAAAACAAAATAAACACCATGTAGGCAGTATGGTAATATTAACTTTTAGTATTTAGTCATAGCTACTTTCCTGGATTTAAGTGTTAATGTTAAAATACATTATCACTCTAGATATGATGAATCTCTGTGTCTTAAGTGATGCTTTAAAATCCAAATCCCATTTATGAAGCAAAACTTCATTATCTAGAGTATATTTTCATTCTTTGAAAATGATCTAAAATATTCACTTGTTGATACTTCAGTATTTCAAGTTATAGATCATATATTCAGAAAAGAATTAGGGGAAAGAATCAGCCTCCAATATTCACAAATGTGTAATGGAAAATAACAGCCCTAAATACTCCTGTGCACTGCTTAATATTCTGCCAAATTCCTCTGCTGTAGCAGAAGTCATTAAAACAAAAACAAAGCACATTATAAAAAAAGAGTTTAAGTCAAGTGAAAGTATTATATGACATTGCGAGCTTCTTAAAAATACCTTTTTAACTCAGTTATGAAAAAAGCAAATATAGGTAATCAAAAAATAAAGTATAAACAACAAAAACAATTTTGCTCCAATACAACTGAGTAAATACATATTCTTAACAATTTGTAACTGCTTTTAAGAAATCATCTATATTATAATTACCTAAATGTTTTTATAGATATGGGATGTTAAGACTGAATGTGTATACTGATTCCTACTCAAAAAAGGGATTCCTAACTTCCTGTTTCAGATCTTCACAATTCTCACATAAACTCAAAACCCACAATACCCTTAATATTGTGAATGTGAAGTACTGACTCTCTGCAGAAAGACTTATCTTGAAGTAAGTTGCTTTTCCTTTGAAAATGACCTTTGATTCCTTTGAAAAGCAACTTTGTCAACATTACATGTCTAGAATAATGAAACAACCATTCATCCTGATTTGGATATGAGTTAAAAGAGGTAGAAAAAAACAAAACTAAAACAATCCTCCCCTCACAAACCTCAATCCTACTTCATTATTTTTCCCTTAAATTTAGCTATTTTAAAACACTAATAATTTTGCTATATTTTCCCTGGAGCATTCCCCATCAAGATTAAAGAAGGGCTTATTCAGAGACAAACAGGATACAGGAATAATGGTGCAGCTTCCAGGCAAGCTATAAATAGCTGCAGCATTTTCAAGAAATCTTGTGCCAGTATGTAAGTTGCAGTTAAAACATGCAGTGCAGATTTTATTACAATAGTGTCACCAAAATTCATTGTTAAGTGAGAAAATCAATTCTTACCAAGTTTTCTTGGTTCCTGGCTGCTATTTTCTGCTCTTCTTCTGCCCCATTTTTCATGTATTTGACCTCTTCCACTGGTTTGATCCTATACTCATCTGAGTGCCAAAAAAAGAAAACACATTTTATAATTTTTTTCCCAATAGTAGAAAAGTGTCAGTCAGAAAATCCCAATAGTGTAATTTGCTAGACCCTTTCGCCTGTGGCCTTCATATGTGGTTCATTTGGAACAATCTGGAAGAAGCTTAACCAGGCATCTTAGATCTTTTTATGAGCCCCTCTCCTCTGTCTACTAGAAAAAGCTCAGCATCACGAATGCTTCTAATCAAAGTGTCACTGCCTGGTCCTTCCATAGAGAGCAAATGCTGCAGAGGAAACAGGATACTCCATCTCTAAAGACTTTTTGAAATGTATGTTACACTAGGACATATCACAGAATTGTCTGATAAGATTCAAGAGAATATTCTTATTTTTCTCCAAGAGAGTATTAGTCCAAAATGCCTGTGCCAACAATTTTCAGTGATATATTCATTCTTTAATTTCTCTTTTGAAAAAACAGAGTAAGACTAAAGAGTTATATTGATAAATAGAAACAACTGAAGAATTGAGACTTTTCTTTCTGTGATCCCTATATTAAATTTTAGCAGTCTGCAATTATTTCACATTAATATATATATTTATTTCATATATATATTTATTTCATATATATGTATATATACACTTTAATTCAATCTCTCTGTAAAGTCATATGCATGAAGAGCTATTATACCTAACAGATGAAATGGTAGGTACATCAGTCAAGGCTGGAGAGTATAGTGGGATGTGGATGGGACCTAGCCTCCGCAACAGCCAGACAGAGAACACAGATCCCAGTATCAATATACACCATAGAACAAACTCAGGAAAACTTGCAGCTTCAGTTCTCCAGAAGACTGATCACTATGATGACATTTCCATCAGATTCCTGTCAACAGGAAATGATTTGAGCGCACTAAAGTCAAAAATAGGTGTGACTCTGAATCACTCTTAACCCAATTTGTGGGAAACATCACAGAAATTGTGAAATTAGAAAATATCATCAACCAACAAACTAACGATTGTCTGGCATATAGCATGAAGTAATGTCTAATTATAGGAACCACCTGAAAGACAGCTGTCTATCACTAAGAGAGTTTATATTTCAGTTCAGAAAGTTGCAATATATTTTCTTATTAACTATGATTAAATGGGTAAAAAGACTATATTCTTATTTAATTTCTTATCTTAGTATCTATAACACCACTTTCTAATATAGTATCAGGTTTCCTCATCATATCACCCCTTAACACACAACTCCCAAAGATGTTCGTCACAGTAATATTTCTGCAAGTAATTATGCTGTTCAAATGTTTCTCAAAATTATCATTCTTAAGAATGTAATACATTTGCATGTATCTGAATAAAGACTTCATGTTCACTAAGCCAACTGTTTTTTCCACCTGACAATTTAGAGTTATTATTGATTCTATTTTTTTGTAAAGATATTAGAAAGACTAGTGTGAGGTTCAGTAATGAGCCCTTTAGGAATACCAGGTCCTAAATATATTAATAAGTTAATCAACAGATTCTGATCCACAATTACAACACAAAAGAATTCTACATACCAACTTGGTATTTTGAAGAGACAAAAATGAATGTAAATTAATAATACTGACAAATTTGATGAAGGATTATTTACTGAGAATTTGGAAAAACAATTGCTAATTAAAAAAGAGAAGACACTGACAAATTTGCCCCCAACACAATTACACAGAGATAAAAATAAAAGTTAAAAAAAAAGGTAAAAATGGGCCTCCCTAACTTCAGTTTGGGACATTAACATTTATAAATCCTGGCAGGCTGAGATAATTACTATTAATAATTTTTTTTTTTTTTTTTTTTTTTAGACAGAGTTTCATTCTACTGCCCAGGCTGGAGTGCGATGGTGTGATCTCGGCTCACTGCAACCTCCGCCTCCCGGGTTCAAGCAATTTTCCTGCCTCAGCCTCCTAACTAGCTGGGATTACAGGAGCCTGCTACCATGCCTGGCTAATTTTTTGTATTTTTAGTAGAGACGGGTTTTACCATGTTGGCCAGGGTGGTCTCGAACTCCTGACCTCAGGTGATCCATCTGCCTTGGCCTCCCAAAGTGCTGAGATTACAGGTGTGAGCCATCATGCCTGGCCTACTATTAATAACCTTTAACTGAACTAAATTATGAACTTAATTGCTAATGGTGAGTTTCTAATTATTTAAATACACAGAACACTGATATAAATATATATATGTGAATATATACATGTCTATATATATATATGTGTGTGTGTGTATATATATATATATTTCTTTATGTATCACAAGTGGATTCTATGATTTTGTCTGTAGGATGGGGAAGAGGGTAACATTTTTGGACCTAAGCAGAACCTTCTGAAAGACCCAGATGGCCCCTTGCCCACTGTGTGGTGAAGGTTTCTCCTAGGGAGGAGATGCCCTTGCACTTGCCCACTGTCCTCTCCCGTCTGCCAAGCCACAGACTAGTGCAGACATACTCTGAACAGCCCAGTGACATTCAGTCTTCATTTTCTTATCCCTCCAGGGAACACAACTAAATTGAAGGTAGTGGACAAACTATTACTACTTTTCCAATATGTTTTTCCAATGAAATGGAAAAGCTACTGGCTACCTGACTTTCAAAGCAGCATTATTCTAAACACAGGCCATTTTTTAAATCAAGACAGAATCCCCACCAATTTAGACAGAAGATAGGCTTTAACATGTCATTAACAACCCTGGCTGGCTAGCCAACGTGGTGTTAAGAGGAACACAATAAGATTGGATACAAAGGAAGAGAAAACAAACAGCCACGACTACAAAGCCAGACCTATCATTATTACTTACACAACACACCGCACAAAATCCATCATGGTATAAAACAAAAAAAGCTGGGCAAGATCCTTCAATAGGCCACAATTTGTACAAAGCAAATATTTAAAAATGGTCTGTCACATTCTCAAAGGCTCGTGCCGGGAAGGAAGATATCCATCTGGAAACAGACATCTCATCAGCAAATGCACCACACATTCCCAAGGCAAGGCAGCCATCAGGAACGTCCTACCTCACCAACCAGACTCTGAGCGAATGAATGAAGCATTTTGGGTTACGACAGTAAAACAATCACTACCAAAATCCAGTTTTCCTTTTGTTGAAGACATGGGGGATTAATTTGAGACTTTAGGTTCCCTTTATCAGAGCCCACACTGGAGGAAATGGAGACAGCCACCGTTACAGCCAGAGGGTCCTGGCAGCAGAAAAATGTGCCAACTCGAGGAAGAGCAGGGAGACACAGGACCTGTCTTCCTTCGGCTCCCCCCAGCTCCCTTGCACCTGTTCACAATTTTTCTTTTCTTCCTGTTGATCTTGTCAGGTGGCTTATTAAAATGCACGTCGGGAACAGTAGGCTGACTCCTGTTCTCTGCATGTAAACAGTTGCAGGCTGTGCTAGTCAAAATAGATCTGGGGTAAAAGCAACGCCTGGGTGATATTTTTAGCATTTTATTCCTCAGATTACATCCAAGTGGGGCTGGGATTGTTCAGTGGCATTGATCAAAAGAAGACTAGGTGAGAAGGTGTCAGAGTAGATTCAAATTTTCATCATTTTAGAAAACTATAAGATCCCTTCTGATCTCAAACAGTAGTGGGTACAGTCTGTTTCTGCCGTTTTTCCTGCTTCTCCCTTGAACATGTACATCTATGAAAATTTTTAACTTTTTAATAATCCTGACATGCCAAACTCATTCCAGCAACCATTTCTCTAGTTGATTCATTTAAAAGTCAGCTCTATTAATTACAAAGGTAACCTCGTGGCAGATCTTCTATCTGCAAAGCTTGGAAGGAATGGGGTCTGACCCACGAGTTCTAGTTTTGTAGCTAGCAATAGGTCAGAACCTAACATCTTTATTGGGTTGAACACAAGTTTGTTGGAGAGGAATTAAAGAGCAGAGAAGAGTGAAGGCATCAATCACTTCAGCATAGCTAACTATGGTTTACTTCTACAATGTCCTCATCTGGAAGGTGTACACTCAGTACAGTCTGAGTACCTATGTGCTGGGCTCTGTACTAAGCGATGCAAGGATGTAGAGGAGAGGGGACGGAGGACAGCAGAGAGCGCCCAAGGAAAACCAGCTGTCTTGAGGGGAAGACTAATGCTCTGAGAACCCATCTTCTACTTGACTGATCACAGATAACTAGGGCTGACTCTAAATTTGGAGTAAACTTACACACAAAGACTCAGCTAAAGAACCTCATATACCACTATCAATTCCCTGAGTCAGGAAGTCCCTGAACGATAACTACTGTCCTCACTAGTAGAAAGTGATTTAGTCAGTTCCAATGTAATAGTCATTATTAAGCAACTTTTAGGGTAGTTATAAACTTCCTAACAAGAAGCTTTGGTACACTTAGTATAAAATATTCTCAGTTCCTTCCAGAGTTTGCTTCAAATTAACCTAACAGAGGCAAACATTTCAAAATAAGATTGCTTGATACATCTTTTTTTTTTTTTTGAGACAGTTCCTTACCCTGTCACCCAGGCTGGAGTGCAATGGCATGATCACGGCTCACTGCAACCTCCATCTCCCAGGCTCAAGTGATCCTCCCACCTCAGTATCCTGAGTAGCTGGGACCACAGGTGCACACCATCATGCCTGCCTAATTTTTGTATTTTTTCTAGAGGCAGGGTTTAACCATGTTGGCCAGGCTGGTCTTAAACTCCTGGACCCAAGCAATCCTCCCACCTCAGACTCCCAAAGTGTTGGAATTACAGGTGTAAGCCATCATGCCCAGCCACGTTAAGTTCTAATAATCTAAAAATATGATTTGTTAAAAGTAACAAGCAGGAAAATGATGTCTTTAAGTTTGCAGAGACTAAACATGAAAGGTGTCTGACCACTGTATCTCTACGAGGGGAAGTATAAAGACTGTACATATTTGTAAATATCCCTTATGATACCTCATAATCCAAAAATGTTAATGTCACTAAGACAGCAATTCTCATATGCCTTTTGTATCCTTATTCACTACTGAAACCTAATGCTTATTTACATTTAAATCATAGATAAACAAGCAAACGAAAAAAAACAGAAATGAAAAGCCCTGTGGTGGTGCTTATTATTGCCTTGGTGGTTGCTATGGTTTGAATGTTGACGTTCCCTCCAAAATTCATGTTGAATTTAATTCCCATGACGGTGGTATTGAGAGGTGGGGCCTTTGGAAGGTGATGAAGTCATGAGGGCTCCACCCTCATGAATGGGATTACAGCCCCTTGTAAAAGGCCTTGCAGGCGTGAATTTAGCCTGCTTACCTTCCACCTTCTGCCATGTGAAGGCACAAACAGACTCTCATCAGATACAAAATGCAGGCACCTTGGTCTTGGACATCCCAGCCTCTAGAACTGTGAAAAATAAATTTCTGTTGTTTGCAAATTACCCAGTCTGTGGTATTTTGTCACAGCAGCACAAATGAACTAACACAGTGGTGTAAGACTCATCTCAGTGCAGCCTCACTAATAAAGGGTATTATCATTTTGTAAAATATGTAATAAATTGAAGGATGAAAATGGTATCTAATTTTTATTTTTGTTTAATGTTTTAAAATTTACTAGTGACACTGGATACTTTTCCTATGTGTTGATCATTTATTTGTATTTCTTTATTTGTGAAGTGTCTCTTCATATCCTTTGCCCTTTTTTTCTTATTAGAGGTGTGGTGTTTTTCTTATTGACTTCTATGAACTCCCACAAATCACACCATTTTATGGGCATACTTCTGGCCCAAAAAGGTCTGAGCAAAAATACCTCTTGATTTTACTCCAGACATAAAGATGGAAGAAAATATCTGCTTTCTGTCCTTGAGTCAAGTGCTGGGCACTATCCCCTGCTATCCTTTCTGTGTTTCTTCTTTACTTCAACAATATTTATAAAGCACCTACTGTGTGCCAGAGACAACACTCAGCCCTGGGATTATGTCTAGGAAAGGAAGCAGTCAGTCCCTGTTCTAAAGGAGTTAATGGCCAGTAGGAGAGGATGTAAGAAAATAAGAAAGTAGTGCGTACAGTTTTTATGGCCATGAAAAGCACATGTGGGGGTGGTGGTTATAAGAATAGAAAGAAGAGACCCCTAACCAAGGTTAAGCGGAGTCTTGGAGGATGTGATATTTCTCAGTGGAGTCCTGAGGAACACAGCTCCTATGTGTGGGAAGGAGCTTTCAGGCAAGGGGTCAGTGAATTCCAAAGCCAAAGGGAGCACAGCAAATGGGGGGAACAGCAAGTCATGCAACATGGCAGACATGCAGAATTCCAGGAGGTAAGACAGGTGTAACGAGAAAAGGCTGATAGGGCTACAGGAACCGAAGACCTTATACAAGTCTTACTAAGGAGTCAGGCTCCATTCTGAAGGTGATATGGCCTCCCCGGCCAGTGTCCAGGCACTGAAGCTGCCATTAATAGGCTAAGCCTCTTTCCTCTGGCCTGTCCTCAAGCATCTCCTCTGGGGAGACTCCTAACCAGCTTAATCCAGGGCTTTCTGCCTCTCTCTGAAAAAAGGCAAAGGTGGGATTGATTAATACATCCTGAGATGGACCAGTCTGTTGAGGCAGGTGAGGAAGAACACACGGGGAAGACTAGGAAGGAGCCAGAGAAGCCACAGCAAGTCTCAAGAGGGAAGAAGGGTCAGCTGCCGGGGGGCTGGGGGTATGAGGCTTAAGATGCAACATATCCCAGGGCCTTGTTTCCTGCCTCCTCCAACAGACATGCCTTCACCTGAAGACCAGGAGGCATCACTGTCTTCAGAATGAGGAGCAGTCATGACTTATTCTAGGGGAAAAAGAGAATGCCACTGAATCATGATCCCAGCTCCTTCTCCTTCAACTGTCACTGAAACAGCACACCAGTGAATTACAATGAACACAGCACTGGCTTCAAAAGGCCTTTCTCTTCTGCACCTGGCTTTGTGACTTCCCAGCTGTGTGCTGTGGAGATTGAGTATAGACCTCTCTGGGTGAACTGAATGAGCTGAGACGCATATGCACAGGATGAAATAGTCTCTTAGCAATCCTAGGGTCTTGCCCATGTTTTTGAGAGCACAAGATGAAAGGCGCCCTCAGCTGCAAGGAGGAAAGGGTGACCTTAGGGTTCAGAGGTTCTATAAGAAGGATCAAAATGATAAAGCTTCTGTCACGACAGCACCTTTAATAATTAAGAGGTCCAGGACCTGCAGGCCCCATTCCTGAATCATTTCATCATTCCTGAGGCCAGACAACACATTTCCTTCATTCATCTGGGGTTCATTATTCAGTGACCAAGGAACTATTATGGAGTCATTAAGGGCCCTGGAATATTCATCTTCTGACAAGCTCCGACAAAAGACACAACCAGATCCAAATCCAGCCTGGACTCTTTTAGGAAGGTGCACTGCAAACCAAGGCTCTCTATAGCAGGAGGGGGCTTAACACCTGTGCTGTACAGTAATCATTCCCAATCAAGGAACAGAATGAGTGGCCAAGGATTCGGAGCCACTTCCAGAAAGGGAAGACACGCATGGTTGTTCTGAGAGACATTTATCTAATTTCTCAAGAGTCCTTCTCTGACTCTCCTACTGCTCATTTTCCACCCACTGAAGAACTGCTGGGACTCTTGAAGTCGCAGGTCAGCTAAATCCTCTCAACTATTCCTAGCAGGATTCCTGTTATCCTTGGTAACCACTCAGGATAAAAGGCTGTCCTAGTCAGCTATCCTCTCCCCTGCTTTGACTTAATCCTCATGTCTACCCTACGAGGCCAGTATCATGACTCTCTTTTACAGTTGCAGAGAGATTTGTCCTTGGTTGGTTAGTCACAGGGTAGTGCTGGGCTCAAATCCTGGTTGGTCTGAGTCTAGAGACAGGCTCTTAACTACCAAGTCAGTTTTTTTTTTTTTTCCTACCACAAAGCACAAGAAGTAATTTTTTCAGGAGATGATGTAGGAATAAAGTATATCAGAAAGAATGTGGACACATTTCCAAATCATAATCCTTTGTAAATCACAGAGAGATGAGCAAAAGTTAGAAGTACATCTAGCCTTCATGGATAACATCAGAAAAACTACCATATCCTCTCTTGTCACCTCTCTGGGGCCTTTATCAGTGGGAGAATACCAGCCCTGTGCTACTTACGTTAGGAATTCGTGTGATATCCCAAGGAAATGCTGTGAAATCTTGCGTTAAAATGATGATTTGACCACCACTGCATCTAAAAGGAGAAAACTGAAGTTTTTCTCCAATATATGGTAATTAATGCAATGTCTTTACAACTTGTCTTAAAGTAACTTCATTTTAAGGCCTGCTGATATTCTGCTAGAACTTAGACATATATTCTTAGCATTAAGGCCAAGCAATAAAATCAAGGATATTTTCCTTCACTAAAGTGAACAGGAGCAGAAAGGGGAAGAGGAGGAGGAGGAAGGGGAGGAGGAAGAAGAGGGGTAGGAGGAAGAAGGGGAGGAGGCAGAAGAGGAGGAGGAGGAGGATAAATGAGAGCTACCATTTACAGAGCCCTTTCAATGTTCTGGATCTAGTTCTGAAAGTTTCACATATAACCCATTTAATGCTGACAACAGCTTTATGAAGTGGAACCATTAATGTCTCCATCATAAAGAAAAGGAACTAAGGCACAGTTATCTAGCTGTACATCTACAGAGTGGTGGGACTGGGCCAGGCCTTGAACCCAGTGGTCTGATTCAGAGCCCATGCTCTTATTAGTGTTTCCCACAAATGGGTAGTGAAGTAAATTTCTGATAAAATGAAAAGTTCTCTTTGTATACTGATATCCATTACAAAACCTGCAGGACTACAGCACTTCACAAAATGCATCATTTCCACAAACAGTGATGTTCTTTTTCAGGGTAAACTACGTTGCAATAACAGCAAATAAGAAAAGATACTAATATAGTATCTCACATGCCCTCCTTTGTATATGAAATCAATGAAACTCCACCATCATCAGGAGGACCTGAAACATGAGTTGTTTTTCCAGGGCTAGGAATAAATGTCTGCTGACTCATCTGTAGTTACTTCTTCACTGCCATCAAGACTGACGGTTATGGATTTACAGGATGGCTGTTAGTATTAGGAAATTATATGATCATTCCAAAAACTCTTCTTCATTTGTGTGACTGCCTTCTGAACATTTAACAATTTGGCCAAAGGTGAGAGAGAGAGAGAACGCATAGACATACACGCATGGATGCATGTCTTAAGGAAGAAATATATCTTAATGATCTTTATGCGCATCTGACTTAATTCATTTAATTGGATTCGGTCTTAAGTGAATTTCGGTGAATGAAAAATTCTCAGATAACAACCATCACAGAATAAAGCATTAGCCTTTGAGCATCTCAGGCCCCCACCCCCAAGCCACCTGGTGGAGGAGAGCTGCCTTTGGCCAGATGGGCTAGTGCACTTTTGTGATGCAGATTGGGGAAGGGGTGAGGAGGTTAGTGGGAGAATTGTGGCGGCCTGGATTGACATTGGAAAGAGCAAAGCTAATGAGCGGCAGAGAATAGATACAGCAAGGCACTGAAAGCCCAGAGTAGGCTGAGCAGGAGGGAAAGTTTTGCAGAAGATGAGAGAGATGAGAGATTTTTGAGGTAGAAGAGAGACAGATGAAAAGTCATCAGAGTGGCAGAGAGCTATAGATTCTTGGAGGGGCAGGCTTCAGAATGTTGTGCTGTGGTTTATGAATGAGATTATTCAGTATAAATTTAAATTGGTTTTCAGTGATATTTGGTGCTTCTTTTCATATGTCTCTGGGCTGAAGCTGGCTTCCAGGAGGCCTGACTTTATCTGGGTTATACAACTTTTAGAAAGAATTCAGTGGCTGCAAAATCATTAACGAAATAGGAAGAAACTGGACAGAGTCATTTTCAGCTCAAGTAATTCTCTTGTATGAGCACTGCCAATGAATTTTTAAAATGGAAAAATACAACTGAAATATCTTCTGTGATAAAATTACATCATTTCTCTCTTTATAAAAAATATTCATGACTTGACTTTCCACTGCAGATCTCCCAAAATCAGTGCTCATATTCGTGAAGAAAGCCCCCTGAAAGCTGGTGGGAGCACCCACTCTCGTGTGTGCACGCGGGGAGGCAGCAGGCAATCCCTCTCCTTCTTTCCTTCTGACCGTCTGTACCTTTTCTCACAAGAGCTTCATTCACATAAAACAAAAGATCATTTCCAGTTGATACGAATCACCAATTTATTTTCCCCTCAGAGACTAAAGTGTGTTCTGACAACAACAAAGAATAGCTCTTTAGGAATAATGTCTGGGTGAGTGGGGAAAACGCATGCTCCATGATAGCTTAATGGTGGGCAGCACAGTAAATATGAACACGCTAACTTCCACAACCTGGGAAGCTTGAACAAGCCTATTTTGGCAACACATTCTGCTCAGTTTGTTTGTAAAAGATGGTAGCTGTTCTGAATATTTATCTTTTGAGGAGAGGGTATGAGGATTCATTCATGAAGGTTTCAGAGCGGTTCGATTAAATTAAAATCAACCAAAGCAAGGTAGGCTCTGTACTGAGAGCCTGAGGACATAGAGCTGATGCAGAGGTGGTCCTCATGGACCCTCACCCTCCATCTATTTGTAACCTATTTAAACGTAGAGTAAGACACCTTGAATGTTCTTAAAGGTAATGTTATATTCTGCTTTCTCAAAGAAGATGTGCAATAGAAAAAAAGAACTGCAGTAATTTCTAGAACTTTTAATGATTTTTAAGTTAGACATTTTTAACCTATAGCAAAGTATGAAAGGCCTACATAATTCTGTATAAACAAGCCAAACGTAAACTGGGGCGGATAGCTCATACCGGGTGCAGAACAGCCACAGCACCTTAGCACATCTTTTCTACTGTCTTCTTTGAAGCGGAGAGCTGCTCTTCTGAGATGCTGCTTGTGTTTGAAGGCCTGAGTTAGGTAAAATTCCAGAATTCAATAATTTTCAAGTACAACGCATGACCTGGACATGGTCCAATATTCCTCTTATTTGGTTTGCAACTGAAGCAGCACATACAAGGTGCAAAGAGATCTTTTCACCTGATCAAGCCAGTGGGTGAATGTGACTCTCCACCGCTCCCACTGGATCTGACAGAGGTGTGCCCGAAATCCGGGGGTCTTGGCAGCACATAAACAATGAAATATTTGCCAAAGCAGTAGGGCAAGAATTGCAGGTTTACTGTCTTTTATACTCTCACTATGTCAGTTTCCAGAAACAGCTGATATCACCACTTGAGGCAACTGTTCCCTACAGAGCAAGCCACATTACCCACTGTAAGGTCTGGGTTTTAGGCCTTGAACTCCTTCCTGCACTAAGACTTCAGTCTCCTTTTAACTGAGGAGAGCCCAGAAATTATCTGTTTGTGTCTCCTTCAGGATGCTCTATGGGTAGACCTGGCCTTGGCTTACCAAACCCCATGCAAATAACCTGTTACCTGCCCCCTTTTCCACCCCTTCCAGTGGGCCACTCCTTTAACATCTCATCTTCCAGGATTCACCTTCTGCCAACTTCTCTTCACCACACAATCTGCAGAAGCAAAGAAACCCTCCAAAAACCAACTTTCCACAAAAAACTGAGTGTACCTAACAGAAAGCTTACATACTCACCATATCTTTTTTTTTTTTTTTTTTTTTTTTTTGAGACGGAGTCTCACTCTGTCACCTAGGCTGGAGTGCAGTGGCACGATCTTGGCTCACTGCAACCTCTGTCTCCCGGGTTCAAGCAATTCTCTGCCTCGGTCTCCCGAGTAGCTGAGATTACATCACCTGCCACCATGCCAGGCTAATTTTTGTATTTTTAGTAGAGATGGGGTTTCACCATCTTGGCCAGGCTGGTCTTGAACTCCTGACCTCATGATCCACCCGCCTTGGCCTCCCAAAGTGCTGGAATTACACGCATGAGCCACCACACCTGGCCCATCATATCTTGTAATAAACAAAAACTGTCTTTTACAGAGAATATTGATGCTATTTGATGGTGATGCTGGTAGTGGGGGGAGGGAGGGAAGATGAGTAAGTATATTGACGTTAATTTTTTCTTTAAAAGGTAACAATGCAAAGCAGAAAGGAGATTCAGAATGGGAAATTATCTGGGGGCTTGGTTTGACCTCCACAGAGATCTATGCTTCATTTGCGTATTTGTTCTCTCTTCTCATAGAGCACTGCTCCTATTCTGGGAAGACATAAAAAGAAAGATAAACTGAACTGGGATGGTGGGTACAAGTGAAGAGGATGGGAACAGGGATCAACGCTCAGAACAGCTCTTGGAGATCAGAAACTGGAGCTCAGAGTTCCATGAGGAACAAAAGAGTGTAGGGATGAGAGTCTGTGTTGCGGGGGGAAGGGAAGAGCCAGGTGAAAGGGAGGTGGCTGTTACAGGAAGGGAGGCGAGAGTAGAAACTTGCCTCTTCGGGCACCCTGGCCCTTAAGAAACTTGCTAAAAATGAACAAGCAAGCCATGTCTGAAACCCCTTCACTCTCAGGTTGAATGAAATGAGATGTCACTGTGTAACAATGACATGCTGAGCAGATGAACTGCAGTCCCAGGAGGTTCTAGAGCTGCAGCACTTCTCCTCACCTGGGCCATGCCCTGTGCCTGGGTACAGCTAAGCCCTGGAAACTGAAGTAGGAATTTAACTGTTAATGATGTTCTTTTTATCCCAGCTAGCATCAAACAAATTTGCCTCAAGAAGGTAAAAAAAAAAAAAAAAAAAGCAAAAGCAAAAAACACTAATGTAGAATTTTGACCCTATTAATCCTTACAGCCCCATCTTAAAAATCTTTGCTTTCACAATTTTCAAATTTCATTTTTCATTCCATGTTGCTAAGCCTCAGACCATGGTCATTGCTCTAAAACATAAAAACTCTGCCTCCTGCAAGCCACCACTAAAGAGGAGCTTGTATTGGTACAAAATTCCACCTCCCACTGCTGCCCTTAACAGAGAAAACCACAGATACAATATGCTCTAATGAAGCTCATATTTAATCATTCCCCAATATCCCAAGCCTGCCCATATTTCATTATCTCCATTCATACCTCCCTAATCCAGACCACCAATATCTCTTGCTAGGACTACTGAGCAAGACTCTAACTGGTCAACTGCTTCACTCTCTTCCTATAGTCTATTCCCTACGTAGCAGTCAGATCTCATCACTCCCCTGCACTCAAAACCCTCTCCTGACTTCTATTACATTTAGAACAGAAGCCAGCGTACAGAGCAGTACAGTCCGGCCCTGGACTGCCTCTGTGAGTTTGTCACCCATCACCCTGCTGGCACAAGGGCATCAGGCTTCTTCCTGGAATCCACTAGCCAGCTCCCTCTCAGAAATTTGGCTTTGTTGTTTCTCTGCCTGAAACATTCTGTTCCCAGGTATTCTCATGGTTTGCTCAAAGGTCAGTTCCTCAGATAGACCTTCTCTGACAGATGACTCTGAAACAGCCATCCTGTCAACTCTCCATCCCCTTTTGTATTCTCATGACACTTTTCCCTGACAGTACATGTTTGTCTCTCTTTTTATTACCTTTATTACCTGCTAGAATGTGAGCCAAATGAGGGCAATCATTATCATATTACATGTTATATCTCTTAGTAAAATCCAGTTTATAGTATTTGCTCAACCAATAGTTCTTGAATGAATAACTTTAATTTTCAGAGTTCCATCAGAGTTAAAAGCACATTGTCTTTCATTTTAACATGCTGGCCATTTAACAATTGCATCATGGGAAACGAGGCAAGAAACAAAGGAGGAAAGCTGCACTCCAAACTCAAGATCTTATAAACACTTTCAGATGAAAAGACATCTCTTGAGTGACAGAAGGCAATGAAGACTAAAAGATTAATGAAAAAATATTGTGTTAAACAGCTGACACAATAAATGCAAAAATACTTGGTGCCACATTAAAAATAAAATCCTATTTCATACATAATTTGACAATTTCTTCTTTGGTTATAGATCAAAATCAACAGTGATATTTATACAGTGAGGCATGCATATCTATAGCTGGAAGGGAATTTAAATGTAATTTAGCTTGTCTTGAATGTGGTTTTCAAATGAAAATCAAACGTAGTCTAAATAAAGATTTGTACTTGTGTGACTGTTTTGCAATTTGAAGGAATTAATTAGCTTCAAAGATGTGCTATTTAACATCATGATTTTTCACTTCACCCTTACTCTTTTACCTTCAATGCTTATAGCCATGTACATAAACTTCTAAAATTATTTTTAGATAAAATGTAAATGTACATTTATATTATAGCTTCCAGCACAGATTATTACTATGAAGAAAGCTGACTATAAACATTGTATTCCTCACGGCCTGTGTCCTCTCCAGCAGGCATCTTCCCCAGCTATGGCTGTTCCATCTAAGAAACTTTAATTATGTAACCTTTAAAAAACTGTCAAAGACCATTTTTATTCATAGTTTAAACATGTGTTGTGAGTTACATTTTAGAGAATTTTATATATACTTAATATTATAGCCACAGAAATATAATCCTTTAGAATCTGACTTTCTGTAAATTTTTACTTCTTCTTGCCCTATTATAGTCTGGCTGGACCAACAGAGTACAGCTATATAAGTTAATAAACAAAACCACATTCTCAGAGTGATCAGATCATAGTACAGTAGCTCTTGAGAAAATCAGCAACCTGGGAAATTAAATGTTCTCCTTTTGGCCTAGATTTTGTTTATAACTGTCTTCTATTAGACATTTCATTATCCCTTTCAAATAACAGGACCAACCTACCCTACCCTGACTTCTACCACAAACCTTTAAACAGAAAGCCAACAAATGGAATCCTTCACTGACTAGCAGCAGCTGCACACCACCAATTCAAGCATCACTGGATGAAAGATAAATTTACAAACCAGCCAGCCAAGGTGGAAGCAGAGATACAGCTCCACACACTTCAAGCTTTCTCACCTTCAGGCTCATGGTAATGTTCTGAAGCTACAGAAGATATTGGTGATACTTCTTTCTAATTTTTCATTGAAAAAGTAAATATCACAATGCAATTAACAATTTGGTCAACTCTGGACCATAAAGCTTTTAATAGCTGAACACTACCACCACCACCATTTTTTTCTGAGAGCAATCAACAAAGCAATAATCATATATAATCTTGCCAATGGCTCCACTGCAGGAAAGAAACTGACACCACACAGTTGAGTGAATTGTCGATAGTGTGGGGAGCAGGTAAATAGAACCTTTGAACATTAGCACTCAACACTCCCATAGCAATCACACAGTTCCACCCACTCACTCCCAAGACGCAGAAACCAGAGCCCACAGAGGTCACCCTGTAGCACGGTTACTCTGGGGCAGAATCCAAATGTAACCAGGTTCTGCAGGCAAGTCAATGGCTTCTCTATAAACTGGGCTCACTGGGCTTTACAGCCACTTGTTTTTGTTTGTGTGCTTGTTCTAATAAAACCTTACACAGCACATAGCTCACTGTGATCTCTAAGAGGAGTTATTTCTGTGAAGGTTTGCTTACAGTAGAAAATTTGAGAAAAACTGAGAAATTGAGATTAAAGTTACAAAGAATGAAGATGGCTCCGTTTCAAATTAGTCATTTGTCAAACTCTACATCATGCTTCTGATTCCTTCTCTTCCTAAGAGACTTTACGCCTCAGAATGAAGAGCAAGACAAGGCCCGTTAGCTAAAAATAAACTTGAGATATGGAATTATATCATAGTTATTTCCTATCTTTACTTTTGTTCTCATAGCTTAAGCAACCTCTTGGGTGCAGGGCTGAAAACAGGCAAAATGAAACCAAACCACTTAACCAGTGTCATGTGAGCTAGCAAAGCCCCGAAGGTCACTGTCATTGATGATTCATAGCCTGTGGCCCAGAACTTTGCTATAAGTAACCATAACGGTTACTACTAAAAACAAAGGAAAAGGGCTGGGCACAGTGGCTCATGCCTGTAATCCCAGCACTTTGGGAGGCCAAGGTGGGCAGATTGCTTGAGCTCAGGAGTTCGAGAACAGCCTGGGCAATATGGTGAAAATCTGTTTCTACTAAAAATACAAAAAATTAGCTGGGCATGGGGGCTTGCACCTGTAGTCCCAGCTATTTAGGAGGCTGAGGTGGGAGAATCACCTGAGCTTGGGAGGATGAGGCTGCAATGAGCTGGGATCGTGCCATTGCACTCCAGCCTGGGCAACCAGAGTGAGAGAGAACCTGTATCAAAAAAAAAAAAAAAAAAAAAAAGAAGGAAAGTACTACACACACTAACGATATCTGCAGGTAAATGAACTTTAAGGAAAAAGTTTTGCTTTTTCTGAATGAAGTTTTTATTCTTCTTATTAAAAAAACACTATGCTAAACTTTACTGTCATAAAGATGAAAATGTGCTGTTTATGAGAGAATAATCCAGAGAACTTTCTAAATAAAGTTCACTGATTATTTATACAGCACTTTTTGTGTGCCAGGCATTATTTTAAGTGTTTTATTACTTATTAATTCATTTAATCCTCATAGCATCTTATGAGGTAGGTTCCAATTTCACAAATGAGGAACCTATCAGTTTGGTTCCCAAATTAGTATGATTAGCCACTATACCTTGCTCCACAAGTGCTTTTTCAATGTCACCACCTACATAGTTATAAAATGCTTTTTTTTTTTTTTTTTTTTTACAAAACTTCTTTAGAAAAAGGGATGTAGAATATTTGGAAAATATAAAAGAAGTACAAAAACTAACTAGTAATCAGCACCACCCAGAGATAATCATTACTAACCTTTCCTGGTAAACGGTCTCATCTACGTACGGCCATGTTCTGGCATTATTACTCAGGGTTCATAATAATCTAACCTGAGGTGAGGCCGAACACTTAGACAGCTTAAGGAATTAGCATCAAATTTTCTGTTTTCTAAATCTTCACCTAACTTCCAATCCCTAACATGATTCTTACATTGTCTATGTGAACTTTTAAGTGTCTTGAAAAAAAATCCAGAGTAAAATTTTCAAATATTTAAGACTCCTGCCGTTAATGTGAGATTCTCTAAAGTTATGTCTCCACCAGTTGGTTAAAGTTTCCCAGTCTCCCCTGCTATATTGTATGTGTGGTGTACCTCTAAGCCTTTGTTCTCACTGACTCTCAGCCTAAACCTCCTGCTCTGTCTCACTTAGTTCCTTTGGCTGGTATTCATATTTTAAGACTCAGCTGAGGCTTTAATCATCCTCTTTACAAGTCTTCCCCCACTCCTTGGAAAAAGAGACCTTTTGCCTTATCACCCTATGGTACTGACATTTTCTGTCAAGATGTCCATCTATTGCATCTTTACCAGTTCCTTAAAGGCAGGGACCAGGTTTAACCCGTCTTTACAGCCTCCGTGCCTAGCACAGCACCTAATTCATGCAAGGTAGTCAACGAGTGCTTCTTAGGATGAAGTGAAATGCTAGGTTTTAAATGAAACCAACAAGTGCCAGTCATCAGACTCCATCTGTATGCCTGGGCTAACATTTCTATCAGTCAGATCCCTGTTGCCCTGGGGCTATTTCCAGTGATAGTGCTTTCTCCTCTGGGATAGATTTCACCATTGCCCTGAAAACACACTAAAGGCCTTCTGGAGATGGAAACATTTGAATTATATTTATCAAAATAAACAGTTGTAGTGAATGATAAATGTTAATCATAAAAGATTCAAGACACACAGAAAAATACAAAGAAGAAATTAAGAATCACCTGAAACTTCACAATAAAGAGACTGCCATCGTAAAAGTTTTGGTGAATGGCCTTTCAAACACTTCTTTTATGCACTCACACAGAATTTTACATATATTTTAAACAAGTAAAATTTACAAACAAGATATGCTGCATAAAATCCCTTTACTCCTTTCACTTAATAATCTGTCACAAACCTTTTGCCATATCAATAAATATAGAATACCTTGATCTCTAATGGCTCTATTCCATGCATGTTTCATCAGTGAGAAAGACCCTTGAACACAGAGGTTTGCACACTTGTCCAATTACGTTCCTAAGATAAATTCCTAGCACTGGGTCTCCTGGGGCAAAGGGCATGCTCATTTACATTTTTGATATATGTTACTATTTTGTGCCCCAGAAAAATTGTTCTGCATTGACATTCTCCATTATAGCATGAGACAGATGCCACCTGTTCCTGCCCAATCTGAAGGGTGAAAAATGTTTTGTTTTGCTTTGGGTTTTTTTGCTGGTTTGTTTTTTTGGTTTATTTTATTACTGAGAAGTAGAATATCTTTCTGTACTCTTTTGTCCCTTTATATTTTTTCTCTTTTGAATTGCCTGGCCATGAAACTTTGTCCATTTTTCAATTGGTATGTTAGTTCTTTCCTTACAGATTTTGAAGGGTCTTTTTCTATTAGTCATATTAACTTCAGTTGTATTGCAAATATTATTCTCAGTTTGACATTTGTCTTTTGACTTAGTTTATGGTAGTTTATTTTTTGCTATGCAAAATTTTAGATTTTATATAATCACAGTTTATCACAAACTTTTTCTTTTGGTATTGGGTTTTGTAGCATTATGAGAAAGACATTTTGCAACCTAAGATTATAAAAATACTCACTTGTATTTTTTGTGGTACTTTTACAGTTTCTTTTCTTTTCTTTTCTTTTTCTTGAGACAGAGTCTCGCTCTGTCGCTGAGGCTGGAGTGCAGTGGCGTGATCTTGGCTCACTGCAACCTCCGCCTCCTGGGTTCAAGCAATTCTCCTGCCTCAGCCTCCCAAGTAGCTGGGACTACAGGCGCACGCTGCCACATCTGGCTAATTTTTGGTATTTTAGTAGAGACAGGATTTCACCGTGTTGCCCAGGCTGGTTGCGAACTCCTGAGCTCAGGCAACCTGCTCGCCTCGGCCTCCCAAAGTGCTGGGATTATAGGCGTGAGCCACTGTGCCCAGCCTACAGTTTCTTATTTGACAGTTAAATTTTTAGATTAATCTGAAAAATTCTAATATGAAGAGATAAATTGGGAGATTTCATTCTTAATATTATAATCACAAATAACAGAATATCTTCAAAGAATAAAATGTGAATTGAAATGGTACCCAATTAATTGGTATATCTTTTCATTTCAGCTGCTTATGGATGCGTTTATCCCATTACAATCGCTGGGGCATCATCTGTGTCTGCTGCCTCTAGCCCTCTCATGGTGCTTTACTCCTTACTTCTACCAACATCTCACTCTGCATGATAAACAAGACACACACACTCATGTATAGATTTATGGTTGATAAGCGAAAAACGTATTTGTTAACCTCTATGGCGGGATTTCTTTTAAACTACACTTTGAAAGAAATGAGGCATAATATTATATTCATCATTGCTGAATCATGTCCTTTGGTCTTTTCATTTAAAAGACAAATATTCACGTATATATCTTACACAGTACAGAAACTGGTCTAGGTCAAACCAGAGAAAGAACAAACCATAGGAACACACATATCTTAAAATCTAAAAGAGATAAGTATTACATGGATAATTGATCATCTTTTAAGTTTAGAGAATTATACATCTACAAATAAACTGATGACGCATTCTCCTCCAGCGTAATCAGAGGAAACCAAGCAACCATTTTCAGAAATGCAAACTGCATAGGTCAGAGGTCTGCGCAACTGCAGGCTGCTAATATGATGATGAGCATACTACCTCAGTGCTTATCATGTGCCAAGTACTATGCTAAGATTTACAAATATTAATACATTTTAGTCTCACAACAGCCCTATGAAGGCAGGCAAGTACTAGTTTTATTCCCCACACTACACAGATGGGAAAACCCAGGCAAAAAGAGCCTCAAAAATTTGCCAAGACTACATGTTAGCGAGTAGCCGAGCCAGGATCTGAAAACAATCTGCCAGATTTTCGGTCTGTGTGCTTACCATAACATTGTATTTCAGTTCCACGGAAAATAGCCCTAATGATCATATTAGAATCTCCAGACATCCTCATTTAAAAACTGAGTCTGACCTCAAGTGGCCAGTTAACAATGACTTCTCAAAGACTTCTGAGCAAAGGTTGGTTTGGACTTAATATCAATGTGTTATTCCCAAGGAGGAATCTCCCTTAGTCGAGTCAGCATCTGCCATTGTAGCCACCGTCCCACTTCTTAAGTGAACTGGGGTAGTTCTTAACTTCAGTTTCCCCTTCTATCAAGTAGGGATAATCATGATAATAATTACGTTTGAAAAAGCCTCATACACCGTAAAGCACAAATCCAAGTTGTAACGGTTCAGGGGCAAAATAACCAGTCACATGTGAAGTTCCAAGTGCAGAAGGCAGGAGCTGTACTAGTCTCTACGGAGGACAGCCAGGGCCTAATGAGGCCCAGGGGCCAGGTAGGGGCTGCCTGGAGAGGTGCTCATAGCAAGGCAGGTCCCTTCAGTCACACCAGCCAGGAGTCCAGGAAGAAGCCATTGTTTTGAATGTCTGAATTCTGTAGTGTCACTCAGGAGAAAATAACTCCAAGGGGAAGTGCAATAGGTAAAGAAATCTTTGACTTCCTCTCTTGTCACTGAGGCACGTTTTGAGAACTTCCCTCATCCCCAAGCAGGCCTTGCCTGCAGCTCCAGTCCTCTCACCTTTCACTGAATGGTGCCAGAGGGCCAGGAAGCACCCAGCAGGTCTCCACTGCTACAGACAATACAAGCACTTGAAGGGGCAAGGGAGTAATTGAAGAAAACCAAAGGGACTTGGAGGGCCCTGCCAGTGTGTCCCTGCCAATGGTCTCTGAAAACTCAGGTGCTCCCTCATCTTGCAACCCAGCTGCCTGGCAGCAAGGAGTGACAAATGGTCTTATTTTCTACTTATCTCTCTAACTTCAAAAGAACAGGCTCATGATACCAGCTGGCAAGGGAAGGAAAAGTAGCACTTGGATTTTTTTTTTAATATAGAAAGTATAGAGCATTTCTTAACTTTCTGTCATAGAAAACGTTTCCAAGTAGAAATTTTTGCTGGCTTTACCTCAGCTAGACCAAACTTGGCATCAAGGCGGCATCTAGCATGGTATCTATTTTGTGCTGGCCGAGGGGAGGAGAGTGAAGAGGTGGGGCCAGTCTACTCAGGCCCATCTACTATTTATAACAAGTGCTTCCATGCTAATTGTGCACTAGCCTTGTTCTGGACGCTCTCCTTATTAACTATGTGTTCCTCCTCAGAACTCCAAGTGGTGGATACCATTATTACCTCCATATTATAGATTTGGAAACAAATACAGCTAAATTATCTATCCAAGACAGCACAGGCAGTGGTGACGCTGGAATCAAACCCCAGCTGGTAAGACAGAATTCACAACTACTCCATTCCATGCTCACATACACGCATGTTTCATTTTTCCTATTGAAAGGAGCACCATCAGCATGGCCCAGGAACCACCTAAAAGGAAATAAAACTAACATATTTTGAGCACCTTCTCTGAGTCAGACACTGGGCTGAGCACTTTTACTTCAGAAGAATGCAGTTAAAGCTCTGAGCCAAGGTCGACTGGCTTCTGTGATTCCATGAGCCCCATGTGCACTTCGAGCCATTAAGACCTTTCTGAGGCTCAGCTCAAGACATCAGGGAGTCTTCAAAGCCTAAACCCAAGACCATGTTCCTCACTTATCTTGACTTAAATTTCTCAGCTTTTATGACTATAATCTGGCCTATCACAAATCCGTCAAACACTTCTCCTGCCCTTAGGGCTCTTTACTGTCTCCTATGATTCACTAAAAACAGAAAAAGGGAAACATGATTTTCTCTCTCACCTTCGGGAAATAACAGCTTCAGAAGCCAACAGAAGCTTCCTTATGCCAGCAAAAAAGCTACAGTAGAGGCAGCTAAAGTCTACCACTAAGCAGCACAGAGAGGAGCAAGGTGGCATTGCTCCTGTTCATTGGTCAAGCTGCCTCCCAATTCTGCCTCTCTGGTGGTCCCCCATGTACCCCTCTTTCCCCAAATCACCCCCTGACACAAAAAGGCTGAGTGTACACACCTAGTGCTCACTTAATGCATAGAGATTCCAAGCAGAAAATGAGGGCCACTGCCTCCATCAAACTCCTTTTCTCTTAGATCCAATAAGAACTAAAACTTGAAAGAGAAGGAAATTCTCACACTACCACTGCTACCTCTCAGTCACATAAATCAGCACTGTGCAATAGAAATATGTGAGTTATGTGTGTACTTTTAATGCTTCTAGTAGCCACATTAGATAAAAAGCAGCAGGTGAAATTCATCTTCATATATTTTATTTAACCTGATCTAAAATATATCATTTAACATGTAATCAATAATTATTAATGAGCTATTTTATATTCTTTTTTCATATTAAATAGTCATTTAATATGAAACTTAAAAGCTCATTTTACACTTACAGCACATCTCAATTAGGACTAGTCACGTTTCTCATGCTCAATAGCCACATGTGGCTCATGGGTACTGTGCTGGACTGCACTGACAAACATTATTCTCTCTGTTACTGTCCACAAACATAGGTATCTTTAATCCATCTTCACTGAATGCAATAAAAAATTATGAGACATAAACAGTGAATTATGACTTTGCCTCCAAGTGCTTTTAATTTCTGAATAAATCTGATGTATTTTCTCATTTAATTTTCACCATAACCTTGTGAAATAGGTCTCACAGCATTTTAGATGAGTAATAGATTGGCATAACACCATCACACACACACACACACACACACACACACACAGCCACAAGCATCTGTTATATGCTCTCATTTAGGTATACCCAAGGATCAGAACTTAACTGAAGCCACATAGCAATACAAAGTCCAAGTGAAAGAAAGCAGCCAAATTCTTGCTCGCTTTACTGCTGCTCAGTCTCACACCATCATTCCAGAAGAATTTACTGCAATAATCTAAGCCCCTCCATTTAAAGGGATGTTTATAAACATCAGGCTTAAGCCAAACTCGGCAGCAGTGCAGGCCACCTTAGTTATATGGGAGGGCTGGTTCAGTCAGTGCCCAACCTGATTCCTGAACAATCTCTCTGCCTCCAGCTCCTTGGCCATCTGGGAGCCCTCTGTCCTCTCAAGCCCATGCAGTTCCTGCCTTCAGGGAGCTAACCAGCTCACAAGAGAGATTAGACATATAAACAAATAAATCAAATAAATAAAAAGTATTCTGGGATGGCAGGAAAGAGATACCTTCTGAAGGTATTAGAGGAAGCTCTGTATAAAAGTTTATATTTGGAAAACGAGCAGAATTTAAAGACATGAAGTCGAGAAAACGGGCCCGTGCCAAGCAGAGGTCACCATGTACTGGAGGGCCTAGAGCAGCGAAGGTGCAGGACAAGTTCACAAGGCTGCCTTGCTCAGTTGACTGAAGAAGGCAATCATGAAGGAACAGAGTACAAAACAAGGCTGCACCTGTAATCTTAGCACTTTGGGAGGCCAAGGCAGGTGGATCACCTGAGGTTAAGAGTTCAAGACCAGCCTGGCCAAAATGGTGAAACCCTGTCTCTACTAAAAAAAAATATAAAAATTAGCCGGGCGTGGTGGTGGGTGCCTGTAATCCCAGCTACTTGGGAGGCTGAGGCAAGAGAATTGCTTGAAGCCAGGAGACGGAGGTTGCAGTGAGCTGAGATCACGCCACTGCACTCCAGCCTGGGCGACGGAGTGAGATTCCATCTCAAAACACACATACACACCCCACCCCCCCCCACACACACACACAAAGGCAGCAAAGGTGGATATGAGCCACCTTCAGGTGCCTTGGATGTTCACTAAGGATTTGGGATTTATTGGCACAAACAGAAAGTTCTAGAGAAGATTTAATACCAACAGAGGAGTACTTTAAAAAGCTGATCTGATAGTGGTGCCAAAAAATGAAGAAGTAAAAACAGACCAAAAACAAGCAAAGGAACAAACAAGTAATAAAGGAGGTTAACAGGAGATTCCTCCTGAGAACACTGCAGTTCTTGGGGTGATGGGCTGTCACAGCCTAAACTACAGTGGTGGTAAGAAAAGCAATGCTAGGAGAGAGTGAGATTTATAGGATCTGGAAACTAACTGCAAAAGCCAAAAGTGACTCAAGTTTAAAGCCTACATTATTGAAACACTGGAAACAGAAAAAGCGCAGAAAAGGAAGTCAATATAACTAAGAGTTTCTCCCCACTTGGGGGCGGGCTGCAGGAGAGATCATGATCTCAAGCCTGACGTATTAATTTCCCTAATAAGGCCTAAATGTGTTCTATGCACCCACTTTAGTTGTCTAAGAGAATGACTGTTGAAAGAAATCCAGTAAGCACTTGGCCTTCTAGAACTTGCTTAACCAGTTCATGATAACTTGAACCTGTTGGTCACTTACTTTTTGCAAGCTGGTCTTGGCAATCTGCTCAGTTGTCCTCTGAATGACCTCAGCAGATCTGCTGACCACTATTCACATCTGCCCTGACAACTGAGAGAAGGAAAATTCCAATCTGAAGATGAAACCTTCTGAAGTGGATCTGACCTCTGAAAGGGCCACAGTGTGTCAGGCAGAACTTTAGATCTGAAACTTTTTATGCTTCAACACTTAAAGTGAAAGAAAATATGTAAGTAAATATCACTGGTGAAGTTCCTTGTCAATGATTTCCTAAATTTTCTGAAATCTAGGAGTCAAGATGCCCATTTAGCATTTAATTCTGCATGGTGGAACATGCTACAGAAATTCTGTCACACACATTTGTTGTGGTGGAGCTCCTAAATAACCAAGACATCATGGAGCCCAAACTGCTTCAAAAAAATGGAAATTACCATTTGTATAAACACATTGGGCATCAAAGCTCCTGAGGATGTCTTCAGAAGCTTTGAAATTAACACCTTTAGGAAAAGGATCAAATGTGTGTGTACACACACTCAGAGACACATACTTCAGAGCCATCCCCAAATATGCCACCCTTCACAGACTTTGTCACATCTTCAACAACATGTGGTAATAACATTTAAAACATTTTAAATGTTTAGCTTTTAAAGCATAAATAAGGTCACTTTATTCGGTGAAAAATAGAGGGGTGTTTTAGAAAGCAGAATATAATTGTCCAGGTTGAAATATATCCCAGTCATGGAGTCATAATTTCCTCTTGCAATGGGCGTTGGTCTCCAAAGACGGCTCCCAACAATTCCTCCCCTTTCTACGGGCACATTCTCAAGAGGTGGAGAGACTCTATTCCCTCAACTCTAGGCTGGTCTTATGACTTGCTTTCATCAACAGAAGGCAGCAAATGTAGCATTCTTGAACTTTCAAGCTCAGCTCCTAAGAGGCCTGGCAGCTTCCACTTTTTCTCTTGGAAGCCGGGCTGAAAAGTTTGGCTACCCAGCTGGAAAGAGTGGCCTTGTGGACAGAAGCCCAAATCCATCTGGGATAGTTGAGTTCAACTGAGATCCCAGCTGTATGCAGCTGCATGACTGAGCCTGGGAGAGAACAACAGATGAACTCCAGCCATCCCACAGAATCGTGAGGAATAATAAGCTGGTTATGTTTCAAGGTACTATGTTTGGGGTATTTGTTATACAATAAGAGACCACAGAAATAATGGGTTACAAATGGTTAAAAAGTGGGCCTATCACTATCACTCATCTGCCACCATCTGTGATCATTGTGGGATTTTGACAACTTCTTCTCCTTGCGAATTAACTGAAGTGAAGAAACACAGACAAGACCTTAACTCGTCATATTTAAAATGTGATATTCAGCAATATCTAGGGTACTGGAACTGTCTTGACATTGGATTCTGGTAATCCTTCCCCCAGAGCCCTGCAGGGCTAGAAAAAGTATCTCCCTTGATTGGTGAAGTTCTCTCCCCATTGTATTCCTGCTTTATTTAACACAATCCCACAAACTTGCTAATATTTATGTTAGAGAGATTAACAAAATGATAGAATGCTGGAGTAAATAGAATTTCAATGTGGGTGTTGGGAGGATGAAGAAAATTTAGCAGAGGCCTTAACTGAAGCTTTATGGCATGAACTACACAGAGGCACAGAGACAGCAATGACCAGGTGGGCTTGGGGTAAACTGATTTTTAGCCCCAATCTTGACCCTCCCTGCACCTATACCCTTGCTGTAAATGCACTGTGGTCAGAGTGTGCTTTTTTGCCTAACTTTGGGCTCACTCATGTGACCTGCTTTGGCTAGTGGCATGTGGGTATGAGTGACAGTGTGCCAGCTCTAAGTCCAAGCTTAAGAGGCACCATATGTATCACTTGCACACTTGCCCTTCTGTGAAAGGAGATCATGCCCCCACTGGCTTGCTGGTCCCTGGAGAAAGATGAGAGATACATAGAGAAGTGTCACCACAGCTGACCCACCAATTCATAATCAAGAAAGAAACAGTTACTGTGGAATGTGACTGAGAGCTTCAAGTTGTCTTGTAACCAAGTATCCCCATTTTTCTAAGAGAGAGAGTTTTTTAAAAAAATTATTTCTTCTTTTCTCTTTCCTTCTTTTCCTCTGTTCCCATTTCCTACCTAGCTCTTCAGAAATGCAATCATAACCTTTACCTTCCCTTCACCAGACACTCACTACACTGGAAGCTTATCTAACTACGTGCTTACTTTGAAGCTTCAGGGCAGAAACTCTCTCCCACAAGGAGATTGCCTCAAGAGACAACAGTCAATTTGCAACCTAAAGTATGTCCCTGATGGAAGGCTCTCCCACCTGGAGAGTGTCTTGAGACAAAGGCCACTATACAACCTAGCTCTGCTTGTGATGAAGCCAGGTCGACCACCAGTAGATTAAGCACCAAAGCGAGTCACGCAGACCCCCACCTGCTCACTCCCTCCCCTGAATGCCATTCATGCCAAGTCCCCCTTTAAAAGTCCATGCTTTCTGCCCCAAAAGCAAAACAGTGCCCTTAAAGGCAGGAGCCTGTACCTCTTCCCCCAGGCTAAGCTGTGGAATAAAGTCACTTTCTTTATGCCAGACCTCGCTCTTGTGAATTAGACTCTGCAAGTGGCGAGTGACTGAACCTGAGTTTGTTACAGTCTACAGCAATAGTTGACTAACACAAAGCTCCTTTATCAGATGCTAACATCTGCAAAATACACATGGTGCTTTAGAACAATAGCTATGTTCCTGGCTATACAAGTTGTGAAGGGATGGTTAAGTGGTTTCATTGCCAAGCAGAATGTAAGCACAACGTATTGAATATCACCAAATCTTGCTCTGACAATCTAAGGTTATCTTTTTAAAGACTGTCATTTGGTATTCGAAGTTCTCCATAATTTAACCCTAACTTAGTTTTCTAGACAATTCTGTCCCATTTATAGTTTATGTTCCATTCATTAGTTCCATAAATTAGAATATTTATTATTCTTGAATAAGTCTTACATTACCTAGCTGTTCCTTTTCCAGTTTAGATTGAGACAGGTTTTGTTCTTTCAGTCCTTTAAGGCCAGGTTTGGATGTCATCTCTGTAAGAAATCTGCTCTGATTCTGCGGTTTAAGGCAGAGCGTCTATCCCCTGACTGTTATCATGAGGTATGTCTTTTCCTCTTCGGGCATTTGGCTTATTCTACCTCGTAACACTTCCTTATCTTCTTACAAAGTCCTAGACAGCAAGGTTTATGGATTATTTACCTCTGTAATCTCCATGGCATTTAGCAAAAGGCCTTATACATAGGATACAGACCAATCAATACTTTTGTGCATTAAAGAATGAGGGCCAGGTGCGGTGGTTCATGCCTGTAATCCCCGCCCTTTGGGAGGCCATGGTGGGCAGATTGCTTGAGTCCAGGAGTTTTAGATCAGCCTGGGAAACATGGCAAAACCCTATCTCTATTAAAAATATAAAAAATTAGCCAGGTGTGAGCGCACATGCCTGTAGTCCCAAAGCTACTCAGGGAACTGAGGCGAGAGGATCACTTGAGCCCAGGAAGTCAAGGCAGCAGTGAATCCTGATAGCACCACTGCACTCCAGCCTAGGCCACAGAGCAAGACTGTCTCAAAAAAAAAAAAAAAAAAAAAAAAAAAAGACCTATGGAAGGCTGCAGGGTATCAGGAAACAACATGGAGAAAGAAAGGTGGACTTTGGAGTCTGAGCAATCTGGATTCTAGCACTTCGTAGCTGGGTAACCTTGGACAAGTCCGTCTCTCTGTTCAGTTTTCAAGTATGTAAAATTTGCGTAGCACATATTTCACAAGATTGTTGTGAAAATTCAACATAAAAATGAATGTAAATGCCTCGCGATGTTTGACATATGGTGACGGCTCCATAAATGGTAGCTCTATTTTAAAAATGATAATGACACAGGACATCAGGTAGAAGTTAAACAAATCCCTGATGTTAGATTATTTTCTCTTAAAAGTTAAGCGTTTCAGGATGACAGTAATGACTCTAGTTCCAATCAACTCTTTCCCTAAAAACTGTGGTTTCAGAGATCTGGACTGTAGTTTTATTAAGATGTTCATATATGTTACTCTTCTCCACAGTTCTCAATGCTATAGGTAGTTACCAGTAGAAACAAATTTGTTCCAGGCAATTAATGCATCTCCTTGGAAAAAAATGCAACAGTTTTCCTCCCAAACACACGAGTCCACTTTTAACTGTGGCTTAGCTCTTTCGTACCATTCCCAATTCTTCACCAGGAGACTAAAACAATCATTACAATGAACCAAAAGTTAGAGATTCTAAAAGTAGTAGAATTATTTGACAGTGACTGAATGATGCAGCTACAGTTATTTACATGTAAACATTATCTCAATGAGGTTCTACAACATATCTCTATGATGTCCCTTACTGAGTAAGAGTTGAAGTGTTTTTATAAATGAAAGCATCATGCAAATGTCAAGTAGTAGGTATTATTGTTAAAATAATTCCACAACAATTGCTTCATCTGCCTGGTACTAATTGAAATTTTGTTTATATATCCATACTTCACAATAATCACCTAAGGGCCAATCTCAAGATCAGGCAAGCATAATAGCCTGTAAGTGGCCAGGTAATGTCAATGAGCAAACTGAACTTGGTGTGCATGCACCGGGGAAGTCTTAGCAGTTCACTGGAGGCCACAGCCTGGCTGCAGGGGCAATTGCTACCCCACCTCAGACAACCCTGACTGTTGTCTCAAGGAATGAAGACCTATTGCTGCCAGCTCTTTTGAAGAAATTTGAGGTTTTATGTGAAATATCCTGACTTTTAAAGGCTGCCTTGCTTTTTATTTTAAAATTCTTTGGGGAGGGGGCAAAAAAAAATGTATTTGCAGACCAGGTGTGGCAATGGGTTGCCAATCTGTGGCCTTTGCACTAGATATCCTAAAGTCATTTTGATTCAACAGAGAGAGGTTAAAAGATGATTATTAGATTCATTGTATTTTTATTTTAAATCTGAAAATGTGTAATTCACTCTCTATTACACTTTAAAAAAAACACCTCACTCCCTCATTTATAAATCCTCACTCACTCCCCTTTTGGACTTCTGTTTTTAGTCCTACAGTTCTCCTCTACTAGGACACCCCATGGCCACTGTCCCATGCACCAATTTAAATTCTGCTGGTTCTTTGAAGCTTGATTTAAATGCTAGCTCCTGCAAAAAAAACCCTCCATGTTCCTCCTCAAATACCACTTTGTATAAATTATGATGTAGATGATCCAAAGTAAAGATCCACATTGATTTCCATTAGGTCTCATCACCCTTTCACCTCAGATGGTATAACCCAATAATCACTGTAATTATTCACTGTCACAAAAATGAAAGGCTTAGAAGGAATAAGATCTAATGTTCCATAACAGAGTAGGGTGACTATAGTTAAAAATAATGTACTGTATATTTCCAAATAACTCAAAGATACGTTTTGAAATGTTCCCAACACATAGAAACGATAAATGCTCGAGGCGATAGATATCCTAAATACCCTGACTTGATCGTTACACATTCTAGGCATGTAACAAAATATCACAAGCACCCCATAAATATGTACAAATATTATGTATCAATAAAAAAAAGTGAAAGGCCTAGAATCAATGGGTCAAGAGTCAAGTTTGATAGGACTCACCGCCAAACACATCTCCATTCTGGTAGTTTTTCCCTTTCTGGGCTTCCTCTTCATTTTGAACAGTGGCAACATGCTTGGCGGAGGCACAGCCCATAGTCTCATTCGGTCAGCTTCAGCCGGGCTGAACTGCAAATCATCTCTACAGACACGGGGACATTTTTTTTCTTTAAACACAAAGAAAATCCACCTTGCTGCTGAGTTGGTCAAGATGTGTGCACCTGCAAGAAAAGAAAGCTAGATTAGAAGGGGCAGTGACTGCAGCAAAACACAAGCCTCAGTATCTTGGTGTGCTGTGCCCTGCAGTATACTAGAAGTCATGCACAGACCCACCCATCGCACTGGTGTTGTGGTGGGCACAGAAGAACCATGTGCAGCGTGGCCCATTCTCACTTGATTTCCCACTCAGAAAGCAAGATGGAAAGGCATGTCCCTATGCAACACATGGCCGAGGAGTGAACTTGTTGAGGAGATACCAAAAATACGTATTTATTCAAAGACGTATTTGGGCACTACTGCTTGCCATGCATACTCTTAAAGTACCTGTAAGTTTACTAATGTTCTGAAATCTCAAAAACTGTCGAGGAAGGAGAGCACACTCTTGAGATCCACCTAGCTCAGGAGGCTGGGAAAAGCTCTTCATCTTCCTCATTCTACCCTGAAGCCAGCCCTCCCAGCTCCTCAAATTTTGCCAGGAAACGGTAGCCATCCTCCTCAGACTGGTACATGGGCTACTTTACACATTTCTGGTTAAGGCTGTAAATAATTCAGTATTTTATTTTACCTGAGGTGACACTGTTTTGGAGACAAAGGAAGGAGATGGGGCAAGGTCTAAAACCTACTTCTGTCCACTTTCTGCTTCGCTAGCCAAATGTTTTAAGGATTGGGCAGAAGACGTCAAAATATGAAGAAAAGCAACAAAGCAGTTGTCAAGCTTTTGGCGTAAACTTCATGCTTCTACCGATTTCTCATAAAGGCTTAAAGAGTATTTACAGATACACTGCAAAGGAGATAATCTTCAAATTGACTTAAGTGACTTTACCTTTCCCTGCCCCATCCAAGGTGGCTCCTTAAATTCTGAGTGTTTGCTCTGCTCAACTTGCTCATTTTTGTTTTATGCTTTCATCATCCTCACCCAACCATTCCAGGCCTATAGATGACTTACTCCAGTCTTGCAAATGTTTCCTTTGAAACATCTCTCCTACACATTCCTTTGTTTCCATCCCTCCCACTGTAATACAGGCCCTTACCTCCTCAGAGTCCTGGCAGAACAAAGAAGGCATCGAGCCTCTTTGAATCTTCATCAGCACCCACGTCCTACTGCCCCCCGCCCATGAACAGTGGAAGTTTCTCAAGTTTCACAGATAGTGCTACTACACAGCAGCTATAAGCTTTCTCTACCAAGAAGACTAGAGCTCCTAAACCCTCCTTGCTAGGGCACTAAGGACATCTCTGGATGTAGAAATTTAATCATTTAAACCATAAAATCTCAGCAAAGAGAACTTTTCAAATTAACATAATCAATCTAATAAATGAACTTAGATATAAAGGCAGTGATCTTAAATTAAGCCAAGCAAATACAAATTGCCATAAATATTGACCATGACTATAACATTGGTCATGTCTCATATAATTCTTCAAACTATTCTCTATCAGTGGTTATGTTAAATTATTAATAGGAAGTGTAGAGTTGGTTGGTAAAGTTCTACAAACCAGGAAGACTTTCTCCTAGATGGCTAATGTTTATATCTTCCCCATACTTGATGTAACTTAATGTTAACAAGTCTTCATCTCAAAACTATATGAAATCCAGGCCTGTGGATGGACACACACACACACACACACACACCACACACACACACACCCATTCCATTATTTAGCAGTAATGTCTTCAAGGCTACAGTATTTCTATTTGATGGTCTATTCATACTGGTGTATAGAGCTCAGGGGCCTTATGGAGAAGAGATGCTGACATTTAAAAAATTGCACGCAATACAGTGTAATACGAGCTCTGATTGTGGTTTCACAGGAATCTGTGGCAATGCAGAATTCAAAAAAGCAGATTAGATTATGACTGGGCAGAGGAAAGAAGTAGTATTTTTGTAGGGTATCAAAGGTTTGGTAGAAATTTACCAGGCTGAAAGGATGGTAGCATTATTCAGCTGCAAGGAACAGACTGAGCTAAGACACTAGAATGTGGAAGAGCATGGCCTATTTGTGTGTGTTCATTTCAGAGGGGTCAGGTGGGGATGGGGGGGCAGGGCTGAGGACTAGACTGCTGATACTTCGTGAAGGGCCTGCAGAAGGCCTTGCTACCTTCATTCAACTGAATAAAGGACATCGTAAGACCATAGGTACTCTTTCTGATCCAAGTTAGAGCACACTGTGAGAAAATATTAAATTAGTTGTGGAGAGGTCCATTCTGTCAACCTGTCATAGTTTTTGAAGAAACATCAATGAAATATTAGACAAGAGGGAGAGGACAAGGGGTTCAGCTGTAAAGGTGGGAGAAGGGAAGAATCCCCTCTCTAACCCGGAGGCTGCTGCGAGTTTTTGTTTTTGTTGCTGCAGCCAATGCTGTTGCTACTTCTGCTTTTGCTTTTGTTGTTGTTGTTATTGCTGCTGCTATTGCTGCTGTTTTGGATTCCCAGCCAGCACCTTCTCAGGGGCAGCATCCATCCCCCTGCTTCCTCATCCCCAGCATCATCACGTAAGCTAACAGGTGTGGGCTCCCAGACATGATTCCTTACTGTTCAAAAAGGAAGTATGGGAAAACGACTTCACACTTACACATATGCAGGAGAGATTGAAGTGAGAGGGCGAACCTAGGTGGCTTCCCTGCCACCTCTTCAGAATAAACTAAGTAAAAACAGGAGAGAGGGGGCAATCCTAACAAAATCAGAGTACACTGAGAATTAAGAGACAACTTAACAATCATCCCCTTTGAGAGTCCTCTTGCTTTTCCAATTTCATATCTACAGCCTCTTATGCTATCGAAGAAGCAAAGGGAAGAATTGAAGACATGACTTATCCTTTGCTACTCCCGAAAAGCAGTTAGTGGTGTTTCTTCTGTGTTTTAAAAGTTGTGTTTGCATAAAAAAATTTTATTTGAATTTTAAAGGTGGAAATTATTTGAAATCAAATACATTGCAGAAGGCTAACAGAAATGACACAGAAGAATGGCTCTTTTTTTTTTAAAGGACGCCTCTATTATTCAAGCATTGGGGTGAGGGGCAGGTTAACAAGCAGATTAGACATGATTTACACCCAATTCAAATGATGACTCAAGAAATTTCAATTTAATTGCACATATTTTAAAGCACTATAGCTCAATATGAGTTCTCACCAAATTATAAATAGGTATAGATTTTGTTTCTGAAACATATGTGCTACATTATTTTATAGCAGTAATTCAAATTTAAGAGTGATGCTTTCAAGTTTCAGGACCTCATCAGGAATATATTTTAGTAATTTACTCATTTGAAGGTGATAATTATGAAGTCATTTGAGGGGCAAAAGATCTCTAATTCACAAAGTTAATCATAGATCACTGAAGAAAGTTTTTTACTATGTCATTTGGATTCTGCACATAAACACTTGTCCAATTATTCATTCATTTAATCAACAGATTTTGATTTTAAAATACTAAGTGACAGATATGTGTTTGGTAGGTATTGTGCATATAGTGGCAAACAAGGCAAGATATATGTTTTTCTTCTCTATCCCTATAGAACAAGAATGATCAGCGAAGGAGATAATTAGAAAGACCAGTTTTGCAGCAATGACGTACAGCTATTGCAGCTTAAATACAGGATGACAAGAGAGTTCACCTCACAGGCATTTGACTCAGCTTTGGAATGGAGCATATCAAGAAATGTCAGGTTAGAGACCTGACCAGAGCTAAAGAAACAGGATTAAAATATCCCTGATTTGTATCTCTTTTATAGCCTGATATAATGTCAAGGTTTCATTTCTACCGAAAATTCTTTCACTTAATCTCAATCCAACTGAGACCTCACACTGAGCAGACCTTCAAAAACATATCCCCAAAGACTGCTAGAATCATCTGCTCAAAAGACGTTCCCTTCAGTTTATGCTATCCTTCACGTAAACTCCAGCATTTTTTTTTTAGCTTCCATTTTTTCATTCGCTTTGCTCAGCTTTTCTCTCCCAACCTCACATGCTCTATTGTTTACCTTCCTGAAACCACAGCGCTTAGAGAGAGGTAAGTCTGATAGTGCAAACAAGCATGCAGAGACCACGACCTGGAGCAGCTCTGAGACTTTTGTTGTCACATGTTGTTATTACTAGCATGTTATTTCTGAAGTCACAGATCACAGTGTGAGAATTAAATCGAATCATCCCTTTGACATTTGATGGAATCTTCTAAAACTAAGTCCCACTGAGGATGATTTTTCTTTAATCTAAATGATCTTTGTCATAGGATCATCAAGCACCTCTAAAAACATGAGGTCCAATTAACTGCCCCATGGCTTTGTGTAAACCCCTCCCCAAATGGTTGTATGTCTACATTATCTTGCCTTATATAATTAGAAGTGCAATCCACGATACCATGAGCTAGCCTAATTGAATGCCATCTTTACAGGACATTTTTCCCACTTTTGATAAAATAATCAGCAAATTTGTAAGCCCAGTTGAAATATTTTTAAAAATGTGTAACTGTGCATGTTTATTCTTCCTCTCCTTACACCGTACCTCAAGGTGCTTCAGATATCAGAAGGGAAACTACTGTTCCAGAATACTTCATGTGACAACATGAGAAAGTTCTCCCCATGCAAGTAGGTCCATTACTTTTGTATGAATACATATCACATATTACACACATGAAATACCTTGTCCTTTTATAAGGAAAGGTTATAATAATTCTTTTCATTACCTTAGTTTTTTTTTTAACTAGAAACAAGGTTTCATTAAAAAAAATCCTACTTTTATAAAATTGGGAAGGAATAAAAAAAGCAAAATCTGTTTTTAAGAAAAAGCAGAGATATTTGAACTTTTTTTAAAAAAAGGCTACAGGAAAATATTTCTATTTACATAACATTATGTGTAATTTCACTTTCCACTAATTAGTCATGGACTTTTTCATTTTGGATACAAAAGGCAAAAATATTGTAGATAAATTCCCTGTCAAGAAAGGCACTTCTAAAATACGAATTAAAAGTGATACATTCCATAAAGAAATTCTAGGCCAAAAAGAACATGAGGCTTGGAGGACTGGAAAGAAATCAAATTCTGATTGCAACGGGCACACAGAGAGCTATGAAGTCAGCAGTTAAGCAAAGGATACAGCCACATTATTAATAGATCAGGAGCAAAGTGCCCCCTTTCTTCTTCTGATTAAAAAGGCAAATCAAGACAAGACACATCTAAAAACTCCTCTCTTTTATTGAAGAAACAGCTAACATCTAAGCTCCATAAAGGAAAAAATATATATCTATATATATATAAATAACTAATCAGTCTGTTTGCCCATCTGCTCGGCTTCACTGTAATGAGTGTTAACACAGCAGCCCACCGAGGGGGAAGAAGAAAGGCAACTTAAAAGTGATTTCTAATCTTGAAGCTTTGGTATCCTCAGGCTACTGTTAACACCATTTCACATTTCATTGTGAACGTTAAAAATAATACATAAAGAGATGTCACATTTGACATGAGAATAATCTAGAAAAGTCAAGCCTTTCATTACCCAACAATCGCTGGCATCACACAACACATTCATTCCTCGCCTCACACTCGTCTGATGGCATGACAATCGACAATATGCTATTAACTCCAAAGATACAAGGATTTTGGCTTCTGCCTTCTTTATGGGAAAACTCTCATGTCCACATATAGTAATTCTACAGAGTTGTCTCTCAGAAATGTAACCACAATAAGTGTTTATGCAATAGGACACATTTCTGCTAGATTCAGGCAGTAAGGTGTGGGGCCAAGAAGAAGAGGTGGCAAGTGGAAAGAGTGTTGGAGAGGGCATGAGAAGCCCGAGCTCTGGTCCCAGGTGTCACATGCCTGCCTCAGGACCATGGCTGGGTTTCATGTGTCTTGGCCTCTTTCTTAGACTCTATGATCTACCTCAACATATGTCCAAGTAGTGATATGAAGGTTGAAATGACCACTTAAAAAAAAGCCATGTCTTACCTACATTCAGTTTATTTACACTCTTTGTTTTTGGTACTAACTCAATTAGGATATACTTGCAAGTCTGAAACCTCAAAATTTTCAGGAGGCCCTATAAGGTCTAAAGATGATTACCAATGATGTTTTGGCCTAATAGTGTTGATTTCAATTCTGTATTTGCTGGAAAAATAAACACAGCTTAGCTCCCCTATTTCTTCTTCTCTATCTTGCCTTTAATGAATGAAATTAATTTTAACAGTATTTCTTATAGGGAGCTGGTTAGAAAAAGTTGGTGCAATAATTGTTCTTCAGCTAAGGATTTAAGAGTGTTGCACGTTTCTCCTGCACCAGAAAACTCCTCTGTGTTACCTGTGTATGTTGACATGAGCTCATGCATGGCTGACACTATTTCTGAGAAGGCAAGAGAGGAAAACGCCAGCTCCTAATTAAAGTCACACATTCACAGCTGTGTGGACCCATGCAGAAGACTTACGCTGCTTCTAGATTTGCTCCTCAGTGGTCAAAGGCAATGGCAGATATTCCTGGACACTGAGTTCTCTTTCTTGTTCTTTTTTTTTTTTTTGAGAAAGAGTCTTACTCTGTTGCCCAGGCTGGAGTGCAGTGGCGTGATCTCGGCTCACTGCAACCGCCACCTCCTGGGTTCAAGTGATTCTCCTGCCTCAGCCTCCCTAGTAGCTGGGATTACAAGTGCATGCCACCATGCCCAGATCATTTTTGTATTTTTAGCAGAGATGGGATTTCGCCATGTTGGCCAGGCTGGTCTCGAACTCCTAACCTCAAGTGATCTTCCCATCTTGGCCTCCCAAAGTACTGGGATTTCAGGCGTGAGCCACCACGCCTGGCCTTCTTCTTCCACTTCTAAGACCCAGAATACCACAGGTATTTGCAAGAGGTCTTCAGCTTGTGTCATGGGGGACCTCTGCACCACTGCTTTTACAGAAAGACACCTGTGACTAGAATTTCTTGACAGATGTGCTGCTGGTTCCCCATGTCACTTAGGACAAAGCCATGTGATTTCCTTGTTAGTATCTTAAAATTAATAATAGCAGCACCTGTTTTCCCCCTTTTTTTTTCTGGACTGTTTTGAAAATCTAAGTAGATAAGAAAATGCTTTGAAAAAGCACTTATATATGCAAGGTGATATTCTGTGTGTACTCTGTTATGCCAGGTGGACAACACTTCTAATCAGACGTGGGGCTTTTCATGAGCACTGGGTGAAATCAGCTTGCCCAGAGGGCCCTTATAGCAGGCAACTTTGCTGACCTAACCCAAGCACACTCAGACTACCAACGACCAGGAACAGACAGAGATAATGAGAGAAAACAGATGGAAAGGGAGAGACTTTTAAAAATAAAAACACACACACACAAAACTGAATGCAGAATAAGTATGAATTACTAAAAGGCACAATTTGATTTTAATCAAAGAGAATAAGTAGTGATCCTTCTGGAATAGCCATGGAAAAACATCCTAGGCACTCCACATGTTGAAACATAGTGTAAGAAACAGATAGGATTCCTGCCCTTGGAGGACCAGCATCCAGCCATGGCTAACAGATCATAAACATAATAAAGTAAAATAAAATCCCAATGATTAATGTACATTGCAAGGAAACAAAGGATCAGAGATGTTTATGTGAGTCAGAAGATATTCCAAGCTAATTAAATTAGTGCTTGCCCTAGCTTTATTTTATGCACCAAGGGATGCAGGATCATACAGCAAAATGTGCAACTCTTAGCAGACCCTCCGTAAGCATTTGCTGATGGAGAGTATAGTGAAACAGATGTCCTATCAGTCTGAGCTGCTGATCCTCCCTAACACCATAAACTACAACAGAGAACTGTAGCTGGATTAATCTCTCAGAAACCTGCAGTTTACTTTCATGGTGCCAGATGACAAAAAAGAGTTAATGCCACTGATCCCTTGGCCCATGCACACATCTGAAAAGCACATGTGTTTTCATCATTGAATTGCAAAGCCTCAACTTCTACACAAATCCAGTATATTCCACATTTTCAATCCAGTTCAATCCCTTAGTTTACTGCTAGCATGACTTGTATCTCAGCCTTAAGCTGGTTACTGAGATAGATGTAAGGAAATACAATAAACACACGAAAGATCATGAATTTTCTAAGCTAATCATTAGAAGCAAACATGAGAATAGTTTTTTTTGTTCGTTTGTTTTGTTTTTATTACAGAGTCTCACTCTGTCACCCAGGCTGGAGTGCAGTGGCGCGATCTCGGCTCACTGAAACCTCTGCCTCCTGGGTTCAAGCAATTCTCGTGCCTCAGCCTCCTGAGTAGCTGGGACTACAGGCACGTGCCACCATGCCTGGCTGATTTTTTTTTTCTCTTTTTTTGTATTTTTAGTAGAGACAGGGTTTCACCATGTTGGCCACACTGGTTTCGAACTCTTGACCTCAAGTGATCCACCCGTCTCAGCCTCCCAAAGTGCTGGGACTACAGGCATGAGCCACTGAGCCTGGCCTTTTTGTTTGTTTTGTTTTGTTTTGTTTTGTTTTTGGGATGGAGTCTTGCTGTGTTGCCCAGGCTGGAGTGCAATGGCACAATCTCGGCTCACTGCACCTCTGCCTCCTGAGTTCAAGCAATTCTTCTGCCTCAGCCTCCTGAGTAGCTGGGATTACAGGTGTGTGCCACCACACCCAGCTAATTTTTGTATTTTCAGTAGAGACGGTGTTTCACCATGTTGGCCAGGCTAGTCTTGAACTCCTGACCTCAGGTGATCTGCCTGCCTCAGCCTCCCAAAGTGCTGGGATTACAGGCATGAGCCACTCTGCCCAGCCAAGAATCGTTTTTTTAAAAACAAAAAAGCCTATTCATATTTTGAGTACTTGATTTGATATTTGAGTAAAAATATATTTAATATTCTTAGGATTGTCAATAATTTTAATAATGTAATGTAGTATTATAATACTTTGAAAAGATCTGAATCCTACAAATTGAAAAACTGTTTCCCTTAAAATTTAAATACATATCCCTCTTCCCTTCCAAAATAACCACCTTCCTCCTTTTTTCCCCCTCCTTAATAAAATAAATAAAATTATCCATGAGAGACTGATGTAAACTGTGCCCTAAGATCCTTCTCTCCTTGTGCTCTGCCTCGGGCCACATTATTTCAGGTCTGAAGAGAGTCTGAGATGATCCAATGATTCAGAAAACCTGCTTCTATCCTGCTAGGCAGAGAGCTGCTCAAGGAAATAAGCATCTCTAGAGGAAAGCCCTGACTATCCGAAAGTCTTCCTTCTGGAACTGTCAAGGTCTATCTAGAACAGCTCAAGATTAGGAAGTTTCCTGAAAACAAAAAAAGTAAACATAAAACCCTCTTTTTTGGGGGAAGGACTTAGTCTCATTCTCTTTTTCTCTCTCTCAATCTCTCTTTGTCTGTTTCTCTCTCTCTCTCTCTCTCTCTCTCTCTCACACACACACACACACACACACACACACACACACACCATAAAAGCTCTAAAGATGAAAACTACAACAGAGAATACCCAGTATTTTGTGATTTTTGTGACTGATGGAAAGAAAGATGTTTTGTGTCTCCGGGCAAATTACTTACTTCACAGTGCCTTGGGTCCTCATTTATAAAATGATATATGACCTCATGAATTTTGAGAGGAAAGTGTTTAGGACAGCACCTGGCACATAGTAGTAAGCAATCAATAAGAGATAGCTATTGTCATTACCATCACTGTCATCATTATTATGTAATGGAATAGTGATGAACTCTAAGATGAGAGGGGCAGGGACAAGAGACACTAGAAAGAAGAGATGGTCAAGACAGATGAGAGGTTAATTTTGGCAGCTTGGTGGTTTTTAGGAATTGTACCAAACATAAACAGGCAGACTGGATGCAGACAGAAAGCAGGAGACAGCAGTTCTGCAGCAGGAGAAGTACATGCTCCCTGTACAGCACCTGCTAAGGCAGCCCTGAGCAGTGTCAGGGGTTTCTGCTGTGCTGGGGCAGGGAGGTCAGCCTCTGTGTGCCATATCCAAGGGCTCTAAAGGGAAAGACTATGTAAAGACAAGTCAAGGTCAGTGAGCTCTCTCCTGCTTCATCATAGCCTCAATGAGCATGTAGCTCACATCTTCCAACTATTACACTTTTATATGTCTGTCTCCTTCACCAGGCAGGTTTCCAAGGCCATGACCATCTCCTCATCATTCCTTTCTGTATTCCCTCCGGCACAATGTCAGGCTCATAGTAGGTCTGCAATAAATGAATGAATGAATTTTCTTAGAAACTCCTTTTCATGAAGAGATGAGACGGCTTTTAAGGAAGGGTGTACCCCTCTCAGCCCCATGTCCTGGGTCACCTGCATGGACAATGACTTCTTCAGTTCATCACCAATAACTAAATTTAAAAATGTTTATCTGGGCCATCATAGAGAATCTTAAATTATGTTTAGTATATACTCCCTAAAAAGACAGAAAAGGAGTAATATGTAGTTTCCTACCAGTATAATGGAATTCTGAAAGCTGTTAGCACTTGTATGATTGGCCCTAATCTGCCCCCCAAAATTGTGCTATTTATTTATTTCAACAATCATTTTTGGGAAACCTGCTTAGTCCTCAACCTTCCACTAGGGACCAGAGATTCCAAAATAAGTAAGACAACTAGACTGTAATGTCCATTTCCTCACTTTCCAATAGAATCCAGGGATATTTACTAGTACCTCTAATCTTGCCCATCTGAAAAAAAAAATCAAAGTTTTTGTTTGCATGTATAAGTTTTTGCTTAAACTTAAATCTTCGATTAGTTTACCATAACAAAGAACTATTTAAGGGTGATGTCCTTAGAAGGCAAAACAAATTGAAATTATAAATATTATTTTCAGGTAGCACAAATCAATGCCCCTTTAACCTACCACATTTAACAAAAAGGCACCTCAGTTCTCATATTGCTCTCAAGAAATGCACAAGACTTTTGGGAACTTCATTGATTTTGTAGCACTTGGCCAAAAACACATTCTGTGCAATCATCCACTAAAGGAAAACAAAAAGCAGGCAACTGAGAGAAGAGACCCAGGAGGGCAATGCAAAGTCAGTTGAGTGATGGCCTCTCCCTTCTCATGTACCAGTATTCTACTGCCCTTGACGAGTCTGCTCATTACTCTGGACTGAAGAGTCTTTAGACCGTACCTACCATCATTTCTGGGATGTTTCATGGGGTTTGAGATAACAAAACATAAAAGTGAGGGCAAGATGCTCTTCCTTAACCTTGATGCCCTTCTTCAGCCACTGAAACACTATTAAAGAACACATAGGGTTACACGATATGAGCTATTAGGACCTCACAAATGACCTTTACCAAAAATTGTAGCCTATTCCAAAATAATTATTTTAAATCAGCCAATGTTCTCCATTTGAAGTAGCGTCATTAGTGAACATGGTGTTCTTTCCTACAGCAAAAAGGTACTTAGAGAAAGAGACCATAGTGACAAGCTCAGAACTAGACAACATAGGCAGGAAGAACATGCCTGAGGCTGACCACCAGGAGACGGCAGTGAAGCGTCAAGATGCATCAGCCAGCGCCTCGTGGTGTTAACACTCTTCAGCACATCACATCTACTTCCAGTCTGAGACATTAAAATTTGAAGTTTTTATCTGAATAGAGCACTAAAGGTGTGACTTGATGACACACTCTTTTATCAGAAAACAGTATAACAGTATTAGGGTAAATTGAGGATCTGATCACATTCTATTCTAAGGAGCCCTTTGCCCCAGCTGTCTGTCTCTGTGAGCCCTCCATTGGGTGGCCCAGCTGTGGTGGTTACATTCCTGCATACGACAAAGGTACAGCTGGCAAACTGCTTATTTTTCTTGAATCTGGGATGATATCCCATCACCTCTATTACATCACTGCCATTACCACCCCAGGAACAGGCCGATAAAAACAAAAGACATGCATTTTCTAATTCCAAGATCTCTCTGAAAATTTAAAAGAATTTTTAGAATCTAAATTAAAATCTAAATTTGTAGATCATTTTCTGGACCAAGCCCCAAAACCTCTTACTTATTATTAATCGGCTTTTTCTATGCCCAGATTTTTATTTGTTTTTTGCTTTTTTGAAAGAGAAAAAAACTCACATAGTCATGTCCAATGGAAATCAGGATGACCCTACTGGCTTTTCAGTGTGTCAGAATATGATTAAACATTTCAGTAAAAAATTTTACTTCTAATAAATTATCACATTAATTTTCTAAGAGAAAGACAAATTAGCATTCCTAAAGCACAAATTCTGTTGGGTCCTTCCTCTGGTCCCAAATCCTCCATGATTAACTAATGCCTTTAGGGTAAAGTCCAAGATATACCTGGATTTTCAAGCTAGACATGACTAAGGTCAAGGTTCCTAATTTTACAAATTAGAAAACTGGTTGGGCATGGTGGCTCACTCCTGTAATCCCAACACTTTGGGAGGCTGAAGCAGGAGGGTCACTTGAGGCCAGGAGTTCCTGATCAGCCTGGGCAACATGGCAAGATCCCTTCTCTCTTTAAAAGAGAGAGAGAGAGGCGGAGAGAGAAAGAGAGAGAACTGAGGCAGAGTTTAGATAACTTACTAGGGGTCCCCCAGGACCCAGCCCTGTTGACCCGCTGTTGCCTCTTCCTACTGCTCCAAGGTAGCTAAGCAACCTCTTCATCACATCAGGTGGGTCTCGAAAACCACCCCTCTTCCTCAATATTCTGCTCATAGTCCTACTTCTCCATTTCTGCTTAAGCTATATTTTTCCAGGAGGAAGTCTATACACCATTCCATGCCTTCCTTCAATTTGCTCTCTTTCCTAAACTCTTACTATGAGAGTCAACTATTTCATATTTCTTAAACATTTCTTTCAAAGTAGATACTAAGCACTTTGAGGGCAGAAACCATCTCCTGTATTTGTCTCTCTTGCTATGCCGGGTGCCCTGTCAGGCAGAGAGCAGAAACTCAACAAATCCTCTTGAAAATGGTGAGCAGGTGACTGTCTTTTTCTTCTGCACCTGCCACAGGTGGCACGTGCCACCACCCTGCCTAGAAGGCTCTCCTTCACCTTTGCCTTAATAACTTAAGGTCTAGGTAAGCTGTTCTTCCCAAAAAGTCCCAGCACACCCCATAATTATCCCTTCATAGCCCTCATCATAGTGCAGGATATTATTACTTCCTAATTACCTATCTACTGGGTACATAAGTAAGGAATGCAAACTCCTTGAGAGGCACAGACATATGTTTCTTGTCCCCTGTGGTATATCACCAGCTACTAACAGGGCTTAGCTCAGAACATGTGCTCAATAAATAAAAAATAAATGAATGCCTCCAAAAGAAAGTTTTAACTCCTTCTCATGGAATTTAAGGCTTTCCATCCATATTTCCAATCCCATCTAGCTTTTTATAGGCATCTTGCTCCAGCCAGTCTAGTCTGTAGCTACTAACCTCACTATGTACTTTCCTGTTCTCTGCTTAGTCTTCTTCTTAAATAGAAAGCCCTCCCCATTAATATCCATCTGTTATTCAAATTCTACCCAACCTTCAAGGTCCATAACAAGTCTTATCACCTCTAAGAAATCTTGCTCCAGGCACTTTATTCAAATTCTACCCAACCTTCAAGGTCCATAACAAGTCTTATCACCTCTAAGAAATCTTGCTCCAGGCACTCAGATCTTCCCCTTCTCTAACGTCATCTGTATGTGTCTATGTGAGCCATTCCTCACCTATCCATGTTGCTACATGTCATAATTGTCTGCAGTTATTTTTCCATCTCAGTCCAACCTGGCCCACAGGGAGTCCTCTTCCTTCTGAAGCTAGCATTTACCTCTATTTTAGGAAATAATTCTAGACACAGCCTTGGGACATCTTCACTGTTGTTCTATATTGTTAACTTGTATGCATTGTCATTTATAAATTTTTAAGGCAAGTCATGGTTTTGATGTCTTTGATTCTATCCAATTCTTTGCACAAAGTAGAAGATTAATAAACATTTCTCACCTGACATGTTGGTTAGAAAGCAAAAGTGTGTAAGATGAGAAACCTACGGAAATTAGTAAAAAAAAAAAAAGCTTTAACCAAAAGTGCAGCTGAAAATTTATAATTATTAGAGGCTATATAAAAAGGTCAAATGTTGAGAGTATAATTACACAAAGTAGTAATTATTCTCTGAATAAAGGTTTTTAAATAGAAACTTTTGTCCATATGATAAAAATTATGAATAGAAGAGAAAATTTAGTAGAAAAGGAGTAAAAAGGCAAAGAAAGAAAAAGATATACCCTAGACTGACATCCCAAGCCCTACCCCGAGATCACAAGGATTGGCCTGCAGCATGCACAACTGCATCAGTTGACTTTTATTACAAGTCTAGGTCATAGCTGAGCTGACTCCACAGCTCTACAAAGGCTTGACCAACAACTGCCTGCACATGAACACTATAATTCTTCTTCTTCTTCTTTTTTTTTTTTTTTGAGATGGAGTCTTGCTCGTGTCGCCCAGGCCAGAGTGCAATGGCATGATCTCGGCTCACTGCAACCTCCGCCTCCCAGGTTCAAGCGATTCTCCTGCCTCAGCCTCCCAGGTAAATGGGATTACAGGCGCCTGCCACCACGCTGAGCTACTTTTTGTATTTTTAGTAGAGTCAGGGTTTCACCGTGTTGGCCAGGCTGGTTTTGAACTCCTGACCTCAGGTGATCCGCCCACCTCAGCCTCCCAAAGTGCTGGGATCACAGGCATGAGCCACCACGCCCGGCCGAACACTATAATTCTTCTGATGTTGGATGGAGAGGAGGGGGGAATCAATCTCTTTTACCTGGTTTGTAATAACATTTTCTTACAATTACTTTTTGATGCACTGTATCTAACTACTTAGTTTTATTTATTTTATATTTCCCTGTATTCCTCCCCCCCCAAAATATGAATAGCAGCTGCTTTCGACCATAAATAACAATTTGAGAACACAAATACTGTGTTCAAGGTTCAGTAATTCAGGGTTCAGTAACCTAGAAACAGAATGTCAAGAGACCTCCTAATCTATGCCCTCAACAGCCAAATACCTATATACCTCCAAGATATGGGCCTGTAGATCTGCTACTCAAGTCAGGTTTGGCTCATTACAAATTGATATTGGCCAATGAGAAGAAAAATCACAAAACGCTGGAGGCTTTTTCCCAAGTTTCAAGAACCTGAGTGTCATGGGATATAAATAGGAAGTAGACTTGAAACCAGAGGCCACAAAGTTGCCAGTTAGGCTTTTGTCTTGGAAAAACCCAAATTACCCAGCATCTTTAACCCTCTAACAACTAATACCGAACATATGCTTTGTATGCCCTAAGCTGAATACACATTTTTAATGGCAAGGAACAAATGTATTCATTACTAGGTGTGTTCCATCAAATGAGGAAGACGGGAAGAAAGAAGGTGACACTTTAGTGTTTTAACAAATTAACAAAAGGTGAATCCTCATCTCTAAGGCATATTATAAGAAATAAAAGAAAGACCCATGTCCTCCCTGTTGTTTAATTTGGTTTGGTTTATCAGCTCATCCATCTCACTGTAATGGACTCTGGTTTCTAATGGGCATTTCTAGTTAAGGGTCCTTCATTTTTTAAAAGAATATAGATGTTTTACTGGTTTTCCTTCTCTACCCAGTGGTGAAGGTCAGGACATAGGAAAGCAGCATAACAATGTGTTTTGTTTTGTTTTTTTTTTAATCAACTATTCCAGCAGCGGCAAAAATAAATGAAACGTGGGAGGCTGTTTATTTGTACGTCAAAGAGAAAGCGAAATTCTCTATAGGGTGACATGATCATTTGTTTTCCCCAATGAAGCAAACAAATCAAATCGGAATAAAACAGGAGCCTACCTCCATCATTCACGGTGTAATGAGTTCTTGCTAGATTAACCATTTTCCTTTCTTGTTATACTCATCCCCAAAAAACAGATATACAATGACATCAACAAAACAGCTAAAGGTCATCAATCTACAAGACAGGAAATGCAGCAGCCAGACTTGCATCCTTTCTAAACATTAGCTGACTCTTGGCCAGTGGCTCTGGTTCTGTAGTGCAGGAAATGGGCTCACTGATAAGGCACATCTTTGGGAGGCAGCAATGATCAGGAGCAGATTTATCAGTTGCAGTGTCCTAGGTCATGGAGATCCCTAACCCGCCAGGGCTCTCAACATCGCATGGCTGCTTATTTGGTATGCTTAAAACCAAAAATCTTGGACTTACTGAATTTTGTGGTTCTTCCCCCTCCAACTCAACCACCTCTTATTAGAAGCTGAAAGCTGAACACCAACAACATTCTGTCAAGAAGACCAAAGACAGAGTGTGTGGAGGCATCAGGGAGCCCTGTCCAACTGGCATGAGAACAGACCATTCAATGGAGTAGGTCAACACACTGCCTAGAAGGAACGGGCCAGTTCAAAGCCTGATTGGCTGAGGCTCTGGGGTCCTAAGCAAGACTCAGGGGGTGTTCCTGGGTCCCAGGAGTGAGGTGAGGTGCTGATACTGACAATACTGCCTCCAGTAGTGGTACTTAGAGTTGAAGATGATGGCAGGTATACAAGCCACATTTTCTCCACAGCTAGAGGCAAGGAAGGACACCTGTCCTCAACGTCAAACAGTGATGGAAAGCCACAGAATTCAGAGCATCTGCTGTACCACAGGTACAAAAACAACTGTCACTTTACCACTTGCCTTTCACACACATTGGCTCTGTCTTATCTAGATTACTTAGAAGATACTAGGGAGGCCAAGTCAGGAAGACTGATTGAACCCAGGAGTTTGAGACCAGCCTGGGCAACATAGTGAGACCCCATTTCTTAAAAAAAAAGGAAGAAGAGAAAAGAAGAAAGAAGAAGAAGAAGAAGACGACGATGACAATACTAACAGCCCAACTCCAGATGCTTATCAAGTCAATCCAGATGTACCATGCCGTAGTGAGGTGAAGAGAAGCACTACCTTAGAAAGAGAGGTAGTCACCCCATTTTTATTCCCTCTGCTTCAGAGTAGAAATGTTTTAGTAAACAGAAAAATCTATTAGTATTGATGGATGTTCAATGCTATTTATAACATCTCCAGCCTTAGTACTTCTTGTTAATACCTACACAACTCAACTTCTATTGAATGTCTACTGAAGCTTCATTTTATTTGTGATGTAAACATTCATACAGGAACAACCTTCTCCTGACAATGGGAGCAGTTGCTCAAATGAGCAGGGCAAACACTGGGATTTGGGGGATTTACTGAATGGCTTTCCTCCTACCTCTTGCTGTTCCCTGCCCCCACTAAACTATTTCAGTCACCACCTACTAACAGGATTTTGAATCAAATCTGTGGCTAAATGTCTACAGAAAAGCAGTGATGATTTCCAATTTGCCACTGAGGAAGTGTGTGTTTCTCCCAGGGTGCTTGTTGGCTCTGCTAACCTTGGTGTGGAAGGAGCCCATGTGTGGAGGCCCTGTGGGGAAGGCCCTGAAGAACAAGAGCTGGAGAGAAATGGAGTGAAGGGAAACGGTGTGCTGAGCAGCTGTGGGAGGCTGAGGAAACTGGAAGCGGCCAGAGGAAAAGGGAGAGAAATAAAAACGGAAGCAAAGTGCATGGATGGATGCAAAAGTTTTTTGGGATGCCCTCCCTGCTAGGTCTGCTCAACCTCTTGCCTCAGCTCAAAGCACCTGGTTTCTAGGAAGCCTCTGTGGTCCATGTCCCTCCTAGGGCTCGCAGCTCTTTCCTGTACTTCCTACATCCTATCCTTACTGTGCTTTTATGTGTCTTCTTTCCAACTAGACCATGAGTGACAAAAGCAGGGACTCTCTCTTATTCACTTTTTAAATAATCTACCCCCAACTCCTAGCACAGAAGGTGTTCAATGCCAAAGTACAGATGAATCATAAAAACTGTAAGAGATGGTCACAAACAGATACTGGCCATAACAATTCTCAGCCAGCTTTGGGATCCTAAATCCACATACAGTACAGCGAACAGTAATAAATTTCTGTTATAAGAAAGTAAAGCCATTTAGTCAGTGGGAAATAAAGAATGAGAGCTGCATGTAGTTTCTCTCAATATTCTGCAAGGCCAAATTGGGCACTTTTATAACTGGCATCAATTCCTCCTGGGTACAAATTTAACAACTTGTACTCTTTGTTCTAAAAGTGTTAAGGCAAATCTTAAAAGAGTCCAACTTACCCTTCACCCTCTCCAGGAATAACTTACACACTGGAAAAATATAGCTTATTCTGTTTGAGTGATGAATTCCTTTGAATGTCAGGATATTTACTAAATAAATTATTCTATAGACCACTTTCCTTTTATTCTTCTAGTAAAGATGGTAGAAGCTGACAAGAAAAGTTTAGAACCCTGGAAAAGTCCCTATAATGTCAGTGTTCCCCAGACAGGGATCAAGATATGGAAAAAAAGTACTTCATAACAAACAGCATAATGCAATCTACATAGAAGGGTTAAATAACGTTTAAGTAGATATGATTACTATTGATATACTGCTTTATGAAAAGACACACACAACTTCACTCAAAGAGTGGAAAAACATTTACTTCTACAACACGGAAATTTAATAATAAAGGTATAAATACTACCCTAATTTCTAGTCATTTAAATGTGTCACAAAATCATTTATTCAAGAGTTAATTTATCACCCTTTTTAGAGTTTTACCTTCACCATTTTGTTACTAAACACAAAGTTTAATGCCCCTTAACCTCTGAATTAGTCTAAGTTTGATTTTTTTAAAGATTTTTTATGGCACATATTTAGGAATGAATTAAAATTAACTTTGCTATGTGAAAATTTTGAAATATTTAATGATAAGTGGCAACAAGCCAGATAATTGTAAAAGCCAGAGTTAGTATAAGTGAATGAAGAATGTTAAGTTGAAATACTTTTGGAGCTGTTTCAAATTATAGTAGAGTTGAAACCATATCCATTTACTATTCAGTACACATGTGCCAGGTATAATATATAGTTCTTATGGCTTCAAATAGTCTAGATCTAGAAGTAAAGACATTAACTCCCTTAGATAAAAGTCCTTTTATCTAATTCCCCAAAGGGACCCAGCACAGATGAAAGAATAACTATGAGATTGTGACAAACCTTCTACCCCTACCTAGTATCTTTTGGTTGGACTCAAAAGAAGCAAATACTGCAGGAGATAAACAAAGGAGCAAACACCATTGGACTATCTGTATCTTACATAATAAAATAGTAAGAACTTCCCCGACCGGAATCAGTTATCCAGCCCCTTAAATACCTGGTCCAAAGCTTGTAAGGGGAGGAAGGGAGTCCCCTTAGTCACGTATCCCCCACACTTAGCACAGGGCACTTAGTATCACCTACAAAGCCAGAACGGGTCAGGCGAAGGAACGTAGGCTTTGGAGTCAGATTGGGGTAGAATCAGGCTCTACTATGTACCAACTATGAGACCCAGGGAAAGTTAATTACTCTAAATCTCAGTTTCCTCTTTTATAAAATGGGTATAATACTATCTACCTTACAGGATCATTCTGAGAATTTGAAACAATATCTACAAAGCAACTGCTATGATGCCAAGCACGTAGTAGGAACTTAATTGAAGATATCTATCCTTATAAATAAGTGAATACTTATCAGGAAGTACACATGCCTTTAAATGATAAAATGGCTATTATTTCCTAAATGCTCTTTATACTTAGCTGTCACTCCCCTAAAAATGCTTCAGGATACTCAAAGCTGATGCAATCTCACTTTCTCTTTATTTATGTTACAGCCCATAGCAAACCAGACTGAGGAAAGAGAATAGAGAAGCAAGCACACGGATAGCTGGCAAGATACCCATCGGAGAGGCACCAAAGAGCCAGGAGCAGATGCAAAAGCCCAGAATAGTCTGGAAAATGCAGTACAGAGACAGCAGCTTTCAATGACTGAGCCCCAAAACCAGTGTTCATGTGAATGATCACAAAGAGGTCAGATTGCCTGCGGTAGACTGATTCTGCTTAAGAAGCCGAGAGAAATAGAATCTATGTAAAAAATATATATATTTATATTCAACTAGTTAGCCTGGACTCCTTCCAGCTGGAATCCGTGTCTTTTCCCTTTAGGTTCTCATAGCATTTTGTTTGCTTCTCCACGACAGAGCTAAGCACGGTCTGTTTGATGACGTTAGTCTACGCATCAGGAGAACACAAACCCCTTGAAAGCAGGTAACCAGTTTTACTCATCTTTGCTCAGTAAGTATTTGTTGAATATACCAATTTACTTTTCAAGATAACAGATGCAATTCTAGTCACTTCTATGTCCTCAACAAGTTCCTTCCTTTAAGAATTAAGTTATAATATTCTGTAAGTATCTTCATGGCTTATTGATTACACAGCAACAGCATTTATGGATCATTTATTTACAACTTTAAAATACTGGGGGCACTATTATCATAATTATAGGGCAAGAGATAGTACCAAACCAAGCGATCACCATCACCTTCTCCAGAAAGCTGCCCCAGATACATTCTTCTGCCTGGTTTGGTTTTATAACTCTCTAAATGCTCAAACCATTTATTCATTTTTTTCGGTCAACATATACTGCTGCTGTGGGTCCAACATTATACTGAGCACCCCTGGAGACATCTAAGAACACATATATGAAAGGTTTTGTCTTCAATGAAGTGATTGTCACAGAGTAAAAGACGAGCAAGTAAGAAACTGCAATATAATAAGGTAATTGATATAACTAGCATGAAGCCAAGCATAGGAGATAAAGTTACAAAGTGTGCCTATCGGATGGAGTCAAGAAAAACTGTGCAGAGAAGGGAGGATTTTAGTTGAGTCTTGGTGAAAGTTAACATGAAAAATATCAAATCTGGCACCTGTGCTATCATAACTGTTTCTAAAGAAAAAATATCAAATCTGGCACCTATGGTACCATAACTGTTTCTAAAGAGGAACAGTGGAACTGTCTTTACCGTAAAAGAATATAAACATATCATAACCTTTCTGAAGGTCATCAAATTTCTATTTCATATTGCCTTTTTGCTGTTAGCTATGACAGTGAAATTGCTTAACTTGGTTAATTAAAGAGGAAGTTAAATTTAAGGAAGAAGCACTCACTGAAAAGAGATCAGATGTCAACCTGACAACCCACAGCAAGGAAGAATCGGGTTTCAGTATATATACTCTTGTCAAACTTAAAATAAGATTCAGAAAATATAACTAAGCATAGAGTTGATTCAAGCACAAAGCTTGAGGACAGGCACACAGAAAACACAGACTCCAAAGGGATGGGGTCAGTGGTGCAAAATAGAGAAGCTAAGGTTTCACTTATATAGGCAGAAACAGTTTTGGGAGGATGGCAACATTTTCCCTACAAGGCCAATATGTACATTGCAGTGATTTGATTAATATAGCTTGCTACATCCCAAGGAAGGCTGCTTTAACATTCTGTGAGGAGGAGTAATGTTCTGAGAGGGTCTTACCTCTGGCACCACTCAGTCATTCCTACTCATTTACAGGAAAAACCAGAAGTTGCAACTGTATACTCACATGACTCAAGCTACATAGCCACATTTCTCTCAAGGCTCAAAATAATTTAACGTTCCAAAGGCTTTAACACTCTACACCTATACATAGAGAATTATACAGTTTCTTGATGTGTTTCTAGGGGCTGCTATCAAAAATTTAACAGTGAAAACCAAACATGAATAGTATTCATAATATCCCAAAGTCTGAATGTTATATATTCACCCATTCATGATCCCATTCAGCAGATATTTATTCAGGCCCTGGTAGTGCCAGGAGCCATTCTAGATGCTGGAGCTATGATGGGAACAAGGAATGAAGTTTTCAGTGGTTATCTGAAAGGTTATTTGAAATATCTTAATATTAGCAATCCTAGAAAGGTAATCATTGATGGCAGTATTTTCACGCTGTCCCCAAAGGGAAAAAACACCTGTAAGGGAGAATTAGAAAAGGAGAGTTCCTGATTTGGGGATGGGAGGAGGTTGGATGTCTCTCAGCTACTTTCTAAGACTTTGTTTCTCAAAGTGTAACCTGGGGACCAACAGGACTGGGATACACCTGGGATCTTTTTAGGAATGCAGAATCTCAGCCCTAGCCCAGACCACAGAATCTGCAATTCTAACAAGATCCCAAGTGATCCCTAGTTATTTGTATGCACACTGAAGTTTCAGAAATGTTGCTCTGATAGGTTTTATTTACAAGTTTAAACACAGGTCACCTTACATTTGTGGCAGAATCAGACCTGTAAGGCTCCTTCTGACTTTTAAGAAACTCAGGCTTTGAGAACTTGTTTTTGATAGTTGGAACAGCAAAACAGCACTGCAACGTGAGTCCACACATGGGCCTGAGTATGCTTATACCATTTCTGAATGGCCCAAAGTGTTTATTCACTTTGGACAGAACTGATCAGAAATGCAGATTCACTGAGCCTGAGACAAATACATAATTGATTGTCCCCCCTGCCCCCTTCTTTTCACATGCAACATGTGGATTCAATGAACTCTAGTCAAAGACTCACAAGAATGTGACCTTGCCCTCTTTCTTTCTCTTTTCTCTTACAGCCTGCTTTTCCTCCTTTAAATACTTGTATTAATCCATTCTCTATTATATATATATCTATATAGCACTGCTATAAAGAAACACCTGAGACTGGGTAATTTATAAAGAAAAGTGGTTGAATTGGCTCACAGTTCCACAGGCTTCACAGGAAGCATGATGCTAGCACATGCCCACCTTCTAGGGAGGCCTCAGGAAGCTTACAACTATGGTAGATGGCAAAGGGGGAGTCAGCATGTCCTAGAAGGCAGGAACAGGAGCAAGAGAGAGGGGAGGTGCTATATAGATTTAAACAACCAGATCTCGTGAGAACTCTACCACGAGAACGGCACCAGGGGATGGTGCTAAAACATTCATGGAAATCCACCCCCATGATCCAATCACCTCCCGCCAGGCCCCACCTCCAACATCAGGGACCACAATTTGACATGAGATTTGGTGGGGACACAGAACCAAACCATATCAATATTGAAGACCTCAAAATCCTCTTTGGAAAAAGTACAGCCCACAGGTCCTACTGTGGCTTATGTCCCTTTAGCCCAGGCATCTCCTCAACTTTGGCAAAATAAACCTCTAAATTCATTGAGACTCACCTCAGTCATTTTCTTTGGTTTCAAGGTATCTTTAACTATAATTACTGATTCTATTTACATATACCTTGATAAGAGATTATCCACACAAAATAACAAGTTCCTAATCTACTCAACCATATCATACTGAAAAATATAAAATATAGCAAAACTTGAAATATTGCTATCCTTTCCTTTGATTCTCAGTTTCAGTAACTGGATAAGGATTAAGTTTTAAACATACAAAGTTGCTTCTCCAAAAGTAAACAAAAGAAATCCATTGACTCTAAGTATTTGTTAGTGTTTTCCTCATGGATCTGATGCCAGTGATGTCTTCAGCACAAAGCACTCAGGGTCCCTACACAATTCCCATTAACCTTCTGCCCATATAATGCTTTGTTTCTTGCTTTCAATTTTAGAAATAAATTTCAATCAATCTCTCCAACAGCTGGAAAGAAAGAGTAAATATAATCTCTCTTCTCTTTCAGAGTTCATTTTTGAAACTATAATTCAAAAGCACATTCTGGGCAAAGTAGGGACAGTAGCTTCATTCAATCTTATATGCTCACTCAAGTAGACAAAGGCTGTGAAATATCTGTCCCTCACTGTCCCTTCGCCTCTGAGGTTTCACACATAAAAGCTAACAGCTATTTCTTGAAGAACAAGTCAAACACAGCAGCTATAAACAAATAACCTAATAAAAAAACAGTTTTGGTCTAGATATCTTCAGAGATTACAAACTAAAATAGGTGGCAGTATCAAGCAAAGTCAAGGCTTCAGAACAGAAGAGAGGATATTAACATCAGTATATTCAGCAAACTAATAAAAAGACAAAACATTAAAACGCAGATCAATGTTTACATTGAGTAGCTTCCTTTAGGAAAATGAAACACTCGTTTCCTGAGAAAGGCAGCACTAGCAAAAATGTGTCACTAAATTGTATATTCGTCAGTACTTCAAACTAAAATTTTATGAAAAGCACAGAAAGAGTTGCAAAGCAAAAGCAGAACCGTCAGAACCGTCAGAAGCACTGCTTTCTGTTCAACCTGTACCTGGGGCAATGCTGCATTTACCTGGGACCGCAAGGATGCAAATGTCTGAAGGCAAAGTCAGCTAGTTAATATTGCATTCTCCCTTCCACTCAGAGAATCTCTGCAGAAGGAAATGGGGTTCAGTTCTTTAAAATAAGCTTGGCTACAGCACAACTCTGGCTTCCTCTCCCCAAAGTTATGTAGGCTGTAGTATGCATCACTTAGAGGCATTTCATGGTGCGCTTCCCAGCTAGAAGGTCTTCCTAGAAAGATCTGGTCAGTCAGTTTACTGTTTAGGAGGGAAATGTCCCTAGCTGAATTCAGACCAATTGCCTCTGGAACACATCAGTCCTTTCAATGAAAGGCTTTATGCTTCTTTCTGACTCAAAGTTTTCTCCTCATGATACCAGGGACAACTTTTAAGGCATAAACAATAGAGATGAAACAAAGCTACTAAAATTTTTAAAAACCTTAAAAATCTCTCATCAAACAGAGCAGGTCATATTAAAACAAGAAAGACAGAGAGAGCTCAAGAGGGGACAGGCAAAGAGAATTAACAAGGAAGATACTGATTTTGCTCCTACCCTGTATAACCTGAACAATTACAACAATTTTGTGTAATACCACGAATATAAAGAGATTCATGCAACTTCTTTGTATTATTTGTCTATAAAAAGATCAATCAAAGTTCGTTCTGAGCCATTGACCACACAGATGTACTGTGAACAAGTACAAATTGTGGCCCTCCTACATGCAAACAATCAACGTGGTGGTTACGCCCTCTTCTTGCCACTTTGCCTCATGTTACATGGGACAAATATGACCTTATTTCATAAGCAGAAAAACAAAGAGCTCACTTCTGGTGCAATCTTTAATTCTGCTGTTTCTGACAAATACAACAGCATCCAGTTACCCACCTCCAATTGTGACCCTACCTATAAGATAAGACGTGATTCTCCCTTTGGACTGACAAAGAATTGTTCTCACACTCACACCTGCAATGAAGAGAAATTGTGCTTTGCACTCAGCCTGTGGGGACTCTAGAAACCAAACTCTTAATAAAAGAAATAAGCCCTTCATAGGAGACATGGTGGCCATACCATCATCTTTCATTGCTCTCCTGCCAATCAAACCTTCTATCTTATAAACAATAAATAAGCTCTCCACCAAAAGCTTCTTGTGACATTCTCATTAGGAATACTTCTACATTGCACATGGACATGTCTAGGAGTTTAGGAGCATTCCACACTACCAAGAAGGAAATTTCATTTAAGGAGGCGGCTTTGGCTTGGACTTGTGATTTCAATGTCACAAAATTTTTCGCCTTCCAGGGAAAGCAAAAGATTAATTGGGGACTGAGGAGTGCTTTTATTCATTTCCAACAACAAACTAACACTAACATTTATTTTTAAAAACAAAATTATTTATAAAGGATATAATCACTCAATGGAGCATTTGCTCATTAAGTTTATAAACACGGAAAACTTGAGCTTTCAGATGCTTGTAATTTGCTAATGCCCTTTTCGTGAACTTGGAGCACAAGAGGCCTACAATGTGCAATATGCTCATTTGGGAGAAAATTTTGCAGTTAGCTTTTAACTCATTTGTTTTTGAGCATTCCAGGCAACCATGCCTAAGTCTTTAGAGAAACGTGTCTGTGTGTAGAATTCTTCAGGACTACAAAACACACTATTACAACTTGAAGGACAGACTGAGATTAGAAAAATGTTCCAGATTGGGCCTGGTAGCTCATGCTTGTAATCCCAACATTCTGAGAGTCCGAGATGGGAGGATCACTTGAGGCCAGGAGTTCGAGACAAGCCTGGGCAACACAGTGAGACCCTGTCTCTCCAAAAAAAAAAAAAAAAAAAAATTTTAAATTAGCCAGGCATGATGGTGTATGCCTACAGTCCCAGCTACCTGAGAGCCTGAGGTAGGAGGGTTACTTGAGCCCAGGAGGTCGGGGCTTCAGTGAGCTATGATCATGCTGTTGCACTCCAGTCTGGGAGATGGAGTGAGACCCTGTCCTGAAAAAATAAAACAAAAACAAAAAAATGTTCCAAAGTTGGGTAAAAATATAAAATGGTTAAAAGAACAGACATGGCAATTATTTTTATATGGTCCATTTAAAAAAGTCATAGGCTTAAAAAGCAATTTTTAGCCCAGGCATGGCAGTTCACACCTGTAATCCCAGCAGTTTGGGAGGCCAAGGCAGACGGATCACCTGAGGTCAGGAGTTCAAGACCAGCCTGGCCAACATGGCGAAACGCCGTCTCTACTAAAAATACAAAAATTAGCTGGGCGTGATGGCATGTGCCTGTAATCTCAGCTACGCAGGAGGCTAAGGTTGGAGAATTGCTTGAACCCAGGAGGCAGAAGTTGCAGTGAGCTGAGATTGCGCCACTGCACTCCAGCCTGGGCGACAGAGGAAGATTCTGTCAGGAAAACAAACAAACAAACAAACAAAAACACACAATTTTTATACTGTTGGTGAATTCAGAGGTCACAGGAAACTTTTTTCTCCATCATCATTTCTGATTTTAAAGAATAAAATAAGTCATTAATAAGAACAAAAATAGGTTAGGTTCTTTCTTGTCCTTTATAAAGCCTTTCAGCCACATACATTTAATTAAGTATAATATTGATATGGACATGGCAGAAGACAGGAACGTTAAAGCAAAAGAGGCAATTTGGCTATATGTTTATTTTGATAAACTTTATCTGGCTATGCATGTGTATATGTGCGTCTGTGTGTGTGTTGTGTACGCTTTTGTGAATGCCAAAACCTACAAGGTTGGTATCTCACTAGGAGTATTACCTCTGCTACCTGTCATCATAAAGCTCACAGATTTCTCATTCTTCCTATTAAAAGCATTGTTGACATTCATTAAAATGCATACAGTATTGAGTAGATAGCTTATTCTATCATGAGTAGCCCTCCCTGATTTAGTGCTACAGCTGGTCAGGCACCCATCAAGGGTGCCTCTGATTGGGGCGAGGGGAGTCCAGAAAAAGACAGTGACTGGAGCACTGTCTGGAGGGGCACCAGGTTCACAGGGCTCCTGAGAAGCCTACATTCAGTGTGGTGGCATGCTCTCCACCTCCCTGACATGGAGAATCCCATAAGAGGTGCTTCTCTGATTGAAGCTTGAGTAACAAGCCCTTCATGCAAGCACTCTACAAGGTGACCCCACACACCTTCCCTCCATGACTGTATCAGGCATCCACCTACAACCTCACTGTCCTGCCTTCTAAGCAACTGACTCATAACACCTGGAATTGAAGACACCACACACCCCAATCTTACCATAAAAATACCTAACTCCATCTTGTGTTCTGTCTGTTACCCATAACCTGCACATCAGGAAGGAGACTTTTCTGTGATTTACAACATCCAATGTGAGCCTTCCTTTCCTAATTTCAGAACTAATAAAGCCAAGCGCATCCTGCCTTCTCCCTGAACCTGGCGTGGTGAGTGTTACCAAACACTAAAGGAAAGTGATATGGAGATACATGATCACACAACTGGACACAAACTCACAGTTGCTAATCCATAGCTTATAAATATATTACACATAGGGATCTTAATTTTGACTGGTACTGTATGTATCATGTTGAGATACATACAAGACTTTTCCAACTAAAACTGTTCTTGGAAGACTTAAATTATATTTCCTGGAAAATGGGTCCACTATCAATAATTTAGTTCAGTGGTTCCTGAGTATTAAGGAATCTAGTTAAGAACTAGAAATACCATTTGACCCAGCCATCCCATTACTGGGTATATACCCAAAGGATTATAAATCATGCTGCTATAAAGACACATGCACATGTATGTTTATTGCGGCACTATTCACAATAGCAAAGACCTGGAACCAACCCAAATGTTCAACAATGATAGACTGGATTAAGAAAATGTGGCACATATACACCATGGAATATTATGCAGCCATAAAAAATGATGAGTTCATGTCTTTTGTAGGGACATGGATGAAGCTGGAAACCATCATTCTCAGCAAACTATGGCAAGGACAAAAAGCCAAACATCCCATGTTCTCACTCATAGGTGGGAACTGAACAATGAGAACACTTGGACACAGGAAGGGGGACATCACACACTGGGGCCTGTTGTGGGGTGGGGGGAAGGGGGAGGGATAGCATTAGGAGATACACCTAATGTAAATGACGAGTTAATGGGTGCAGCACACCAACATGGCACATGTATACATATGTAACAAACCTGCACATTGTGCACATGTACCCTAGAACTTTAATAATAATAATAAAAGAAATCTAGTTAAATTTGATTTTCATTGTTAAAATACTAAAAAATAAATTAAAAATTAAGTTTGGTCACCTTAATTCATTTAAAAATACATATATTTAGGCAGGAAGATTTGGAAGAAAGTGTATTATTTCAAATCTTTTACTCACATACTTTGAAGTGGTCACTAAGAAATGGGAGGAAGTAGAGGAACTTAGAACTTAGAAAGGGAGGGACTTAATAAGTTACCAAAGAAGAACTTCAGCTTGAAAACTCTCTCACTGCCCTTGCCTGCAACCACTCTCTTCACACCTTTCCTTTCTTCAGGAAATGAGATCCAAGAGAAAAAGAAGCCCCGTGGTCTCCCTGCTACCATTTCTTTGAAAGAGCTTGAGGTAGTGCCTACACCTAGAGAAGGAAAAGAGTCTCTGGAGACCCAGGTCAGCATGCAGTCCACCACCACATGGTAAAAGCTCATGCCTGCAGTACTAGGTAAAAGCTAGATATTGTCAAAGATGCTCTAATAGTCCTAACTGGTTAGTTCACAGCTCTGCAAACAATTACAGGGCAATTAAAAGCAACAACAACAATCCTGAATGTCAGTGCTTACATATGTAGCACCCAAGGATTCCAGCAAATCCTCCAGCAAGCCTCAGAGAGAAGGGTCTTCCTTAAGACTTGAAAGATAAGCCAGATGCGGTGGCCCACGCCTGTAATCCCAGCACTTTGGGAGGCTAAGGTGAGACAATCACTTGAGGTCATGAGTTCGAGACCAGCCTGGCCAACATGGCAAAACCCTATCTCTACTAAAAATACAAAAATTAGCTGGGCATACTGATGTGTGCCTGTAATCCCAGCTACTTGAGAGGCTGAGGTAGGAGAATTGCTTGAACCTAGGAGGCAGAGGCTACAGTGAGCCAAGATCCTGCCACTGCATTCCAGCCTGGGTGTAGATCAAGACTCTGTCTCAAAAGAAAAAGGAAAAGACTTGAAAGATAAAGTGGTATTTCCCATGCTGTCAAGACAGAAGCGGGTAGGGTGGTGGTAAGGGATGGTGAGCTCTAGGTAGAATGAATATATAAGCAAAGTCTAGGAGACTTGACAAATACGTCATGCTGTAAATAGGTCTGAGGACGGAGGTCAGGAAATGAGACCACTTAAGTGGACCAGGGTTGGATAATGAAGGGCCGTACTAAGATATTATCAGCCACTGATGTCAGCAGAAATGTGAAATGACCAGATTTTTTTGTTAGTGACATCATTCCTTCAAACAGAAGAGATGGGGATAGAGGCAAGGAAATTGGTAAGAAGCTTTACAGTGGGAGTCCAGTGACCAGGGGAGAGATGTCGAGGGTCTAAACTGAGACATTGTACCAAATAACGAGAAGACAGAAAAGGTATCATTTAAGAGGTAAAATTCCAAGAGTTTGATGAATATTTAGATGTAGATGTTTAGGTAAGGAAGAAAGTGAAATCCAGGCCAATTCAGAGACATTTGACATGAAGAGCAATTAGGTAAACAGTAAAACTGACACCCAAACATACTATCTTTGAGTTGTTAGGTGGAGATAAAGAGTAGACGAATGAATAGGGCTGAAGCACAGGACAGAGTTGTGGACCAGACATGTGATATCACGCATGCAGAGAGAAGAAAAAGCCATGAAACGTGATTATTCAGGACAGTGTGCACTAAGGCTGTCTGTAACATTCTTGAATCATGGACACTTGGAAGGCTGGTAAAAAGCATTAACCTAACAACTAAAAAATGCACATTTGCATATGCAGACAAAGCGCTATATTTCAGAGGAATGACAGATCCTTCGAAGCTCATCTCTGAACCCACAGGCCAAGAATGCCTAGTATAAAGCAAGACTAGGAGAGGACTGAGGAAGGAGACAGCTAAGAAGCAGAGCACACAGAAGAAGAAACTGTAAGAACAGCCCAGAAAAATTAGAGCCTCTACAGTGATTAGAAGCCACTCTATCTAGAAATGTTTGTGAAGTAATGGGCAGTACAGATAGAGAGGACTGAGTCTCAAAACAGATAATTAATTTGTTGTTGTTGCTTTTTAATATTTTCTTATGGAAAATTTCAACATACTCAAAGTAGAGAAAACAGTATAATGCAGTCTCTTATACCCACGATGAAACTTCAATTATCAAGTCATCGTTTCATCCCGAAATATCAGTACCTGTCTCCAAAAAAAAAAAAACCACGAAAAAATCATAACCATACTACCACTATCACACCTTAAAAAATTAACAATAAGTCCTTAAAATCATCAAATATCTGATTAGTGTTCAACTTCCCCCAGTGGCCTCATATTTTTTCATATTGTTTTTTTTTTTTTTCACTCAGGACCCAAGTAAACTCCATACACTGAAACTGGCTGACAAGTGTCTTTAGTCTCTTCTGATCTATAGGTATCCATTACACGTCTGTCTGTCTTTCTTTTCCCCTTGGTTATTTGTCCTGTAAAGTTCTGTTTGTTTTGGAACTTTGCTGATTGTATCACTGAAGTATCATTTAACATGTTCATTTAATTCTTCTATATCCTGCAGATTGGCACTTGGATATAGTGATTTGATCAAATTCAGGTTCAATATTTTGGCAAGAATAATTTATAGGGAGTGTTGAGCTCGATCAGATGACACAAAAGTAGGATTTCTTAAAAGATAGAGCTGACAGATCATACTTGCCACTTGGGAAAGAAGCCAGTAAAAAAGGTGAGGCTGAAGAATAGGAAAAGGAATAGAAATAAAATATAGTAGACAGTGAGGAGAGAGACAGAAAAATATAAAAAGTGACTGTATACTCTACTCTGAAGCACCAAGCTCTGGAACCAATTCAAGCAGCCCTGAGCATCTCTCGATGGCAACTGAGATAATAACTGACATCCATCGCAATAATCCTAAAGGCATGAAGAAGAAAAGACTAAATTGCTTTGCATTTACTTTGATCCAAAGTGTGAAGCATTTCCTGAATTCTAAAGTCTATCATTAAAATTGTCAAAATTAAAATTTTCTGTGTTTAAAGAGTTAATCTCCTGAGAAAATTCATAGAAGTCTCTACCATATCACCCATATGGGTAACTATTTTGTCCTCTAAACACAGGGTCCATACAATCACATCCTTCTACTTGGCAAGGGAAATATTTAGCCAATAATATTATGTTAATGTAATTGTTATGATAAAATGGTAATAAAGAGAGGTTATGATTATGCCCTTTTAATTAATCTTCACCATTATCCCTATGTAACATTTTTTTCATAGGAACTAAAACTCCCATTTTACAAAATGCACCTATGAGAAACATGGCTCTGCTAACTAATGCCCTCCTAAGGGCCACATGCATTGCATTAACCAGCTCTCTCCAGAAAACCTGTCTCATTGTCTTTGGCTTTTCTCCTGTCCCTGCCTCAAAAGAACAAATTTTTTTTTCAATATCTACAGCAAGTATGTTCCAATGAGTTGAGTGTTCCTGTGAACTATAATTACCCTTTCGTTAGCAACAAACTCCAGCTCCAAAAACAAAGCATGTTTTAATTTAAAGTGTAGTCGAATCAGGTAAAAAAAAAAAAAAAAAAAGGTCCGGATAAATTAATAGGTTTTTCCTTTTTTTATGGGGTTGGGTGGGGGGGTAAAGAGTGGAAAGTTTAATAGAATAAAGGAGAAGGAGAGCAGCTCCTTGCGAGAGAGAGAGAGAGAGAGAGGTCTGAAAAAAGGGCGTGGTTTTACATTATAACATTTTATATTCTAAAAACTTTCTCTGAAAACATGCCTGATTTTAATGCATTTATAAACACATCTGTGAGGTGACTTTATTAGAATGAATGGACAAGTCATAAGTCAGTGACAGCTTCCCACATGCCAGTATGGAAACTAACGTCAGTCCTCTGCAAAGTGTAAAAAATAAGGGCAACATATTAAGTTTTTCATGAAGCTTTACTCATCCACCAAGGCCCAACTCAACCGTTGTCTCTACTGAGAGGTCTGTCTACACTCTATGAAAGCAGTAATCCACCATCTTGCTATTTTCCCATATTGCATCACATATAATATTACAGCACAAGTCACGCTACACATGACCATTGAACAAATATTATATTCATCCCAGGTGTTAATACGCTGAGGATACAACAGGAGAGGAAGGAATCTTCTTTGCTTGGAAGAGTCCTCTTTTGATCTCCCTAGATAGAAGACCATGTACCTCTGTACTTAGTACCCCCTAAGTACTTAAGTACCTCTGTACTTAGCACCTCCTAAGTACTTAAGTACCTCTGTACTTAGCACAAACTCCTACTTGGTGCTTATCACAGATTCACTGAATGCTTGAAAATAGCACTTTTTTCATTTTACTCACAACAATCTTGTGAGATGGACAGAAGGATATATATTATATATCCATTTTTATATAAAGGAAGTAGGTCCAAATTAACATAACTTCCCAAAGTCTCACAGATAGTAAGTAGGCACCCTGAAACCCAGTTGTATTAGTCCATTTTCATTCTGCTGATAAAGACAAACCCAAAACTGGGAAGAAAAAGAGGTTTAATTGGACTTACAGTTCCACATGGCTGGGGAAGCCTCAGAATCATAGTGGGAGGTGAAACGCACTTCTTACATGGTGGCAGCAAGAGAAAATGAGGAAGATGCAAAAGCGGAAACCCCTGATAAAACCATCAGACCTCATGAGACGTATTCACTACCACAAGAACAGTATGGTGGAAACTGACCCCATGATTCAAATTATCTCCCACCGGGTCCCTTCCACAACACATGGGAATTATGGGAGTACAATTCAAAATGAGATTTGGGTGGGGACACAGCTAAACCATATCACCAGTTCATTTTGAGAATCACTGGGTGAGAAGATCCATGAACCAAGGTAGTTACTGTATAAAGCTGGGGATAAGAGGCAAAGGAAGAAAACATTTAAAATCTTCCTTTGCAGAGGCTGACAATTAGGCCCTGGGATCTCTTTCCAGACTGTCTTCATTGGGAGGCAGAATCTTCCATGGAGACACAGGTTACACAAATTGAAATGAAAGGCATTTTAGGAGGCTGTATTCCCCCTAAGGCAAGAATCTTTTAATTGAAATAATTTTCAATGACCAGCTCATTCTCAAAGGCCATGATCTGCTTCTGGTTGCTATGGAAAACACTGCCCTCATATACCCCCTGTCATGGGATTGGGCCTTCTTACCTCCTCCCCAGCAGGGACAGGAAGCTCTAAACAGTGCAATCCAGTGCACTTCAGGATATGCTTGGTATCCAGTGCCTCATGACCCCATTTCAGGGACTCCACACCAATGGGATCTTGGCCTGCTATCATTTCTGTAGCTCTATCCTTCCCTTCCCTGTGGTTAGGGGGAAGTTCAGTACTGTCCCTGCAGGCTTGAGGGAGGACAGATGTGAATCCTAGAGAAATAAATCACCAACAGTGTAATGACTGGAGGAAATAACCTGGAATGAAGAACTTTCCCAGTGCCCCTTAAATAACACCAAGTAGACAAACCTATTTTAACTTTTACAGGTACTATGTTTAAAAGGAAATTTTCTTTTCAGGGTTTCAGGAGCCCACAACAGGGCATATGTTCTTGATGAATGCTAGAGGAGATGAAGTCTCCTTCTGAGAGAGAAGGGAGGAAAGTTAACATGGTATTTTTAGACTTGTTAGCCGGTGGAATATAAAATCTGGCATCTAGTGGAGAACAAAACTTGGATTTAAAACCAGATAACTATCCACCTCAGAATAGCGATTGTATGCCCAGTTCCAAACAGCAAAAAGCAGGTTGGGTGAGATCTTACATTACATGTTAATAATCTCACCCAGAGCTCTTTACGCAAGGCACAGAGGAACAGTCCACAGAAATAAAATAAATTTGCACGCAAGGAGTAGAAATGCTAAGTATATGGTTAAAGGATTTTGCACCTAAACCACAGGGAAGAGCCTGCAAGCAGAGGAACTCCTTTCAGGAAAATGCACAGTACAATTCTTTATTTAGCTGCTTTGGTCACCTTTTCTTCACGTTCAAAACTCAGCACATTACTATTGTTATTACTGACTTCACAGCAATAATGCTTCATATAAAGTTGGACAGGAAGAATGCAGCAGTGATCAAATAAATTAAATTGTCACACAATGTTAAATTATTTTAAATGCTGATGATCTCAGTATTAAATTCTGAACTACTGGCAACAATCACAGAGAACACTGAACCATCCAATTCACACATTAATGTATATTAATCATTGCCTGACATATTCCTTTGATTTAGAATTTTTTATATATATATAATAGTTTTATTCAGCACAGAATGTATCCAGGAAGATGGAGATAAAGATTATAGAAGAACAAGAACTTTAGTCCTAGCAATCAAGTAAGTAAGTTGGGATCCTCAGAGTATTTCTAGATCTAATCAAAATCATGACCCAGAGAGCAAAAATAACTTTCTCAATCACTCAGATCATAAGATTGGAGCCAAACTGATACATGCCATGGGGAAACTAATGTTCAATATTAAATAAAGCTCTCTAATAATTCTAGGCCCTATATCTGCCTATTCTAAAAGACAGGCAACATGCCAACCAAAGGGAGGGGTTTGCTATCATTTGTGAAGGTCAATTAGAGCTGGACATTTTACAGACGTCACTTTTCACGTAATCTTTATCATAATCCTGTGTTAAATATTATCCGCATTGTGCAGATAAAGAGATGCAAACTCAGAGGGGCAAAGTGACTTAACAAAGGCCATTTTACTAGTAGAATCATAACTTGCACTAAGTCTGTCAGATCTTTAAGTCTGTCTGATCCTTCCCAACCTGGATTCTATGATCATGATGATTGTTATGAACAACTACAATTTTATTGGATGTTATTATATTATGTACAAGGTCTAAGCAATTTACATACATTGTCCCATTTAATTTAACCATTACCATATGAGATATTATTATTTCCATTTTACAGATGAATATACTGATATTAGAAGGGATGAGTGGCCTGCAAGCTCATCCAAGCATAGAGGAAAAGTCAGGATTTGAATCGAGTTTCTTTTGACTTGAAAATCCATGATACACTTTATTACCAGTCTGTTCCATTCACTGACTACAACATAACTAAATGGAATCCAAGAGTTTGCTGTGACATTCACTAATATTGCTCATAATTTTACCAGTGAATATCAAGCCCTAGGAACATCAATACCGGCTGAACAGGAAACACTTGCAAAATGGGCCTACACATTTCTTTAATTATTGTCAAATTTTCTGACATGCTTCTAAACCAGATTTAAAAATTTAAGATTATCTTAGGTTTATAACAGCTTTAAATACACAAATAAATTTTCAATCAATTTAGAATTGTAAATTTACTATACAGTACTAGCTGGCAGTGTAAACACAGTGGTTAGGATTACTAGTTCTGCCTACTCATCTATAAAATGGAGATGACACAACTTAAGGCACTGTGGTACGAGACTTAAATGAAGTCATGTATGTGCTTAGCTGCACATAATAATCACACATTATAATAATCACTCAACATTCCTACTGCCCTCCTATTTTGGAATTGGATTTAAAAGCAAAAATGTTCCTTTAGGTTGAGTAAGAATACAAGGACTAACAAACTAGTGAATAAATTTGAATTGTGTCATGACTGTGAATCAAGATTTGGGGGCAGATCTGATACCCGATTTCTGGACAAACCAGGTCTTCGCCCTGCCACCCCTTTTTGTAAAGAGGAAGATCAAAATATTTAAAGTATCTTTCAGCGTAGGAAAAGTTTAAGAAAAGGGCTGTGGGAATTAGTTAATGGAGAAAGAGAAGTAAAAGATACAGCATAGTTAAATAAGAAACGGGAGAAACAAGGTAACTTGCTGAAAGTAACTCAATCACAAAAACCAAGAGGAAGCTGTATAGAGGTAAAAATGCCTAGGTATGCTGGGAGTGGAAATTTCCACTAACCAAAAGACGATGTTTTCTGCTAACAGAAGACTTAGAATTTTAAGAGGGTACTTCTCCCCTGATGCCTCTCCAAAAGGAGTAGGTAGAATTTCAGTTTACTTCTAGGACATTAGGTCAAACAAAAAACATCAAATAGGATCCTTCAGTTCAAAATACTGAATAAGGAGAACTTCTCTATCTTTCAGCTATCTTTGGTGTCAACATTCAAAAGGAAATGTGACCTTTCTAGGATTTGATTTTCTTGGAAAATGTAGAATCTGGCCAGCCTCTCAGCCAGGTCCCTTTAATTGGAAAAGGTAAGCCGGGTTTTCCTAATCATTTTTAAACATAAGTGCTGAATACGTAACACATTTTTTTTAATTATATTTTAAGTTTTAGGGTACTAAAGTGACATATATTTCACAGACTTTATAAACCCTTCCCTCTCTCCTCTGTCCTATAAGTATCAAAGATATTCAAACTTACTATCTTACTTATTAGAATATTTTTGTTCAACTTCTTAGTAAATTTCTTTCAAAGGAGCTTTTAGAATCATTGGATTTCCTCAAGGCAAATACTTAGGTAGCTTCCTCTAATATTAAAAAAAAAAAAAAGGCCAGGTGCAGTGGCTCACGCCTGTAATCCCAGCACTTTGGGAGGCTGAGGCAGGTGGATCACCTGAGGTCACGGGTTTGAGACCAGCCTAACCAATATGGTGAAACCCTGTCTCTACTAAAAATACAAACAACAACAACAAAATAGCCGGTGTAGGGCGTGCGCCTGTAGTCCCAGCTACTCGGGAGACTAAGACAGGTGAATTGCTTGGACCCGGGAGGCAGAGGTTGCAGTGAACTGAAATTGTGCCACTGCACTCCAGCCTGGGTGACAGAGCAAGACTCGTTCTCAAAAAATAAATAAACAAATACATAAAAATAATAGTAATATAAAAGGAAATCAATATGTTTTCTGATGCTGTTCATCTTAAAGCAAGTCTCAATCATGCTAATTTCTACCAAAGCAATCAATATCTACTGTGGAGAAATCAGAAATCACTTCCTATCACCCTTTCCCAACCATCATTTAAAAATCCATCTTATTGGCTCCTCACTTTCAAAGGACAACACCCCAATCAGAACTCAGGAAGTAGAAACATGTCTAATATATATCTCAGGGTTCAGTGTCTTTGGAAAAATTTATTGGCTACCAAACTGAATTCTTATTTCATTTTAATTTTTTCTAAATTAACAACCACAAAAACCTAAATAAATCATTAGTTTTAATTTTTATGCCACTTTTCATACCATCTTTCTTTTGACCATCTTTGTAATTCCAAAATATAAGACAATAGCCCATAATGGTTTTGGTTTTTTGTTTTTTAATAGAGATTGAGTCTCCCTGTATTGCCCAGGGTGGTCTGGAACTCCTGAACTTAAGTGATCCTCCTGCCTCAGCCTCCCAAATTGCTGGGATTACAGGCGTGAGCCACTGTGCCCAGCCATAATGTAGGTTGAGTGATTGATCTCAAGTACTTTACAAATTGTTGGATTGATCCCAAGTATTTAATAAATCTAGGCATTGTTAGCCAGTATTTATTTTAACTAAATTGCAAAGTCTCTCAAAAAATGTTCTCTCTGACTTCTCTGGTGTCTTGTATGTGTGGCTGTGTAGATTTAAAAAGGCTCCTATAGAGTGAGTTTGATGGAGTGATGTAGAGCAAGGGCCTTGCAGATAGGTAGCCCTTGGGTAGTATCACATACTAGATGATTTCATTATCCTCACTGAACAGATGAGGAAACCAGGGTCTCAAGAGAGTAAGTAACCTGTTCAAGATGAAACAGCCAATGAGTGGCAGAGCCAGGACCCAAACCTGAGCAGTGTGATTCCAGATCAGAGTGAACACACAAAAATAGGGACAGAAAAAGAACAGTTTTGTTTTGGTTTTGGTTTTTTTCTTTGAGACAGAGTCTTGCTCTGTCACCTAGGCTGGAGTGCAGTGGTGTGATCTGCTCACTGCAACCTTCGCCTCCCGGGTTCAAGCGATTCTCCTGCCTCAGCCTCCTGAGTAGCTGGGATTACAGGTATGCACCACCACGCCTGGCCAGTTTTTATATTTTTAGTAGAAATGGGTTTTCGCTGCATTGGCCAGGCTGGTCTCGAACTCCTGACCTCAGGTGATTCGCCTGCCTTGGCCTCCTAAAGTGCTGGGATTGCAGGCGTGAGCCACTGTGCCCAGCCAAGAATAGTTTTTAATGACACATCTTTAATGCAACCCAACGACATATCTTTGGTTATCAATGACACTTAAGAAAGTAATCTCTGTGGTCACCTCCCACTGAAGAGATCTTTGTTGCATTTAAGGCAACCATATTTTCATGGGCTCTCTACCAGCTGTCGAACTTCTCAAGGGCCTGAGGTTTTTAATTTAAGAAAGACCAAAACACAGCTCCTACCCTCAAGGGGCATGGAACCTAGTGAGGAAGGCGATCTATCAGCAGAGCTACCTGCCGATGGATTTTCAGTGTGCCAACATATTATCCCCTCTGTCCTGTAACAACACACTGGCCCAGCCCCAGACCTCAGTCCATGTCTGGCCTTGAGCAACCTTGTCTATTTACTCCAATGTGTCTTGCCAAGATGATCATTTTCTACATGGAGTGTGAGGTGAAAAGTGTCTGGAAACATTGCACTATGGAACTTGAGGGGGCTGAACAGTGAGAGGAGCCAGTCTGTCCTTCTGGTACCAAGTCATCCAGACAAAACATTGCCATAGAAGAACACACCAAAGGACTTCCCTGGGTGATGCAGACAAGCTGCAAGATCCCTTCTAACTCTCAAATTCCTAAAAGGGAATACAACTGGAGAATGAAACTTTTTTCTCAAAATAGCACCTCCTCAAGACTTTCAGGGCAACACAGAGTTTGGAGTTGAGCTAAGTTCTATATTACCTTCATCAGGAAGGAGAAGTCTGTTTTTGAGAGTTCCTAGGAAGGTGAACTCTTTAGCCTCCTCTTTTTTTTTCTTTCACTAGGAAAAGTCCATTAAATCAGGGGACCCTGGTATCAGTCCATGGTCTGTTAGGAACCAAGCCCCACAGCAGGTGAGTGGTGGGTGAGAAAAGCAAAGCTTCATCTGTATTTACAGCAGCTCCCCATCGCTCCCATTCCTGCCTGAGTTCTGCCTCCTGTCAGATGAGTGATGGCATCAGATTCTCATAGAAGCGCAAACCCTATTGTGAACTGCACATGAGAGGGATCTAGGTTGTGCGCTCCTTAGGAAAATCTAATACCTGATGATCTGTCACTGTCTCTTATCACCCCCAGATGGGACCATCTAGTTGCAGGAAAATGAGCTCGGGGCTCCCACTGATTCTAAATTATGGTGAGTTATATAATTATTTCATTATATATTACAATGTAATAATAATAGAAATAAAGTGCACAATAAATGTAATACATTTGACTCATCCCAAGACCCTGTTCATGGAAAAATTGTCTTCCATGAAACTGGTCTCTGGTGCCAAAAAGGTCGAAGATCGCTGCATTAAATGGTGTTACAGCTGGAGATTACACATAAATTCCTTCTGGACCCCACCCAGCAAGCACACAAACAACCTGACACCTCCACGCCTCCTGCCCACCTTGACCTTACTGCTGCGTACTACCTTTGCACTCGGGGTGTGACGCCAGGCAAAGAAAACAGGTTCTCAGGTAAGATAGGAGCCAAACACAGAGAGCAAGATGGGAGGAAAAACAAAGCGCCAAGGGAAGGTCTGGGTGGAACTTCTTATGAGACAAGGATTTCCTGATCGATGGCTGTTGGCTTTGCTGAAACAACAGGCTTGATTTTGTGTTTCAGGTCAATTTTCTCAGTTCATTTTGGAGTACGCCTGATCTGAATGCCAACCTCTTTTTGTGCTTGCAGGATGATTTTGTTTCCAGAAATGAACAGTTGTTGAAATGTAGGGGGGTACGAGGGGGAGACAGAGAGAGGGAGCTAGATAACTGAGAATCCTTCCATGGTGAGATTCAAACATCTTAATCTTCTGAACAAAAAGTGTCAAGAGGATTTCTTCACCCCATCCCACAGGCTCTCTTTCATCTAGTCTCCTTTTCTCTACCATGGACAGAAAAGGCCCTGGGTTGTCAACAATTCCTTTTTTCCTACCCTTCAGGGCTCAGCAAAAAGGTCAGATTCTCAGAGGGACCTTCAAAAGTACCCCCTAACCCGCCGCTCAATCTCACTGCCCATTTGTTGACTTTACTGATATGGTTGGTTATCAGTATCTGAAATGATCATATGCCATCGTTTCTTTCCCTCATTATGGCTGTCACCTCTCTTAGAACAGATGTTCCATGAGACCAGGGACCTCCTGCCTTGTCTGCAGCCATATTCCCAGCACAAAGCCCAATACCTCCCACAGGTAGGTGTTCAACAGATGTTTATCGAAAAAGGGAAAGCTAAAGGGACAAGAGAAAGGGGGAAGTCCTAGGAAGGGGAGAGGGGAGTGAAAGGTTATTACCTTTATGTGTTCCAACTTCACAGTCCATTCAGTGAGGAATAAGTGGCATAGTACAGGTCACATTTTTTTTTCTCCTTTAGGGAAGCATGTTGCTATGTCAAGGGCTCCTGGGGGCTGGGCAGAACTGGGTTCCAATGCCACTCTGCCTCAGAAGTAGAGAAGTGGCAACTTTGCATCATGCCGAATGTGTCTCGTGGGCTGCCAACTTTGCACCACACCCTTCTACACACCCTTTGCAGGTACACTGTCCACTCTCCAAGCCGACCACTGCCAAATCTCCAAATCTCAAACACTTCCCCTGTTCTTCTTGACTAGTACCATAATGCACTTCATAAAGAAAAGAGATACCGTAAAATAAGAACTACTCCATCGTCCTAATAATAATGTCGCCAATGTGGCTGCATCTATCCCATATACCCTACCTTCTTCCAACAAGTTGTAACACAAACTTGCCTTCTGCTGAGGCCAAGCTCCCCACTCCTTCTCATCTACCAAGGACTTCTCTTCTGCAGTTTTCCCTTCTCCTGCATCCATCACCAGCATCTCCCTTTCTATTGGATCATTTTCTCCCACACGTCCCATTCTTTTCTCTGGGCACTCCTGTTGGGCTTTGGTCTCCATGTGCTACTGTCCTCACTAGTTTGACTTTCTGACCCCACAGCAATGGCAACGGCTGCTTCTTTGTCACATGTTACTCCACCTCCACCTCCATGCAACATTAGTTGCAACTGATCATTCCTCTTTCTGCTTAATTTTAGGAAAACATTTCTTCAGATTTCAGATTTTGTCCTTCCCAATGCTGAAAATTACACTCCGGCCTTTCAATCACTTTCTTAGCTTAGCTACTGTGATACCACACCTGATAGTTTTCCTTTTGCCTCAGTTGGTTGTTCTTCCAGGCTCCTTTCCTATGTCCTTCTCTTCTACTGGACTCCTCAAACTTGCAGGGCCTTGGAGCTCAGTCCCAGGCCAGTCTCTTGCTTCAAATACCATCTATACGCCAGGCACAGTGGCTCATGCCTGGAATCCCAGCACTTTGGGAGGTCAAGGTGGGCAGATCACCTGAAGTCAGGAGTTCAAGATCAGCCTCACCAACATGGGGAAACCCCAACTCTACTAAACATAAAAAATTAGCTGGGCATGGTGGTGCATGTCTGTAATCCCAGCTACTCGGGAGGCTGAGGCAGGAGAACTGCTTGCACTTGGGAGGCGGAGGTTGCAGTGAGCTGAGACTATGCCACTGCACTCCAGGCTGGGCGACAGAGTGAGAATCCATCTCAAAAGCAACAACAACGACAAAAAACAAATACCATTTATAAGTGAATGACTCTCAAATGTATCCTTTCATCCTGAACCATATCCCTGAGCTCAGTGCTGGAATGTCTAAATTCCAACAGAACTTAATACAGCCAAACCAGAGCTATGGATTGCCCTGCCTCAAAATCACTAAGCTTTCTTCATCTCAGTCAAGGCATCCAATGACAGAAGTCCAAACCCAGAGAATTGTTCTTGACTTTCCTCATACATCTCACCAGTAATGCTCTATACCCTACTTCCAAATATATTTTAATCCAACCAGCTCCCACCTTCTCTATTGCTCCAAACCTGATCCAAGCCATTATCTATCTCTCATGGCTCTATAGCAATAGCCACTACTGTAATAACGTAAGCAGGGAGAGTGATCTTTCTAAAGCTTAAATCGAATTATCCCACTCCCTGGCTCAAAACCCACCAAAAGTTTCCCAGTATCCACAGAATAAAATCCAAAAACTTTCAACAAACTCCTGCAAGACCTTGCCTCCCTCTCTGACCTGAATTCCCTCTATTCTCCTTGCTCACGACTGCCCAGGAATGAAAGTCTTAGCTCTGTTTCTTAGACGTGGCCAGTTCATTTCTAGGAATATCTTATGTGGATTGCTCATCTCAACTCTTCTTTGGAACCCTTTCATGGGTGCCTTCCATCACCCTTCTCATCATTCAATTCTCAACCCAGTGCTGCCACTCACAGGGGCCCTTGGAGGCCCGAGAGCCACACACACTTTACCCCAGCACTGTACCATCCTGTCTTCTTCCAGCATTGCTCAGTTAGCTGAAATAATCTCATCCACTTACATGCTAAGCTTCCCCCAACCAAATCTAAGTTCCTAAAGGATAGAGTCTCTGCCTCTTTCGTCTAATGCTATTATCCCCTGTGTCTGAAACAGTGCCTAGCATGCACTTGGTGGCCAATACACAATACTGACTGAATGAATGAATGAATGACTTTGAGTCTCATTCCCTGCATCTTTACATGGAGATTATTGCCCCTACCTGACAGAGTAAAGTCAGGATCAGGTAATATATATCAAGTGCCTGACACCACAGAGACCCTCGGGGAGTGCTCAGCAGTCACCTGGTATTAGCCTTAGCCACACTCATACTTTTACCCCAGTGTTTATTCAAGAGTCATTGAATTCTGTATTCTGACACCATGCTAAGTGCTGGTTAAACAAAAATAAATACGAAACCGTCCCCATCATGAAAGTGCTCATGGTCTAGTGAAGGACGGGTCCAGAGTCTGGAAAATAATTACAGTACACAGGGAGGAAGCCTGCTGGAGAATCAGGGGTTTTAAGAGCCCTGGGAATGGAGCACTTTGTCTGCCCTTGGTGAGAAGTGGACAGGGATGGGCTCTTAGAGAAAGACTCTCAGAAGAAGTGATACTTAAAAATGTAAAGAAAGGACTGGAATTTCTCAGGCATGGGAAAGAAATAGCTCATGTAAATGTTCCCAAGTAGGAAATAGGCAAGCATTGTTCCTAGGATTGAAAGAGAGGTGAGGATTGGGGTCCGAGGGAAACTAAAGGTCAAGAGACCAAAAGTATTTGGTCCAGTGTGGTAGCTGCTAGCTACGTGTAGCTTCTAAGCACATGAAATATGACGAGTGTCACATGCTGAAATAATATTTTTGATATACTGGATACAATAAAATATGTTGTTAAAACTAACTTTATCTGTTTATTTTTCTATTTTATAATGTGACACCTAAAAAATTTTAAATTACATATGTGGCTTGCTTTACATTCCTGATGGACAGCAATGGTCTAGGAAGATAGAAAGAGACTGGTCATGAAAGGCTTTGCATATTGTACTAAGAAATTTGAGTTTATTCCATAATCATTCCTTCTGTAGGCAATGGGAACAATTGGAAGCATCTATGTGGGCAAGTAACATGTTCAGATCTGCACTTTACAAAGACAGGCATACAGATGACACTATGAATTCATGACATGTTTTAAACCAGTCCTCTATAAAGAGAAGATTCGGGAAGAAAGACTTCCACATATCCACTCCTCTCTGCCAGCCCAGCAGAGAGCCCCAGTGCCACTGTTGGCACTCTGAGGAGAAGAAGAAAGGATTTTCCATGGCTAGGGTTTTAGAGCATAGCAGGAAGGACTCTACCACTCTGCACACACACCCCACCACATCCCTACAATCATGGGAAAAGCTGCCAGACCTGCTACACCACTGAGGCCAACAGCGGATGGCCACAGCAGGTGAAAAAGTCTATCCACCTATGTCTGGGGACAGCTCAGCAAAGAGAGCTATTTGTGGTTCCTCACCCTATAAACCTAAGGGGACAGTAGCATGTACCTCTTGGGTCTGACTTGGATACCACTGATCTTGAATTTTGGTGTCAAAAATTATGTGACTGAGGTTTTTTAAAAATGAAGATTCTGGAACTTGTCCCTTGTTATCAAATACAATAAAGGAAACGGCAAAATTATATTCTATATTCCCTTTTCCTTCAATAAAGACAGCAAAAACAAAGCAGAGGAATCTTAAGGATTTTGCAAGCCTCTCATGTTCTCCATTTAGGACTTCAGCAAATATCTAAACTCACAAAAAGCCCATAAATTTTGCAAGGACATGGGGCTGTATTTTTCCTTCTTCCTCACAGAGGCACCAGATATTTTTTTCTTTTCTTTTCTTTTTTTTTTTTTTTAATACTTTAAGTGCTGAGATACATGTGGAGAACGTGCAGGTTTGTTACATAGGTATACATGTGCCACGGTGGTTTGCTGCACCCATCAACCCATCATCTACATTAGGTATTTCTCCTAATGCTATCCCTCCCCTAGCCCCTACCCTGCAACAGGCCCCGGCGTGTGATATTCCCCTCCCTGTGTCCCTGTGTTCTCATTGTTCAGCTCCTACTTACGAGTGAGAACATGCAGTGTTTGGTTTTCTGTTCCCGTGTTAGTTTGCTGAGAATGATAGTTTCCAGCTTCATCCATGTCCCTGCAAAGGACATGAACTCATCCTTTTTTATGGTTGCATAGTATTCCATGTATATGTGCCACATTTTCTTTATCCAGTCTATCACTGATAGGCACTTAGATTGGTTCCAAGTCTTTGTTATTGTGAATAGTGCTGCAATAAACATACATGTGCATGTGTCATTAGAGTAGAATGATTTATAATCCTTTGGGTATATACCCAGTAATGGGATTGCTGGGTCAAATGGTATTTCTGGTTCTAGATCCTTGAGGAATCGCCACACTGTCTTCCACAATAGTTGAACTAATGTACACTCCCACAACAGTGTAAAAGTGTTCCTATTTCTCCACATCCTCTCCAGCATCTGTTGTTTCCTGACTTTTTAATGATCGCCATTCTAACTGGCGTGAGATGGTATCTCATCGTGGTTTTGATTTGCATTTCTCTAATGACCAGTGATGATGAGCATTTTTTCATGTGTGTTTGCTGCATAAATGTCTTCTTTTGAGAAGTGTCTGTTCATATCCTTTGCCCACTTTTTGATGAGGTTGTTTGTTTTTTTCTAGTAAATTTGTTTAAGTTCCTGGCCACTTTTTGATGAGGTTGTTTGTTTTTTTCTTGTAAATTTGTTTCAGTTCCTTGTACATTCTGGATATTAGCCCTTTGTAAGATGGATAGATTGCAAAAATTTTCTCCCATTCTGTAGGTTGCCTGTTCACTCTGATGGTAGTTTCTTTTTCTGTGCAGAAGCTCTTTAGTTTAATTAGATCCCATTTGTCAATTTTGGCTTTTGTTGCTATTGCTTTTGGTGTTTTAATCATGAAGTCTTTGCCCATGCCTATGTCCTGAATGGTATTGCCTAGGTTTTCTTCTAGGGTTTTTATGGTGTTAGGTCTTATGTTTAAGTCTTTAATCCATCTTGAGTTAATTTTTGTATAAGGCATAAGGAAGGGGTCCAGTTTCAGTTTTCTGCATATGGCTAGCCAGATTTCCCAATACCATTTATTAAATAGGGAATCCTGTCCTCATTGCTTGTTTCTATCAGGTTTGTCAAAGATCAGGTGGTTGTAGATGTGTGGCGTTATTTCTGAGGCCTCTGTTCTGTTCCATTGGCCTATATATCTGTTTTTGTACCAGTACCATGCTGTTTTGGTTACTGTAGCCTTGTAGTATAGTTTGAAATCAGGTAGTGTGATGCCTTCAGCTTTGTTCTTTTTGCTTAGGATTGTCTTGGCTATATGGGCTCTTTTTTGGTTCCATATGAAATCAATGTGCAAAAATCACAAGCATTCCTATACATCAATAATAGACAGACAGCCAAATCATGAGTGACCGCTGACTCACAATTGCTACAAAGAGAATAAAATACCTATGGATACTACTTACAAGGGATGTGAAGCACCTCTTCAAGGAGAACTACAAACCACTGCTCAAGGAAATAAAAGAGGACACAAACAAATGGAAAAACATTCCATGCTCATGGATAGGAAGAATCAATATCATGAAAATGGCCATACTACCCAAAGTAATTTATAGATTCAATGCTATCCCCATCAAGCTACCATTGACTTTCTTCACAGAATTAGAAGAAACTACTTTAAATTTAATATGGAACCAGAGGCACCAGATCTTAAAAGAAGGAATGATGAATGGATATAGTTATAAATATTCCAAGGCTAATTAGAACCAAAGATGAAAAATCTGTAGAAGAATCTGGTATTTGGGGGCCAGATGCTGGTGTGTGCTTGAATTAACAGGTCTCGACCTCATATAAATTACAGAGCTAACTTATCAGATAAGAAAAATTAAGCCCCAAAAGCACTCATAAATTCTATAAATTCAAATTTCACCAATATTTTAAAAGTCTATTTTTCAAAATGTAAGTAGCTACTAATGAAGACACAAATTATACATATGGACATTTTAAGGATTTTAATAGAATGGTTGTCATTTTATTAATAGTTGGCAGAAAAGAAACATTAATCAAAGCCTTACAAATTGTAAACTGTGCTGTTTGAAATCACAATCCTCATATCTGAGGAGGGGCTCAGAGTGGAGGACAGTCACTGGCACATCAAACATTTAATTGGCTGAAAAGTTTCTGATCATCTGATAGACACTTTTGTGCAGTATTATTACCTCTACTGATATACTCTCAATATCACAGATCATAGACAGAGGCTACCTAGAGTTGCCAGGTTTAGCTTAAAAAAAAATAGGCTCCCCAGTTAAATGTGAATTTCAGATAAACAATGGATATATATATATATATATATATATATATATATATATATATTTTTTTTTTTTTTTTTTTTGTGAGACGGAGTCTCGCTCTGTCACCCAGGCTGGAGTGCAGTGGGGTGATCTTGGCTCACTGCAAGCTCCACCTCCTGGGTTCATGCCATTCTCCTGCCTCAGCCTCCCGAGTAGCTGGGACTATAGGCACCCACCACCTCGCCCGGCTAATTTTGTTTTTGTATTTTTAGTAGAGACAGGGTTTCACCATATTAGCCAGGATGGTCTCGATCTTCTGACCTCATGATCCGCCTACCTCAGCCTCCCAAAGTGGTGGGATTACAAGTGTGAGCCAGCATGCCCAGCCAAACGATGAATTATTTTTAGTATAAGTATGTCCCAAAGCATATCACATGGGATATACTTATCCTAAAAATTATTTGCTAAAAATATTATAAGTAAAATACTCTTTGTATTTTTAGTATACTGTATATTACCTGGCAAACCCAACACTGTCTTGTGGTTATGCTACTAAGCTGCTGGAACATTTCAACTGAATCTTAGAACAACAGATCCGTCTAAGTACCTTGAGTTGCCCTCACACCAAAATCCAGTAATTCTTTTATGCCAGATGGTGCCAAATGTGACTAAGCAGACACCTCAACATAACATCCACAGTGTCCATGGAAACACGTACAAAAACTGTCTGCCTGCTTTCCTAAATTAATTTAGAATCATACAATCACAGAATTTTAGAATTGGAGACTTGCATAGATTCTTTTTCTTAAGAAAAAAATTATGTCATTTGCAAACGACATAATTTACAAATGATGCAAAGACCTTTCCTACAACCAGTTACCCATGTGGGGGTAAGGAGGGTGTCATGAACTCCATGCTGAACTATAAGGTACCCAAGAAGATGCCAGGGCCTCTCCAGCCCCAGAATCTATTTATTCTTTCAATGCTAGCAACGTGCTGAGGGCCATTTCTACAAGTGGTGCTATAAATAGAAAAGAAATGGACTATGCCCTCCTCTAGGACCAAATCACTGTTGAATTCATCTGAGTAATCAAAGTGTTTAGCACTCATTGGGCACTTAATGGATGCTTGGTGAATGAATGAGTGACTGAGTGTATTGTCTGGAGTCAATGAGACAAAAAGTGTGTTGGACTGGGTTGGGGGATGGAGCCAGGGGTAGGATCAGATGGGGAAAACTGTGCAAGGAACGTAAGCTGGGGGGCAGGGTGACCACAGCCCCTGCCCTGAGTCCATTTTCCTGACCAGATCCTTTTATTTGGCAAGTCCTTAATAGCAATGCAGAGATGTCATCACTCCCTGCATTTGGGTCCTCAGAAAAGCAACAAAATCTCATCCCAGGTTCAGCTCAGACCCAGCTTCTTTCCCTGTCTGGGCCCATTTTATCCACCAGGGGCACAAGCACAGGCCAGTGTGCCACAGACTTTTCACAGACCTATGGAAACATCCTAGACCCAAGGAAAACATAATTAGCTCTAAGATACAAAAGTAAATCAGAACTATGAAAATTTACAAATGTTTGCTTAAATGTCTACAAAGTATTACTTTAAGGTCAATAATCAACTGCAACTTGATGTTCGTATCATTAAGTATAAGTCATATTCAATGTAGGATGTAGGTATATTTTGTTAATTCTGACACAACATGAAGTGTGACCAGCCCTCTTCATGTTCTTTCTCTCTCCCATCTGAAGCTGCTCTAATCACAATGCAAATTACCTGGTAGACCACTTATTGCAACATTTAGAAAAAGAATTATTTCTTCTGGTCCCTCCCTGCCTCCTATCCTCTTCCTCTTCTCAGCTGTTCATTGAAGTAATGCCCAGATTTTAAATGTTTTTTCCATGCAGCACATTTGTTTACCTGCAAAGTTTCATACTGTCCCCTATACAATGATATACCATGTGGGACAGCTTAAGAATTCAGTGTAGATCTTCTGGAAAATGTTCCAGTAGTTGATGAATGGAAAAAGGCACAAATATTTAAAATGGCTAACTTTCAAAGATTATGCACCATACCTAAATTACTGTGGTCAGGAAGGTACTGATACCTCACAACACCCACTGAAGTGGGGTCTATTATCATCCTCATTTTATAGACAAGGAAACCAAAACTCAGAAGGCTTAAGTATCTTGCCCAAGGTTGTACAGCTGAACTAGTATTTAAAATTGAGCAACCTGATCTTGTTTTAGATAAGTCATTGAGTGTTCCAGCCCTGGAGTCCAGTGGACATAAGGCCCTTACCTAAGTCATAAGGCCCTTACTTAAGAGTGGTTCAAACCTGTAAGAATGCCAGGATGGCCGTGCCCAAAATGAGCTAAGAGTACAGGAAAGTATGTGGAGGGTGGGAGGAGAAGAAAGATAACCAAACAGATTTTTCCAAGCAAGGCCGATGGCAAAGATGGAAAAGGTAAGCTGTAAATGCCTGAAATTGAAGGCAGAGTTACTTCAACCTATATTTTGGAGCTGGAGGGTCACTAGATCAGGAAGTGGAGCTTCCTATTGCTCAGAGCTGAAGGGAGACATCAACTTCATTCATTTCAACCGCATCATTTGACAGATGGGTGATCAAAGCCAAGAAAGGTTCAATAACCTGCCCAAGATCACCCAGCTGAAGAGAATTCCAGGGACCCAGACTCCACTCTAGTGCTCACTTCTTTCCTACCCCTAACTGTCTCACTGGTCCTGAAAGTGAGAAGGGAAAGGCAAAAATCACTGGGGGAAAAAAAAAGCAATCCAGGACAGATCCTGACCTCCAAGCCTCTCTGAGAAATCTTTAGGGCTCCACAGAGTAAGAGAAGCTCATACAAACAAACAGAGACATGTCAGATTTTATTTTATTTTTTAATATGGGAGTAGATTCAGGAAACTAAACCAGTAGAGAGATTTCTGTCAAAGCTAAAAAGTAGCTTTAGCAGATTTTTGTAAGCACTAGGCACTAACAAGGATTCACTAAGAATATCATCTCAAGTTAACTTTTACACCCTGGTTTTGACGGAGTTCTTGGTGAGCAGGAAGTCTGGTCCACTTAGGGTGTCAAGATTTTGGCAGTGTTTGTGCCAGTCTGATATCTGGTGAATAAAAGGGTAAAATAAGAGCTGGATTCAGCTCAAACATAACATTTTTACCTTCACCAGCCCTGGGTAGACCTAGAAACTTGATCCTCTCCATTGGCTGTGCTAGCAAAGGTGACATCTTCCTGTGGTTCCTTTACCTGTATGAATCTCCTAAGTACCCAGCCCCTGCACACAGGAGGGTCTCAATAAATGTAGGTTGAAGAAATGAATTCAGACTTTATGTTTATCCAGCCATCATCAGATGAGCATCTACAGTGTGTCAGGCATTGTGCTATCGCACCGAGTATGCCTTGGTTAGACAGACAAGGTCCCTGCCTGCTCCCAGGGAATTTAGAATCTACTGGGAAGGAAAGGCATTAGGAATAATTATACAAATAATTATCAGCATTCAGAAGGGAAAGTACCTGATGCTAAGAGAGGCACATTAGGGAAGATTTCTCTGAGGAAATGACATTTAAGCCAAGAATCAAGATAGGAGTTTGCAAATTAAAAGACAGGAGGAAGACCGTTTCAAGAAGAAAGAGCCTAAGTGAAATCCCATAGGCAGGGAGATGCAGGCATTCAGAGAACTGAAAGACAACCTGTGGGGATGAAATAGGGTGGAGCGTACCCCAGAGAGAGGTGGGTGGGTCTCGCTCAGGGTTCCTCCTCTGACACCAATGGGGTGTGTTACTGAAGGGTTTGAAGCAGGGGAGCGATGTAATCAGACGGGCTTTTTAAAAGATCGCTCTGAGGGTGCTTGCAGAATAAATTAGAGGGAGAAGGTAGAAGACCACCAGTTAGGAGACTCCTCAGTAATCCTGGCAGACGAACTGATCATGAAAGTAGAAGACCACCAGTTAGGAGACTTCTCAGTAATCCTGGACAGACGAATTGATCATGCACTGTTCTGAGGACTCACCATTACATAACAACAACGCCAGAGATAATTTATGATTGGGTAATAATTTGGAGGAAGAGCTTAACACAGGGCCACATTTCTCCAGGGCTCCGCCCTTGGCCCTGCCCTTTCCAACATCTTTATCTTGATCGGGATGATGCCAGAAGGGAAACTGGCAGAGCTGCTGAGTACATAAATCTGGGTGGGATGGCCAATATCAAAGACCCAATTGAATCACTATTTGACTCTCTTTATAGCCTCCCTGAAGGGGAAGAGTCATAAAGACAAAAACTATATGGTCTCCGTTCTCAAGGAACTCTCTTCTAGTGGCGGAAGTGTGGACATAACAAATACTAATTCAAGGCGGACTGAGATAAGGTCTATATCAGTGCTGTAAACAAAGCTGTGTGAATGTCTACTGGTAAGAAAAATTAATTCTGCCAGGCAAGTAAGGAAAGGTTTTTCAAAATTGGCCTCTGACCTTGCCCTTTCAAGCTAAGTAACATTTTGAGGGGTGACAGAGGGGAGGAAAGGGCAGCATTCCTGGCAGCAGGAAAAACCTGAATAAGGCAACAACAGAGGGAGGCAAGACTGCTGGAGACCATGGGTAAGGCAGGCTACACTCCATATTTTAAGACACCAGGATGAGGGCCAGGCATGGTAGCTCATGCCTGTAATCCCAACACTTTGGGAGGCCAGGATGGGAAAATTGCTTGAGCCCAGGAGTTTGGAATCAGCCTGGGTACCACAGAGAGACCTCGTCTCTACAAAAAACTTAAAAATTAGGCATGGTGGCGCATGTCTGTAGTCTCAGCTACTCTGGAGGCTGAGGCAGGAGGATTGCTTGAACCCAGGAGGTGGAGGCTGCAGGGCCAAGATCACACCACTGCACTCCATCCTGGGTGCCAGAACGAGACCTTGTCTCAAGGAGAAAAAAAAAAAAAGATATCAGGATTATCATCAATTTGCTGGTTTGCGAAGTCCTTCTACATACACCATCTCAGTTAATCTAATACCCACACTGAGGTCAGGACGGCTAATCTTGATTGACATCTAAGAACATTACATCACCCAATCACATGGGATAGAGCCAGAAGTCACACCCAAACATTCAGGCCCCATTCATGAGCCTTATTCCACTATTAATTAGATGGGGCAAAGCCAATGGTGTGACATTTAACAGAAATTAAGTTAAAGACCTCCACCTAAGTTTTTTAAGATGTTCATAAATGCAGGATGGAGAACATCTGACTCTGCCCCATTCAAGGTATACAGGGCTAGGTGTTCTGATAACCAGAAACTCAACATGTGCTCGCAAATACTATGCTTCTGCTAACGTATTTTCACTACAGTTGGAGATTATGATAAATAATGGCCCTTATGTGGGAGGAAGTCAGTGCACTGACTTTGAAGTTGACAGCCCTGCATTTGATTTCCAGTACTTCCACTTACTGGCTGTGTGCCCGTGAACTGGAAATTACTTCACTCCTCTGGGGCTCAGTTTCCCTATCTTAGTATTAGCATACTAAACCCATCAAATGAGGGCTGTTGCAAGGCTGAATGAGAAAATGCAGATAATGAGGCTTATGGAGCCGGGCACATTCTCTTAGTGTTGGCCTTTATTAACTCTCATCACAGCTCTCTACCAAGGTTAGAATGCATCTGAGACACCATACTTCATTTCGGTTCCACAATTTTGAGAGATATTGAAAATTTACAGAACGTTTGGGAAGGGTTATCAGGACAGACAGTTTGAAAAAGCACTAGTCTTGCAAGTCTGGACAATGGAAAGCCTAAATTCTTGTCCTAGTTTTGCCACTAACTAGCTCTGCGATCTTAGGCAAGTCACAACTTATTTGTGACTCAGCTCCTATCTGTAAAGTGATGAGGGCTGAGATATGAATTGTAAATGACTTCTAAAATCTCACTCAGCTCCAAAAGTCCTTAAGTTTTATGAATTCAGCCTTAGGAGGCCCTTTTAAGGGAACTGGATTTTCCACAGAGAAGACAAGGAAGCTCCATGATATGGTTTGTAAAAATGATAAAAGCAATCACGAAAAAAGAGAATGTTAGTGTATTACAAGAAAAAATTAGAAAAGTAGGACCAGTAGGAGACAGGCCTAAAATAAAGGAGATTTCACTCAATCCAAGGAAAAAAGAACTTTCCAACAATAATAATTATTCAATAATGGACACAAGGGCAGGACTATTGTATTAAACTTTATGTTGCCAGCACCTACCCCAGTAACAGGCATTAAGGAAACCCTTAAATGATGGATTGATGGATGGATGGATGGATGGATGGATGGATGGATGGACGATGGGTGGATGGATGAGTGGAGGGATCAATAGGTAGATGGATGGATGGAAGAAGAGATGGAAGGAGGGATGAATGGATGGTTGGCTGGAGAGGAGGGAAAAACTGAAATAGGGAGAAAGGAAGAAAGGAAAGAAGGAGCTGCTTAAGGAAGAAGTGAACTTCCCCTTCCTGGTGTGTTCAGGCATCAGCTGGATAACCATCTGTAAGGGGTGCTGCAGAATGGATTTCTATTCTGTGTAGGAGGTTTCACTAAAGGTCTATGTGATATTTATTTCCTCATTTCTCTCTCCACTAACTCATCCTACATATTTTTGTCAGATTAATCTTCCTAAAGGACAGTTCTGTTGATGTCACCCTCCTACTCAAAAAATCTCAGTGGCTCCCCATTGCCTATTCAGTTAAGTCCACAATCCCAGTATTTGAAGGCTTCATTCCTGCTCTGCCTTAAGGACTTTTATTCATTTTTCAAAACCCATCTTGGATATATCCTCCATCATGAAGACTTCTCTTCACCTTTCATCCTCACAAAGTTATCTGTTTTGTACATTATTGCATAGATTATAATTTACTTGGTGACCATTCTTCTCTTCTATGAGACTGGTGAAGTTCCTGAATGAGGGAGGAATCTTTATTTCTGTACCTCCAACAAGTAGCAGAGTACCTGACTTTCAGCAGTTATTCAGCAATAATAAAAGTAATTGTGTATTGCTTATCATAAACCAGGCATTCTGTTAAATCCCGATACACATTGTCTCCTTGGCTCTTTATAACAACTCATTGTCCCCATTAAGTAAACAAGGAAGTGGAGGCTTAAGGGAGGATAAATAGTTTACACAAGACATAATGCCAATGGATGGTAGGGGCTGGATTAAAACCTAGTAGTACATGCCTTAACGTCTTGCGTATGAACCACTCCACAGGACTGCTTTCCCTGCAGCAAGTCAATCTGTGCCAGACAAAACATTTTATTCGTTCAGTCCATCAACACTTACCGAGCCATTGGGGGACAAGTTCTGTACGTAGAGTGACCTCAAGAAGCTTTCTGTCTAACATGTGAAATAGACAATTCAACAGTTATGGCAAAGTGCAACAATGCTCTCAGAGAGATATGTACGGGAAGAAAATCCTATCAATCAAACTGAGGAGACAGGAAATATTAACAATAGAAAAGACTTCCAATTATCTACCGCATGCTGAATAGTGTGCTGAAAATTTTTTCACAAGGCTTTACAAATAAACTGCAGCCTAGCAAGGTTCTAGTGTAGTGGTTAAGAGCATAGTTTCTGAACTCAAAGAACCAGTGTTCTACTCTTTGTACTTCTACTTTCTAGCTGTGTGTCCTGAAGCGAGTTACTTACCCTTTCTACACCTCAGTTCCCCACCTGTAAAATGAGAATAATAATAGCTCCTACCTCATTAGGGATGTTGTTATGATTAAATGACCAGACCTATGCAAGGTGCTAAGAATGCTGCCTGGCTTACAGTGTTACACAAATTTTGCTTATTATTAAGCTACTTGACCAAGAGGAAGGCAAGTGTTTGATTCCAAAATCTGCAAGCATTTCAAACAAAGCCTTCCTCAGGAACACACCTAGGACAAGGTGATATTCGAGCTGAGTTTCGAAAGGGAAATGAGCGGGAGAGGATAGGATCAGCAACGGGAACATCCACATGGCCCTGATGCTGCACTATTGCTTATTCCTTTTTCTGCCTGATACTCTTTCTCTAGCCATCTTGACCCACTGAAATCTTATCCATCAGCCAAAGCCATCCCATCGGACTTCTTCCAAGAATGCTCCCCATGTATTCAGTTGATATCTTTCATCAAGGTTAGCCTTGGATATACAGTTGGCATTTATATGCTTTCATCCATGCACATATGCACGCACATGCATACAAATGAACAGATATCCACATGGCTTCCAGAGGACCTTGCACTCATGGGGAAGCGGACTTTATAAAGCACCATAGACAATGGTCATCAGCTTAAGTTCAGAGATATTTGTTATACTAATTACCACTTCAATGCTGAAATTAGAAACCATCCCCAAACTACAGACAGCTCCACTGTAAATAGTATTTCCCACTCATCCTAACTCATCATCTTGAATTTCTCACCCATGGAGGAGGTAAACTATGATTTATTTTTTAAGACTGTAACTCCATCTGAGTAGTTAAAAAAACAGAAAAGGAGACCTTGAGACACAGAAACTTCTACCGCCCAAGTACATATTTATCAGAAACTGTCACGTTTACTTTCTTGGTTTCCTGTAAAGCTGAGGTGGAAAAACGTGGGAAGAAATTTTATATTAAAAATTATCTGAAACACAATAAAAATTTCCTAATGCTGGCATATGTTGAATATTGTTGTTGTTTTGTTTTAAAGCCTAAAGGAATTTTATTTTTCTCATGGCCAACTTTTGGTTTGATGAAACACCTCAAGAATACACATTCAAAGCTGAGAACGGTGGCTCATGTCCAGCACTTTGGAAGGCCCAAGTAAGAGGATTGCTTGAGCCCAGGAGTTCAAGGCCAGTCTGGGCAACACAGTGAGACCCCCATCTCTACAAAAAATTTAAAAATTAGCTGGGTATGGTGGCATGCCTTGGGAGGCTGAGGCAGGCCCTTGAGCTCAGGAGTTGGAGGTTACAGTGAGTTATGATCACACCAGTACCCTCCAGCCTGGGTGACAGAGTAAGACCCTGTCTCTAAAACAAAACAAAAGAATGTATTAAAGCAGAAGTGTAATCTTGGGTCGGGGAGAAATGAAGAGAGAAATGCACCAAAACAATGGTGAAACTGTGAAGTTAATAGATGAAAATAGACAAATATGAATCCCATCTCTTTTCCCTCTTTCAGCCCAGTCACATAGAAAGGGTAGGTGCATTTGTGGTCACAAGATAGGCAAAGTAACAGAAAGGAAGCAAGAAGATCAAGATGATCCAAAAATCAGACAATCATCCCTCCCTCAAATAATTAACTTGGTATCTGAGTACTGATTAATCTTTATATATTACAGGTTTTCTTATTTTAAAAAAAAAACTCATGGGCTTAAAAATATTTAGAAAATTACAACTGAAGGAGGATTAATGTTGTGTGTGGGGGTTATTTTAGACATCAACTTATTTTTTAACAACTTCAGGTTAAGCAAAAGGCCAGATAAAAGTACATTTTGATGCCAAATAAAACATTTTTTGGATTTCCCCAAAGCAGAGGTAAAGTAGAGAGACTGGGAGTTAAAAATGAAAAGGCCTCATAGTAAGGCAAGCCTACCAAACTATTTATTTTTTCCTCCTAATAATCTAAAATTAGACACCTTAGCAATGATGTCTTTCTTTAGGTAACAATGATTTATTACCACAGGCCTAACTTTCAGCACCACTGAAGTATTTTGTATTTTGGTCCCATAACTTCTTGACAGTGAACTTTATAGCTAACCAGAACGAGAAAATTTAAGTCTAATAAAATGTCAGAGCCAACGTAATGAAATCCCATGTCTTACGTGAAGAATCCATCTAAAAACACACAGCCATGTGGAAAAACCGGCCCACCCCCCCACAAAAGTAATTTTAGGCTACAAAAATGCCTCAGTTTTCATACCCCAAATACACACTGTTAGTTAAAAAAAAAATGAGACCAGCATTTTTTTTTTCTTCTTGCACAACCTAAATCCTGGCTCTTAGAGAGTAATCAGATATTTCAAGATTTCCCTGAAAACTTCCTTCCATTTTGGATGTCTGACACTCACAGTGGTATGGCAGCAGACCCAGGATTTGACCTCTGACTCCAGATTCTTTCCTAACTCATGAAGGAATTAATGGTGTCCTCTGCCATCTACGTCTCCATCTGCTTACTCTGAGTCACAGCCAGTGATCCTATAAAAACTAAGGCAGAATATGTCATTTCCCTGTTAGAAACCCTTCACCTTCCCTCTGAGTAAAAACCAAAGCCCTCAATGGCCTCCAGGGCCTCACACAATCTGGCGCTGTGCCCTTGCCTCCTCTTTTTCTCCCCTTTGCTCATCCCTCCAGCCACACTGGCCTCGATGCCCAGTGACTCTCTCTGCACTGGCTGTTCCCTGGCCTGGAAGGTTCCTCCCTCAAATAGCTGCAAGGCTAACTCAAGCACCTTCAAAGTTTTGAATAAATGTTACCCTCCCAGTTAGATTCATTTAAAATTTTATGTCCTTTAAGCTCTGTTTTTTTTTCTGTTTTTCCCCTAGTACTAAACACTTTCAAACATATAGCGTAACTGACATGACTGTGTGTATTGTTTATGGTCTGTTTCCTCCAGTTCTAAAGTATATGCTCCTCGAGGGCTGAGATTTGCATTGCTCAGTGAAACCTCAAGTGCCTGGTATGTAGCAGGTGTTCAATAAATAGTTGTAGAGTGAATGAATAAGACCTTTTATTGCTCTAACTTCTTAGGACTCCATAAGGAATTCAATACTCCCTGCATGGTAAACTGGTAATGGGTTATCTTCCCCACAAAAACCAACCCAAGAAACTGAGTTACTACAGTACGAAAACATTTGACTGCCACCGTTCAGTGAAAATTTACTATGCACAGGATATCGTTTTACATGTCTTCTCATTTTATCTTCACCAAAAGCCAGTAAGCAAGACATTATTATCCAAATTTTACAGAGGAGGAAACAGAGGCTTGGAAAGAGGAAATAAGTAAGCCAAGATCACACCACCGTGACTGCCTGTGCTGGGCTTTCTGTAGATCCAGGGCTGTTTGACATCCCATTCTACCTCCCTCATTATAAAACTAATTCACCTCTTCAACAGCACCAAACAACAGAAAGACCCCTTGGACATATTATGGAAAGCCTCTAGAGTGCAGTTACTCATGTAAAGAAAACATGGCCCAAGAACACACAGACACATATACACACACAAAAAAGAAGCTGTACTTTTATAACAAAACATATGGTCATTCTTATAAAATCATTCTGACATTGTGATAGCCAAACCAACAGTAGTAGAATGTGAAACAGGAACTGGCATGAGCTACTAAATTCAACATCAGTCTCCCTGAAGACCTGCTACATGACCAGGAGAGCCTCAGACCTCTTCACTAAGCCTCAACAAACTGATGCTGCCACCAAGCCTTCTGCAGTGCCTGAGGATACTGACATTAAATGAGAAAAATCTGTGTCAAAATTAATGAATCCACAAAAGAAAGGCATTCTGTAAATTCAAATATTTCTTGATCACAAACAAGTTCTGAGGAGTAGTGTGAGAGCCATTTCACAAGCCCAACAGAGCAAAACCTAAGTCAAGTCAGACAGCTAAGTCCAGCAGTTCCCAGAGCGCGGAAGAAAAGTTATAACTTCGCCGGGCACAGCGGTTCAAGCCTGTAATCACAGCACTTTGAGAGGCCAAGGCAGGTAGATTGCTTCAGCCCAGGAGTTCAAGACCAGACTGGGCAACATGGTGAAACCCTATCTCTACAAAAAACATACAAAAAAATTAGCCAGGCATGGTGGCACATGCCAGCTATTTGGGAGGCTGAGGTGGGAAGATCACCTGAGCCCAGGAGGCAAGGCTGCAGTGAGCCATGATGGCGCCACTGCACTCCAGCCCTGGGAGACAGAGTAAGACCCTATCTCCAAAAAAAAAAAAAAAAAAAAAAGACAGAAGTTATGATAACTCTATTGGAGGTTCTTTCCTCTGATTCATCACAGTGGTGGACCAAAGTTTTAGTTGATGACAGGCCACAAAGGAGACAGGATCTATGAGCAAAAGTTTCCAGAAGGGTCAGCTTCTCTTTAGGAAAGGGGAAATACTCCAAACCAATCACTCACTTATTTGGCTAAGAATAGGGACTGGGTGGTTAGGCAAGGGTGGGAATGCCCACTCAGAGGCTACCATCACCACCTTAACCAACTCCTGAACCAAAGACATTGAAAGGAGAGGGAGGTCAGCAAAGAGTTCTGCTGCCCCCACACATTCATGAAGCGATACCCCATCCCCTGTCAGACCTGGCCTTATCCCAACACATTGATTATGTCTTCTATACAAACTCCCATAGTGGTTTCTCCACCAGATACAGCATAAGAAAACATTTGCTTTCACCATTCCAAGACGGGAGGTGGCAAGCTCAGTGACTAGAGAAAGCGGGAGAAGAAGAATCTGGCATTCTGATGTTTGAAACTGCCTGATTCAGATGAAATATCTTCTACTGCAAGGTATCATGTGAATAACTGAAGTTTTTCTTTTACTTGTTCATTCTATATTTTGAGTTTACAGATGCAAAGTTAGATTACACACAAACACCAAGAATTCCTTTTGTGATAAGTGTTAAAAACCTCAAATTTTAAATCCCTGCTTAAACTGTGTTAAATAAGATACCAAACCTAAAGTCTAAATTTTTGAGGTCTATAATTTGCAGATATTTTTACTTTATTGTAGTGTAAAATAAACAAGCTGGGTTAAATTTAAAGCCTTCACAAGCATTCTGTAGCTACTCTGAGAGCTATCTTGACACATGGATGTCTTTGGGGGAGGGGTGTATTTCAGATCTAACTGTACTTAAAAAATAGCATTGTCGCTATGGAAGCAGCTCTAAATTTTGACCGTTTTTCCTTATGCTAGCAAAGGCCATTTTCTTTTTACGCAGCTTTTCTTTTCACTGAAAAGGGCTCTGACAGTAATCCTCCGAGTCTGCAGCATGTCCTGCCTTGCCTACAGTCACCCTTCCCTCTTAGTGTCAAGCACTGCTCTTTCGACTGAGCCAAAAACAGGAGAGTATAAATCACCTGGAATTCACACACACACACCCCACAAGAGATTTTCATTCATTCAATCATTCCTTCCTTGAAGGAATCATAGGCAATACCCATTCAGGTCCTTGTCACTAAACTGGCCTAATTCCAATCTCCTGTTCTCAGACCCTTCATTGGCAACTTTTCCATCAAAATCATCAAGTAAGTGTGACCAATTTTTGTTTTAAACAAATGTGTCAGGAATTTTATGTCTAAGAGTGGTCATCTTTAGAAACTAGCATTTCTTCCAGTAACACGATGAAAAACATTGCTCCATTATGTTTGAAACACTTCCTTCTGAGCTGCCTCCGAAGTCTGTGTCCCATTCCAATAGGTCAGGGATGATTATCATTCTTTGAAGATATATTTCATTCTGGGAAGCAACAACAGGCATCCAGAGACAACCCTGCCAAATAAGGTAGGTGATCATGCTGAGTAATACTGCTTTTCATAAAAATGAGGTGTAGCCCTTAAGCAATGAAACCAGTTTTCTCATGAGGATCATTACCTGACTTTGAAGGGAAATTCAAGAGTTCCAAAAGTGATTTGTGCTGGACATTCTTGCTTTGTTTTTAATTTTAAGCAATGACAAATTATTTGGGATTAGTATAAAAAATCACCAACGCTACTTGGAAGACAGCATTTCCCACTTAGACACACATAGGCACATATATAATAAATTAAATTAAATTAAATTAATGATTTCTGTCAACTGCCTTCTAATCTAACATTTTGATTAATTTTCATAAAATTTTATTTTTTCCCATTGTAATTCTTATAGGTTAAAATCATCCACTGCAATGGAAACAAAATCTTAAAATACATGATTCCTTCAAGGAACAAATTATTGAATGAGTAAAAGTCTTATTTAAAATCTTAGAATAAAATAGCTTTAGAAAGCACTCATCCAAAAAAAACATTTATGGAGCAAATAATAGTGAAGAAAGAGATATTCAGTTTGCCAGGGGTGACCATCTAGGTCACCTTTCAATAAATCATCTCTTTAGGAAGATGATTTTGTTCCTATGAAGATGTGGTTTGGTTCATCTCTGGCAATCCTTTTTGCCTAGGACTGTTACTTACATGTTATCCAAATTGGTTTCACTAAGTGGAAGGGAATAAGGTTCCTGATTATATTCCTGAGAAGATGTAGAAAGGATCTTCCTACTCTATGTTCTAATTCTAAGAAAAAGTTTCTTTTGCAATGATGGGATCAACACTTCTATCCTGTGGCAGTTCAGGGGACATTGTCAATATTAAAACCTGTAAAACAGGTAATCAGTGCTGCAGGAGAAGGATGAATTCAAAATCTTCGATTTGCACATTCAAGTCAATTTGCCATAAGTAGGCCTAATAGACTTTTGAAGGTACAGACTTGGAAATAACGTGTTGCTGTAACGAATACCTAAAAATATAGAAGGTGGCTTTCTACTTCATTGAGCTTCACTCCATGATGCTTCCAATAATTTCCTTTCTCTTCTGTTTCATTTTTTTAATGCTTTTCAAAATCTACTAAATTGATTTAATGACTCGTTAATAGGTCACCTCCCACAGTTTGGAAAGCACTGACCTACGCCATGTGTTTTTGGCAACGTGGCTCACAGACCACCTCCATCAGAACAGAACACGCAAAATAAGCAAATTTCAGGGCTCCATCCCAGACCTACTGAACAGATTATCTGTTAGTAAAGCCCAGGAACTGTTGCTTCAATTACCTTCCTAGATGATTCTGATGTGCACTTAAGTTTGAAAACTAGTCTAGACACTTACCGAGTAAGGAGTCAAAAGAAAAAGGTCCAAAGAGGCTAAGTGATTTTTTACCGTCACATTCCTAATTAGTAGTAAAGCCAACAGGAGAGGTCCTTGCCTCCTGGCTTCCTGGTTAGTGTTCTTTAAACACATAAACTTGGGCTACCTATGCCCATCTCCAATGCAACACCCCACAACTTTACTTAACGGCCACACTCCAGTGCCTGGAACAATGTCATGTTGAGTGAGGGTCAGGAGGAACCAAAGGAAGGTATGTCTCATCATTTTTAAAATGAAAGTTCCAAGAAGATAGCAGCCCAAAACTACACATGTGGCCAATCCAACAACCAATGCACTGTTTATTAAGTATTGACCTTCATCACACATACCTCTGATCTAACAAACTATCTCAAACGTTGAAAAACAAAATCATGAAAGCAAAGGTGGCTTGCTTTCCCCCCACACAAAAGTAAGAAGAAAACATTACATAATTGACCTAAAGGTGGCCAAAAGAACCAATAAGCTGGTCATGAGACCCATCAGTTTTAGCTCCTAAGTCATAAAACTTAATGAATGGTTTTCCAAGATTTTAACAAAGGAACAGTATCAACAAAAAACAAGTCAATCTAGGATGCTAAATAAAGCTATGTAAGAAAATAAAAATAGACCATGGAACTTGAACATTTATTGACAAATACATAGTTTGGTTAGGCTGTCTGATTTTGTCTTTCTAATACAGTGTCATTTTTTTTTTTCTACCAGAAGGGCTCTTACACTTAGTTCAGGTTTACATAGTCAAGCTTTGGTTCACACAAACACAGTAATTCTCACAGTAAGACCAATGCTCAATGAGGATTCTGCTGAATAATATCTGCCCTCTCTTTGAGAAACAGTCCAAAGATGGGTTCCCCAGGGTCTAAAATCAAATCCGGCCGAGCGTAGTGACTTACACCTATCATCTCACACTTTGAAACGCCGAGGCAGGAGAAATGCTTGAGCCCAGGAGTTCAAGACCAGTCCGGGCAACATAACAAGACTTTGTCTCAACAAAAAATTGAAAAATTAGCCAGGCATGTTGGCATGCCTGTGGTCCCAGCTACTTGGGAGGCTGAAGAGGGAGGATCACTTGAGCCTGGGAGTCGAGGCCACAGTGAGCCATGGTTGTACCCCTGCACTCCAGCCTGAGCAACAGAGATCCTCTAGAAAAAGAAAAAGTGAAATTAATTCAACATGCATTTATTGAGCAACTCTTAACTCTGGTCCAGTGTTAGGTTCAGGGAAGAGGCACTCTGCAGTTCTCAAGGCACACCTTCTATTGCAAATGCTCTCTGTGTATACATAAATATTATGTTATTTTAAATCACACAAGAAGGCACAATGGTCAATAGGTTTACCTGAGATGAAGGAGGAAGCAACTGCAATATGTATACAAAGAAAAATTATTTTCAGGAAAACTGGCAAATTTAAGGCAGAGTGACCTTTCCCTGCTCCTCCTCTCTGATTTTGAGAATCTCCTTCCTCCTTTTCCTTTTGACTTCCCAGCAAACTATAAATGGGAAAAGAGGCCTGAAGATAACCCCACCACACAGGGACCGTATTTTCATGGTAGAGACACTTCTTCACAAGGCTCCAGGAGTAACGGCAAAGCTGACAGTCTTGTCACTTCATTTCCTATATCCCGCTCCAAGAGTCCCCACAGTGAGACAGCCAGCTGCTGTATCTACAGACTCAATGCCTCGGGTTCCTGGGCATTTTTCAGAAACATAGTTTTCTGGTGCAGTCAGGTCTGACCAGAGCTACTTCAGAGACTTAATACCAACCTCTATAGCTGGTCAAAACAAGAAAGAAATATTTTACAGATTTCAAACACATTAATGAACCTAAAAAAATTCAACTCTACCATCAATATGTTAATACAGGACATCTACGCTTCACTCCCTTATTTTGGTCATCCTTAATACTATGAGATTTTGTTCAAATAAATTCTAGAACTGACTGCAAATATTCTGTATAATTTTTACGGGGATGTGAGGATGAGCTTCACCTCTAGGTTTGATGACAAATATTAGCATTTTAAGAATTTCTCCCACATATATTTTGTCACACATGTATATACATATAACATCTCAGCATGCATGAAGTCCCAGTCACTCCTTCCCTTGAAGAAATGAAGAAACTTCATGGTGGACACTGCAGGATTACCACAGCAACAGGTGTCCACCAAAGAGATATCAGGAAGAATAACAGAGATTAGGTTTCCTTTACTTGCTCTTAGGAATCTTGGGATGAGTATATCCTGAGAGTTAATTCCTCCAGATGTGTAAAACGCGGTGTCTCACAATGCTCCGTGCCTGCAGTCATCAAAACAGAATTATTTCTAGAAAGGCTAAGGAAGATATCTCGGTTTTCCCAAGCAAAGATAAATTGTCAACTCTCAATGTCCCTTCACAAGGAGAAATTTCTCTCTCAGTTGTAGGAACTGCTGCACTTGTCCAAAGCAATGATACATATTTTTCTTTTCTTATAACTGAATTTTTTGTTTTTGTTTTTGAGGCAGGGTCTCGCTCTGTGGCCCAGGCTGGAGTGTGGTGGCACAATCATAGCTCACTGCAACCTTGAACTCCTGGGCTCAAGCAAACCTCTGGCCTCAGTCTCCCCAACAGCTAGGATGACAGGTGTGTGCCACCATGCCCAACTATTTTTTTTTCTTTTTTGCAGAGATGGGGTCTCACTATGTTGCCCAGGCTATAACAGAATCTTGTAACTGATAGTGTTTCTTCTTTTCATATGGTTACAGAAAACTCAGGGCCAGATTTGCAAATTACTTTTAATATAATTAGGCAGAGCCTTAGAGAATACATTTCTGGATATTAACACTCTTCTGGTTTCATCTGTTTGATCCATACACCATTTTTGTCTTTATTATTGTGTTTCTTTAAGAAACAAGCAAATAAGTACCTAGGCTTTGCTTATCCTACCTGAGGCTTCCCCTAAGGGATGTCCATCACCTGGGAGGACATTCCCAAGCATGGAAACAGGTTCACATTACCCTGAGTCTGTAATCTATCCCTTCAAATGCATTCCTTACAAAAGAAAACCCATCCTTGCCCTACTGACAATACCTGCACCTTAACAGTGGGGTGGTAATGCAGTCTTCTCACTAAGTAGAAATTAAACCTGGCTTCATCATTTCCTAAGAAAATCCTTGTTTTAGCTAACAGGAATATTTAAAAATGGGGGTAAGGGAACTAAAATAACTAATCTAAAATTATAGAAATATAAAACCCCCCAATGATGTAATCCTTGCCACAGAATCCATCACATTGAAAAGCTGTCCGGACTTCTGCAATAAAGGGAGACAGAGGTAGATTGTAAAGCCTTTTCATCCCAGTTTCTCTTCAAGATTTTATTAGGCAATAAACAGCCATATCAAATAATGTCTAAATATACAATCATCTCTGCATAATTTTAGGTAGTCCAACCATATTAGCACCAGGAGAGCATCAAATAAGTTTTGTATCTCACATCTGGGTCCAGATCCCTCTGGGACAAACTTGGTGGACTGAAGACAAATTCAAGTTTATGACAGAACATATAGAAGCTCTTATATATGGCTTCTTAAGAAATACCCATAACCGGCGGGGCGCAGTGGCTCACGCCTGCAATCCCAGCACTTTGGGAGGCCAAGGCGGGTGGATCACGAGGTCAGGAGATCCAGACCATCCTGGCTAACACGGTGAAACCCTGTCTCTATTAAAAATACAAAAAAATTAGCCGGGCGTGATGGCGGGCGCCTGTAGTCCCAGCTACTCGGGAGGCTGAGGCAGGAGAATGGCGTGAACCTGGGAGGCGGAGCTTGCAGTGAGCCGAGATTGCACCACTGCACTCCAGCCTGGGTGACAGAGTGAGACTCCGTCTCAAAAAAAAAAAAAAGGAAATACCCATAACCAATAATTTTTCATTACGTTGGCTTAAGGAAAAGACAACATTGAACTCTCCATGCTCTGACTTGATAGTATGGAAAGCCGCCCAGCAAGCAACATTCTATTACAAAGAACAAATAAATATTCTTAATTATTTTGCAATCATTAATAAGGGAATAATGTCCCCCAATGGGCTTGCAGAAGAGCCCTCTAGAACCTAGAGAAGCCAGTAGGTTTTTCAAGCCTGCTGAAAAGCCAAAACCTGAAAACTAGATGGGACCTCACAGATTCTTACGTCTGATCACAAACTTTCCCGTAAACCACATATGTTCCTGTTTAAACAAAAAAATTAGCAGTAAGGCATTTTCTCCAAATCGGAACTATTTCATTTACATTATCTCTGCAGGATTTTAGAATTTCCTGAGAGAAGCAACTCTAGTTGATGCAGAGATTTAGGGGGAGAAAATATTTTCGAGGCCAGGCACGGTGGCTCACCCCTGTAATCCCAACAGTTTGGCAGGCCAAGGCGGGTGTATCACCTGACGTCAGGAGAGCGAGACCAGCCTGGACAACGTGGCAAAACCCCGACTCTACTAAAAATACAAAAATTAGCCTGGCATGGTGGCAGGCGCCTGTAAGGAGGGAGGCTGAGGCAGGAGAATCACTTGAACCTGGGAGGCAGAGGTTGCAGCGAGCCAAGATCACACCATTGCACTCCAGCCTGGGCAACAGGAGCGAAACTCCATCTCAAAAAAAAAAAATATATATATATATATATATATATATATATATAATATATATGGCAAATTAATCTTTCACTATGTTGAATAAAATTAATCCAAAGAATATATGTATTAGAAGAAAATCTGAAAACTGACTATATCCTCTTATTTAATACCATCATATGCCATTAGCAACCTTCATCCACATAAAAATTCATTGTAATTTGTTTCAATTTACAGAAATATGTCCACCTGGAAACAAATTGACTCTCGTTTTGCACACTAAATCGAGACTGAATCTAAAATGTTCATTGTGCTATTGCGAATTTGGTGAAAATCATTCAACGTCTTCAAAAGTTAGGACAAAAGTATAAAATCCAAGATATCCGCCTGAAAAATCATCCTTTATCTCAGCATAATCCTGTCAAGATAAATTCAAACTTCTTGAAACATCTTCACCTACCCAGACACAGATATAATTATCAGGACGTTGTTTCCAAAGCTATTATTCCTAGATGCACAAGCTATTCACAGATCTTTTATCTAATATAGTTCTTTTTTTCTTTGACCAGAACAATAAGTTCTTAAATAAGAAGAACCTTACAGTATATTTACTAGCTATATTTTAAAATTTAAGATCAGACACTTTATTTCAATTCATAATAAAAAACTACATTTCCTACTGGACTTTCTTCTCCACAGAGCATGTCTAATATATCACTTTTATTTCTCATAAGTCTGCCAATTTTTCATACATGAATCCCTATTCTGCTGTCTTTGCCTGCCATTATACGAATTTACATAAATGTTTTGATTCTCTTCTGTTGGGAGCTACTCTGCAGTGCTGCTAGAGAAGGGCATAAATAAGAGCAAAGCCAACTGAAGGCATAGTCTAGAACAGTAAAATACTACTCAGTAATTCACAGAGAAGGGAATTAAACAGTCAATACCCAGAGCCCCTGGAGTCATGATAACATTTAATTCTATTTGGTGCGTATTTGTCCAGGCCCACCCTGAATCAGGTGGTGTGCTGGGTAGCAGATGAGCTACAAATGAGGCAGGACATGTAGACCAAAGACCTCACTCTGTAAGTTCGTTGGTGTTCTATAAGGAGCTAGTTATCATAACCAAGATGGTTATATTATTTTGGTCAAGATCACCTTCTTTCTTATTCTTTCTGTTTTAATTTTCCAAGATCCATTATGAATCCCTTCATTCCAGTAGGACTAGAAAGAGGACCTGTACTAAAAATCCACCTGTGGGTCATTTTCTGCAATCTTCCCATCCCCCTACCTGCAGCCCACATTCCTCACCCCACAAACATTCCATTAGTACCTCATTTCACTTCCTCCCCAATATTGTAAGGTTATTTCTTTCTACAAAAAGCAAATATTAAAGTCAATGCCAACATAAGAAGGACCTGCTCACTGACAAATACAAACAGCAGATTTTCTGGGCCTCTCAGCTGTGACTCATCTAGACCAGAAGAAACTAGAGTAAGATCCCACCCTAGTCTAGGCAACTGCTGGCCCAGGTCATCCCAGCACTAGAAAACATGCCAAAGGAAGCTTTCTTTGAAAACTGAGGAAGAATGAACAAAAAAGTGCTGAATAGGAAATGGAAGTGTTGGAAACTACCCGTATTTCACCTTCTCAGCTGAAATAACTCAGTAGTTTCTTCTAGGACCAATGCTGACATCCAAACCCATTAGGTCACTGTGAGAACGGCCATGTGATTAAGGTACAGACTTTGTTCTAAAATGTTCTGGGGGAAGCATTGTGAGAATTAAATAAAAGGACCCTAATGTGCCATTTTTATTATGCATGAGACTTCATCAGATTGGGATGCCGGAGAAAAGGCGGTGAAACCTGATCGGCCTCACAACTGCCTCTTCAAAGGTCGGACTATCCCCAAGGGGTGGTAAAGCCTTCAGGGGAATTGCCTTCACTTTCTATCTAGTTAGCAGCTTATCAGAGATTCCTCTCTCCTCACAAAGACTCAACACAGATAAAAATCCCTCCTTGATGGTAAACAGTTTAACTTATAGCTCAATTTAGCAAACAAAGCTCCAGGCCCTAACAAATGACCCAAATAATAACCTTTGTTGATCTGGATTCAAAATAATGGGGAAAAAAAGCAAGGCAATGAAAAGCCCAGTAGAACAGTGATTTCTCACTGATGGGATGGGATATGAAAGTCTCTTTGGGGGCAGAATTTTCCTACAAGCACAAACCCTCCAAGCCCTGGGCTGCTGCAGCAGAATAAATTCACTCACCTTCTCTGTTCATTCGGCTGGCCGTCTATTTAATGAAAAGTAATGTTTCCATTCAGGCTTTATGTTTGATTTGCAAATAAACCACCCTCAACAAAAATAAACCATTCCCCACTGTGATGTAACAATATTAACACAACATTCCAGTCTTAATAGAGCAATTTTAATGTTTTACCAAGTGTATTGAGTCATCTACCTACTCAGCGAGGAAATACTGAATTGCTGCAATTTCTATTTAGGACACTTTTCTCATTCTTAGCTGCCTAATCTCAGTATTATTGAGTTATTAATTCTCCAGCTGCTCTGACTTATGTCGATCATCTTAGGTAACAAAAATAGAGGCCAGGTTAATAAAAAGTGAAAATGAGAACTCAGACTGTCTGTGGCCCACCTGATGGTTTCTAAAACCCTGATGTGGAAGGTTAGGGCTTCCTTTCTCACCTGGCATCCATTAGCCCATTTGCAATGAAGTTTATATGGCCATGCTGTGCAGAAACCAGACCATGGGACCTTTTCAAACTGTTTCCTATTTATCATGACTATCAGCGCAACCAAGATATATAACTTTTTATTTTAGGGTTCTTTACACTTCATTTTGTAAAAGGATAAATAGTATTCAAATATATTGTTCATCTGGCATCCAAACAGCCATGAATAATTTGCTAGAGACCTAGTCTATTTCCTCAAATGCTTCTATTTCCTCTTCCCCCACCACTCCCCCACAAAAGTCATGATGCTTCAAAGGCAAGCAGGTAAGAGATTTATTATAGCTACCAAAATAATCCAAGGTGATGCATTTTCTTTGCTTTGGGGGGAAATGGTGTTTGTGGATTTCTGGACTCATGAGCACTCATTTGTTTAACAGATGCACACGCTGCACTAAGCGGATGCGGCAGAACTCAGGATGTGACCCGTGGGGAAAGTCTCATTTAGCTTAAAAAGAAAATCTTACCTGAGAGATTTTCTGAGTTTTTCACATTACATGTTACCAGACAAATGTAGCTGCATATTCATTCAATTATGGTAAGTACCATTTAGGTACCTATTTCATTTTTTCCCATTTTAGACATGTAAAATGTTTTAGCCACAGTTAGTTCCACATTAAAGACTCAATTCCACAGAAAAATTGGGGTTGGGGGAGGTATGGGGTGTGGTGGCTCATGCCTGTAGTCCCAGCAACTTGGAATGCTAAAGTGAGAAGATTGCTTGAGGCCAGGAGTTCAAGACCAGCCTGGGCAACATAGCGAGACTCTGTCTCTAAATTTTTTTTTAAATTAGCCAAGCCTAGTGATTTGCACCCATAGTCCCAGCTACTGGAGAGGCTAAAGCAAGGTGGGAAGATCACTTGAGCCCAGGAGCCTGAGGCTGCAGTAAGCTACTATGATTGAGCCACTGTATTCCAGTTTGGATGACAGAGCAAGACTTGGTCTCTAGAAAAACAAAGAGAAAAAAAATCAGGGCCTAGCATGGTGGCTCACACCTGTAATCCCATCATTTTGGTAGGCCGAGGCAAGAGGATCACTTGAGCCCAGAAGTTGAGGCTGCTGTGAGCTGTGATCATGCCACTATACTCCAGCCTGGGTGACAGGGCAAGACCCTGTCTCAAAAAATAAAAAGAAAAATCAGAGTAGGAGGTAGTGTGGAAAGGAGGAAAAAACACACTTACTGTGACAAACCCATTCAAATTTGGACCATGGCCTCCATAAATTTCCCTTACCCTTAGATACACATGCAGCTGGCCCATTAAAGCACAATGTAACAGACATAGTAAGGCTCCAGTCCTTCCTGAATAGCCCTTTAAAGGAGCAATCAGGAAAAGATGTTCTGAATGCACTTCTGTAAATTACAAGGTTGTCTTCAGGCTGCATAGAGAAGACCAGCAGTGTTAACCCAGCTTAATTCCTCCCCCTCCCAGTTATGATCCTCTATGCCACTTAATAAATAGCCTACCACAAACTCTAATACAAATTTCATTTTCCAAAAAACAACACTTATCATTAATATCAATTTTTTTTCCTTCTCTTAAAAGAGTATTACTCCCTCACCCTCAGTCTAATCCCACCTTTGTGATTGACAATATTTAAGATCCAAAGAAGAGCCCCAGCATTGTTGTTATATAATTTAACATAGGAGTAGAAAACCAAGATGAATTTTACGTGCATTTCATTTCTAGATATACTCATTTTACTCCCTTGCTAATCACAGGAGTTTATTTTATTCTATTGAGTTCATTTTTAACTTGGTTAATTTGAGATGTAATTATCCCCAAAAAAGTGAAAAATCAAAACACATGTAAGAGATTTTATCTTCACACAGAAGATCATAAAATTCTCATTTGAGATAATACTAAGAGAAAGTATTTTTCTTGACATTTCAACCGAAAGGAAACTTGGTAGACACTCAAATATAATGAAAATAGAAGGAAGATATAAAGAGGGTTTTAGTATCACTATAAAAACTCTCCTGCTGGGGCTTGGAGAGGCACACATATCCCTACAGATCAGAAGATAAGATAGGGATTCACCAACTTCACTGTTAACACTGACCTCGTTTTGATTAGAATAAATTTTTTGTCACTTCAGTCCCTGGAAAAAGCAAGTCTAACAGCTCCCAGGGAAAGAGACTGAATAACTTTAGGAGCTTCAGTCATCTCCAAAGCTAGAGGAGCACCAATCTAAAGAGGAATAGACAGAGATTCCAAACAGCTCTGCTGTAATTTCTAAACAACTTTGGGAAGTCACAATTACTGAGTAAACTAGGTTCCCTAGCAACCAAATGCTCATTTGAATGCTCCCTCCCACCCTGTCCCCTTCATCAGCTGCATTCTCTGCGAAAATATCAGTGGAAAGTAGGGGTAGCAAGAATGGGGGAACTGCAAAGATAAACATGATGTAACTTTAAAGCATAATAGGAATTTTTAGGGCCAGGTGTGGTGGCTCACACCTGTAACCCCAGCACTTTGGAGGCCGAGGCAGGTAGATGGCTTGGGACTGGGAGTTCAAGACCAGCCTGGGCAACATAGTGAAACCCTGTCTCTCCAAAAAATACAAAAATTTGCCAGGCATGGTGGCACACTCCTGAAGTCCAAGCTACTTAGGAGGCTACAGTGGGAGGATTGATAGAGCCAGGGAGATTGAGGCTGCAATAAGCTGTGATCGTGCCACTGCACTCCAGCATGGGCAACAGAGCAAGACCCTGTCTCAAAAAGAAAAAAAAAAAGAATTATTAGCACTGGGTCTAATAAAAACATGCCAAATAATGATTCAGATAAAAGACCAGGGAACGTTTCATTTGCTGATATCACAATTTGCATAACATAAGGTAATCTCTGAAGAATTAAGAAAAAGGTTTTAAAATTTTGACAGGCTGGAGAAACAGACACATAAAATTTTAATGCAAGGAGAAATGGGATGCAAGGGTTTTGCACAGGCTTAGCCAAGAAAGGTTTTAATGTCCAGGGTAATCTTGAGGATGGAAAACTGTGGAAGGCTTCAGATCAGAAAACAAACAAATAGAAATCCAAGCAGGTCTCTCTCTGCCCAGTCAATCAAATTCTTTAGGGCCAGCAAATCTATCAAAGGACACTTCACGAGGGGGTAGAGAGTGACTGTTTAATGGCACTAAAGAAAAGCAAGCTTAAAATTGATGTTAACATTCACTTAGCTATTGTGAAGAACTGCCACAATCTATTCAAGGATTTCCTTCTCTGGACTTCAGAAATACCTTCTGGGATGGGCCTTGCTATGGTTTGAATGTTTGTTCCTTCTAAAACTTATGTTGAAATTGAATTGCTATTGTAACTGTATTAAGAGGCAAGAGTTTAAAGACGTGATTACACCATTAAGGCTCTACTCTCATGGGTAGAATTGGTGCCAGAAAAGAAGGGCAACTCCAGCCCTCTTTCTCACTTTCTCTCGGCTCTTCTGCTTTCCCATTCCTCCCCTCTGGAGGATGCAACATTCAAGGAGCCATCTTGGAAGCCAAGACTGGGCCCTCATGAGACACCAAACCTGCCAGCACCTTGACCTTGGACTTCCCAGACCCCAGAACCTTGAGAAATAAATTTTTGTTCTTTATAAATTACCCAGTCTCAGTTGTTCTGTTATAGCAGCACAAAATGGACTAAGGACTCCACTGAGAAAAGGTACAGATTAGCACCTGAAGTTCTTAACAAGATACTCTGGAACAGAAAGCTGAAAACACAGGCTTTGGGGACAGATAAACCTGCATTAAAATCCCATCATGTACTTCCTGTGTGACTTTGGACAAGCTACTTAACCTCTCTGAGTATCAGTTTATTCATCTGTAAAATGTAGACCATATCTAATTCTTCATGGGCTATTATCTGATTAAATGAGTTAATGTAGGTGCTATATCTGGCATATAACATATCCTTAATAAACATTTCCTATTTATTATGTTCCTTCAAAAATCTCCTGCTGAATAAAGTTAAAATTGACTATGATGATATTTTGCATAAATGGTACCAAAAAACTGCTTAGTGTTAAAGTACCCATGACTCTACCTTTAATTGTTACCTGGTGATGTAATTGTCATTCATGTGTGTATAATACACAATAACAGATTTCTTACTGCTTGACCCAGACACTAAAAGGAAATTTCTATCTGCAATCTTTAACACAATCAATCAAAAAGTTATTGCCACTAAATAAAAAATTAAAAGCCAAGTGTTCCACTTGAGAAAGAAGTTTTTCTCAAGCATAAATTTAATTATTTGAGTTTTGGTTAGCCTATTCCTGTGTCTAGATTTTTGTTTTTGTTGTTTTGTTTCTCTTTTGTTATGAAATAATCACATAATACATGTATAATTTAATGTATAAAAGCAAATGAACAATTATGTACATACCTACAGAACATCACAAGCACCTCTGAAGTCTCATGTATAACCCTGCCCAAGCACAACATACCCTTCACCCCAGAAGTAATTAATTATCCTTCTGCATTTTGTTAATCTTCCCCTGCTTTTCTTAGCAGTCTTCCCATTTATGAGTCTATCTTTAAACAATATATTAGTTTAGCCGTTTTTGAACTTTACATAAATAGAATCATATTGTATTAGTCTTCTATTTTGCTTTTCCACTCATCTTTATGCTTTTGAATTCATCCCTGTTGGCATACACAGTTGTAGGTTACTCTTACTATTGTTTCATATGAATGTACCACAATTTCTTTATTCACTACACTGTTGATAGACATATACACTGTTTGCAGGGTTTCAGTATTATCAACAGTGTTACTTTGTGCATTCTTGTACATGTTAAGAGTTCTTTTAAGGCAGTGTTTCCCAACCTTTTTCACAGTCCAACTGGTAAAGAAAACAGTAATATTGGTAGGGCAAACTGAAGTTATTAGACAAAACTGCTCCCATTCCAGCCTTGCTACCTGCCCTACTCCTTTATTCTGCTACCCTGAAAGATAAGGGAAGCAGGGGAACACTTTACAAGGTATAGTCTGTTCAAAATTATTCTAACAACTTATACTCTCACCAGCATGGTATGCATGTTTCTTTCCTTTGCCCTATGCCTTTTCCAAACACTTAATATTGACAGGTACTTGTCAATCTGGTAGACGCGAAATGGCGTCTTGCCATGGTTTTAATATGAAGACATACTGTACAACCTCTGTGATTAAAACAGTAGGATATTGGAACATAAAGGGACAGACCAATAGAGGAAAACAGAAAATGCAGAAATACAGCCAACTATGTATAGAAATGAATTATATAAGGGGGGCACATCTCAAATCAGTGGGAAAAAGATGGACTTTTTTTTTTTTTTTTTTTGAGACAGGGTCTTGCTCTGTCACCCAGGCTGGAGTGCAGTGGCACAATCACTGTAACCTTGAATTCCTGGGTTCAAGCCATCCTCCCACCTCAGCCTCCCGAGTAGCTGGGACTTCAGGCATGCAACACTATGCCCAGCTAAGTTTATAAAATTTTTCTGAAGAGATGAGGTCTCATTATATTGCCCTGGCTGGTCTCAAATTCCTGGCCTCAAGTGATCCTTCTGCCTAGCCAAAGATGGACTTTTTAATAAGCAGTTTGTGATGCCAGATAGCCATGTTGCAAAAATTAGATCCATTCTCCATACCATACAACAAAATAAATTCATACATGTAAATGTTCATGATAAAATCACACAAGTACTAAAAGAAAATACAGATTACTGTCTCTACAACTGCACTGTCCAAAATGGTAGCCATTAACCATATGTGGCTACTGAGACCTTGAAACATAGATAGTGTGACCGAGGAACTAAATTTTCAGTTTTATTTAATTTTAATTAACTGAAATTTTAAAATGGATATTCAATTAGTTATTGGAAAACTTTTTAAGTACAACTAGAACAACCTGGTTATGTGAATTTACTTTTTTCAACTGTAAATTTTATGAAACCTAAATACAGATCAAGCATTTATGATGAAAATTTAGTGACCAAATTGAAATATGTTAAATATATAAAACACACATTAGTTCTTAAAAACTTAGCATGAAAAAAGAATGAAAAATATCTCACTAATATTTTTAAATACTGATTACTTATTGAAATGATAATATTTTTGATACTTTAGGTTAAATAAAAATATTATTAAAATTAATTTCACCTGGGTTTTTTTTTTGCTGTAAATGTATCTACTAAATATTTACACATGTATTGTATTTACATATCTCTTGCTCTATAACCTGGATATAAGGAAATTTTTTCCAACAATGACTTAAAACTAAGAGACAATCAAGAAACACTGATAATACTGACTGCACCAAAGAAAATAATTTGCTTAACATCATAATCAAAGAAAAATGACAAATAATAAACTGGGAAAAATATTTGCCAAATATTAGGGATGTTATCCCTAATATAAAATAAAGGGGGCTGGGCGCCGTGGCTCACACCTGTAATCCCAGTACTTTGGGAGACTGAGGCAAGCGGATCACCTGATCTGCCAAGTCAGGAGTTCCAGACCAGGCTGGCCGCGTGGCGAAACCCCGTCTCTACGAAAAATACAAAAATTAGCAGGGCATGGTGGTGCATGCCTGTAATCCCAGCTACTGGGGAGGCTGAGACAGGAAAATCACTTGAACCCAGGAGGTGGAGGTTGCAGTGAGCCGAGATGGTGCCACTGCACTCCAGCCTGGGCAACGACAGTGAAACTCCATCTCAAAAAATAAAAATAAGTAAAATAAAATAAAATGGAAAAAGACCTACAATTCTATAAAAATGGGCAAAAAAATATGAAGAAACTGTTCATAGAAAAAGAAATGCAAACCCCTAGACACATGAAAAAGAGCTGAAACTAGCTCAGAATCAGAGAGATAAAAATTAAAATTACACTAGACTATCATTTCTCACCAGTTAGATGGCTAAGACCTAAAGGCTGTACAATGTTTTTCTATTGGTGAGGCTCTAGGGTAAGAGGCAGTCTCATATTTTGTTAGTGGGAATGCAAAATAATGTAGCACATAACACCCACAGAAGGGAATTTGGTAATGTCTAGCAAAACTGCAAATGTATTTATCCTTTGACCCAGTGATCCCACTTCTAGGAATCTATTTTAAAGATAAATCAGCAAGAATATGAATGTAAATATTCACAAAGCTGTTTATTGCATCACTGTTCATTCCACTGTCCATCTAGTTAATTAAATGAAGTTTCAATTCTGGCTTTGTTTGACTTACAAATAAACCCCCATCAACAACAACAACAACAACAACAACAACAAATTCCCCACTAAAATGTAAGAGCAAAAGATTAGAAACAACCATATATCCAAATGAATAATTATGGTATATCTGTACGGTAGAATTTCTGCAGTTGTAAAATGCAATGAGAAATTTCTACCCATGGTACAGAGTGATCTCGGAAATATACTGTTAAGTACAAAATGCAAGGTGCAGAACTACAGTAGGCAACCTTTTTGCTAAGAGGGAAGAAATAAGGAAACAATATGTAAACATGCATATATACATATATATCATACATACACATACATACAAACACACACACACACATATATATCTGAGTGGACACATATGTACACATACATATTTTTCTGAACTCTGTCCACTGAAAAGGCCTAAAAACAATGACCAGCTCAAAGGCAATGAGAACCCCTAACAACTGTACTGTGGTCTCGAAATACTGTTTACCACTAAAAAGATCTGGGGTAGAAAAAGTACAAAACAAATCTGAAATATCTTATTAAACCAGAAAGTAAAAATGTTATCAAAAACTACTGTCGTCTCATCAAAAAGATTCAGAAGCCAATTTAAAGAGTCTCACACTGGACACAAAAATAATTTGAGCTTCAAAATAAACTGCAAGGGATTAAAACACATAAATTGTGTTAAAATCCACAAGTTCATAATGATACTAAAAAAAAAAATCTTGTTGGTTTCCTCTAGAGGCTACTAGAAAATCAGCTCATTATTTCTGATATTGGTTTAAATAGAAGAAAGAAAACCAAGCATCAATTTTCCTACATAAACTATATCTCAGGGTAACAAATAGTTGATGTTGTCAAGGTTTCTTGAGAGAAAAATTCCAGCTAGGAAATGCAGAAGGGATGACAGAATATCACCATTTTATAACCCTTACTAAATAATAATCACAATAGCATCAATGTTTTTTACAGGGCCTGTGATCAGACTAACAACACCTAAATCCACTGTTAGACTTAACTTCACAAAAGAAGAAACGAGAAGGCATGTGTGCCTCCTGATGTGATGTAATAGGAAGTACCTAACATGGCCAGGAGAGGTGGCTCATGCCTGTAATCCTAGCACTTTGGGAGCCAACGGTGGGCAGATTGCTTGAGCTCATGAATTCGAGACCAGCCTGGGCAACATGGCAAAAACCCCTCTCTACAAAATATTAGCTGGGTGTGGTGGCATACACCTATAGTCCCAGCTACTCGACAGGCTGAGGTGGGAGGATGGCTTGAGCCCAGGAGGCAGAGGCTGCAGTGAGCCGAGATCACAGCATTACACTCCAGCCTGGCCAATAGAGTCAGACCTTGTCTCAAAAAAAAAAAAAAAAAAAAAAAAATAGAAGTACGTAACACTTCCTGTGATGTGCTCTTGCCAAAAATTTCTAATAAGCTTCCAGTCTAGCTCAAACTACTAGTTTATAGGAAATACATGAGGAAACAGAGAAATATAATAAAAAACAGCAACAAAGAAGATGCAGTCAGGATACAGGGAATCCTATAGACAAATCCCTGTTTCCTCAACAAATAAACTTCCAGAGAAGGAAAAGAGATAAAAATAGGGAAAGGAAGCCTGTAAATAAGACAAATGCATCTCTCAGGTGTGGAAATTGTTTGGATCCCAAAAACGCAAAAAAGTAATAATTTTTAAAAATGATGACAATCAAGGAAATTTGCTTTCTGACTAAATATTTGATATTAGGAAATTACTGTTAGAAATTAGACATGATAATAATATTATGATTATTTTAAAAGGAAAACGACTCTGTATCTTTTAGAAATACATACAGCCATGTGCCACATAACCATGTTTTGGTCAGCAATGGTCAATGGATATGAAACTGTGGTTTCATAAGATTATATAATGGAGCTGTCCTACACAGGTATATCATTTTTTATATTTTATACCATATTTTACCTTTTCTATATTTAGATGTTTGGATACACAAATACCATTTTGTTACAACTGCCCATAGTATTCAGTACAGAGATGTATTGTACAGGTCTATAGCCTAGGAGCAATAGGCTATATCCTATAGCCTAGGTGTGCAGCAGGCTATACCATCTAGGTTTGTGTAAGTACACTCTATGATGTATGCACAACGATGAAATCATCTAAAGACACATTTCTTAGAATATACCTGTGTGGTTAAATGACAATCTATTATGTACAGAGCAGATAATACAATGTCTGATTTGCTTCATAAAAAACTAGTAAATGAGAAGAAAGGAGTGTACGAGGAAGGGGGCAGAGAAAACAGAACTGGCTGGGAGTTGACAATTAAAAGCCTGACTTTAAAGTAGGAGCGCCTGGATTCCAGTCTTAGCACCACCACTATTAGCTACAAGACCTAATCAAGATCCTAAACACACTGAGGCTTAGTCATTCTCTGTCTGTAAAGAAGAGGTAACAGTAGTGGGTTCCTCATAGAGTTGCTGCAAGCATTAAAGAAACAGTGCATGTAGTGTACTCAGCACAGTACCTAGGCACAGAGTCATCACTCAGTACATGTTAGCTTTCATTATTACTATTGTCAATTATTGCCGTTGTCATTCAAGATCACTAATCTGGAGTTAGGAGGTGGCGAAACTAGGATAGAATCCGCTGAATCCATAGTCCACATTCTCCCCGCTACATTATGATGCCTCACCTACCTCTCCTTGACTCTCTCAGTGGAGTCCGAGAATGAGTAACAAACATACTCTGCAATAAGCTTCCCTATTTATACTACAAACCTTTAATGACACTGCTTCTCAGCCTCCACTTCTGGAATCAAATAGCAATCATTTGCTGTAACTTAAAGTGTTCTTATAATTGATGGCTATTCATCTGGTAGGATGTAAATACCCATGTATTTTTAATCCCCTTACAAATTAATGCACACACTTATAAATTCACAATGATTAAACACTGTGCACTTTCAACATCATCCCAAACCATGGCTCCAAATTTTTACTACATTGGGTGCTGGCATAAGTTATACAAGGCTAAACTCAGATTCCAAACATACAAAACTAACAAAGTGATAAAACATTAAACTTTGCATGCAGCATAAGCTAATACATAATATTACAATGCTAAGTAGCCATACAGTTGTTTTTTTTTTTTTTTTTTTTTTTTTTCAGACCAAATCTCACTCTGTCGCCCAGGCTGGAGTGCAGTAGCGCGATCTCGGCTCACTGCAAGCTCTGCCTCCTGGGTTCACGACATTCTCCTGCCTCAGCCTCCCAAGTAGCTGGGACTACAGGCGCCCGCCACCACACCTGGCTAATTTTTTGTGTTTTTAGTAGAGACGGGGTTTCACCGTGTTAGCCAGGATGGTCTCGATCTCCTGACCTTGTGATCTGCCCGCCTTGGCCTCCTAAAGTGCTGGGATTACAGCCGTGAGCCACCGTGCCCGGCCAGCCATACAGTTTTTTAACGGTGAGAAAACATGTTGATATCTTCCCATCAAATAAATGTTCCCATATCTATTTAATAACAGACATTATGAAAATGTCTTTAGATTTGTTTTACTTCTTCATACAACAATTCTGACCACATGCCACTGCCTGATCCTCCCTTTTCTTTGACAGACACCACACTTGCCTGGTTTGAGTCTCCTTCACCATCCTTTTCTATCACACCTCTGAAACACTGGGGTTCCCTAGAACTCACTGTTTAGTTTTCTTCTACATACTTTCCCTGTGCAAACTGATGCTGAACCACAACAGCTTCAACTATCACATTTATAAAAACTCTTTCAATCACTGATTTATTCATCCATTCAACAAATATGTGCTGGGCCCCTAGTGTGTGGCAGGTGTTCTTTGGATACAAAAGGATCAAAAACAAACACAGTCTTGCCTTCATGAACCCTACAGTTGCGGGGGGTGGGGGGATGTTATTAGCATTAATCAAATAAACTCAAAAATGAATGAGCAATTACAATATTGGAAAGTGCATACAGACAAGGAGAGGAGGTACGTGGTGTGGTTAAGAGGGCAGAATAGAGGGATTTGACCTCATCATGGAAATGTAGTGAATGATTCCCTGAGAAAATGATGACTGAGCTGAGAGCAAACTCATAATTCTATCCCAACCCTCTCTTCTGAATTATAGACCAGAATTTCAGTTACGTGTTAGATATCTCCATCTAAGACAGCATACACACCAGAAACTCAACCTCTTACAAACTGAGTTAATTATCTTTCCTTCTAATGGCTATTAGCTTCCACAGCTCAGAGTATAATCCAACCAGAAATTTTACAATTATCCTTTACTCTATCCCCTTTATCACTCTCCTGCCCAATTTTTCACTGAGTCCTATCAGTTCTGCTTCCTAAATCCTTCTTCTGTCTGTCCCCTTTCTCCATTTTCAGTTCTCAGTATCTCCCTCCTAGTTAGTACTACAGTTCACTTGTTCTGACTCATCTCTGTCCCCTCCAGTCTCTTACCCATACTCAATAGAGAACCAAACATCATACAAAATAGGTCTTTTCTCTCTTTATAATCTTTCAGTGACCCTCACTGCTTATATTGTGGGCAAAAAGTCCAAACTCTTAGCATGACCTAAAAGGATTTGCATAGTTCATCAGCCTCATCTCCCATTGCTCTCTATCATATGTGGAAAGTCCAGCAACATCAATCCATAACCACATGGCTCCATGTCATTACATTTCTTCTGTTTGAAGTGGCCTACTTCATCTTCCATCTGCCCCCAAACCCCTTTATCCCCAAATGCCAGTAAGAGAATTGGTCTATGAGTGTATAGTAAAATTAAAAAAATTCAAAGTTAGCAAACCAGTGTTAGTCCCCAGTATTTTTGGCAATGTAAGCAGTGTCCTGGAGGACTCCTGGTAGCTTTCAAGTGTCAGTCCAAATATATCCCTCTCTGTGATGCCTTTTATGACTCCTCGATGTTGGGGAGTCATCATTTATTGTTCAAACTGAGATCCTTTTGAGAGTAAAGGGAACACTATTATTAACTACGTTGGACAGTGGGAATAAGCCAGGACTGCCCCAGGGAAACTGGGATGCACAGTCTGCTTCCCACTAAACAGAGCTTGGTGCTTTCTTATCTCAACTCCCAAAGCACCTTTGTCTATTCACCACATATCATGTGTTCGCATGTCAATTCTCCTGCTTGTCTGAGAACTCTACAAAGGCAGGGCCAGGCCTTTTTATCTATCTCCAGCATCTCTCCAGTCCCAGGCACCAGAAATGACACAAAACATCATTAACAAAAGTCAATGTTTGTTCAATAAATTATCTGAGTGAATAACAAAGATTAGGTGCCTTAACCCTGGCCAACAAAGGAATTTAAAAATTTATATTATCTTTTCTCATTCCAGACTATACTTCCTCATTATATTAAAGAAGGCTTCAAACGGGAACAAGGTCTTCATAGACAGAAACTGTAAGCCTCAGGATCAATGACAAGCTGTCAATCAATCAATACTTATTTAGACCAATCTACTTTTAAGGCCCAGTGGGCACAATAGAAGGGTTTACATTTGGCTGGGACAAAAATATATATAATAAAAATCAAAACTAATAATAAAATAAACTAAGCTAAAAATAAGTATTACAGCAGTTCATGGAAGGTAAGGGAGAAACCACTCTTATAGCAGAAAAAGGGCTCCTTGGAGGAGGTGGGATCTGAAGTGAGATTTGAGAAATATCTTGGATCTCAAGAGACACAGTAGAGGGGAAGAAGGATATCCCAGGGTGAGGCAGGGGTGGGTGTTGGGGAGGCCATGGAAGAGAGGCATAAAATTTGTTTTGGGAGTCGCATCTAGACTGTCATGGATTCCTGGCACAAACCAGAATATCTGAATTTTCAGCAACTACTAAGCAACTCAAGAGATGTTCCTGGATTCTCACTTCCTTCATCAAAATATTATCCACCTGAAACATATAATGAGATATATGTTGCTTATTCCTTATAACCTATTAATTGCAAGAACTGTTAACAAAATTATCTTAGAAAAACTGCTTTTGGCAGAACTTTGAGATAGAACCGCTGAAGTCACCCTGACTATCTGCGTCTTTGAGAAGTTTCCTGCAAATCACAGCCTGGCAGCCCGCAGCATCTCCTTACTTTACACCTGGCCTTTCAATTGTCTCATGTAAAAGGACATAGTGCTAATACAGGGGCTCTACTAGACCTCCTTGTCAACTGTGGAATTCAGGAAGAAGCTTTTAGGAATGGCTATGATATGCATGCATGTCATGGTTTGTTGAGAGTACATCCCTTAGCACTTGTATCTATGATGATGGGTATGAGAAAGGTTCCCACACTTCAGTGAAAACAATCAACTTCTCAATCGCCTTTCCTCACCCAGTTCAGGTGGGAAAAACCATAAGTCACCAGGCAAAGTAAAATATATTCTAACATGTGGTTTAACAATGAACTGAGACTGCTGCAGTATCCATGACACTCAAATAAAATACAGATCCATCCAAGAAAAGGAATTATTACTTAAAAACCATCATCTCCCTGTTCTGCTTTAAAGTACCTTTTTCCAAAAGCCCTAAAGCACTCAGGATATTGCACAACAAATGTTGGATCTACTTTTGAAGTAGTTTTCTAAAAAGACCAATCCAAATTCATATGTAGTGAGTCAATGGGATATAGTTTTCCAGTAGTAGTGCTCAGTTTACTTTTTTCCCCACTGACCCTACTGATAGGGCTGATATAGGCTACAAACTTATAGAGGAAACCAACAACATTAGGTGTTAGCTAAAGAATCTTTGCTTGGCATAAATGTGTCCCATGAATTTATAAAATTTTCATGGAGAGCAGTAAAATTACAACAAATTGGAAAAAATTAGTTCAAGTTGCAGGAATACTTATTTAACCAACATTTACTTAACCAAAGGAGAAAAAAAAAGGTAATGAAGATGAAATTAAATAAACCATTCTACTTTTGTGATTAGCAAGCCGAATTTGGTGTGTAATAAAGTCTTCCTATGGTGCTATTATGAAAATCTCTGGAATGCTTTTCCAGATTTGTTGTCCAAATCTTTTAAAATAACAATAATCATCAAGATATTTCCTTTATCTTATCCAATGGAGAATGTAATAGCTAAGTGAAGCGAAGAAGCAAAGTACTCACCTACTAATAAATGGCTTAAGAGCCTTACAAAGTCAACAATATAACATACTAGAATCAAAAATGAAAACAAAGGCAGAAAGATCCCTAAACTTGGGGGTGCTCTAATTCTACTTTTCTACAAGGTATAAAGTATGTGGATGTCAACTCATGAATACTATAAACACATGTGTTGAGATGGCGGGAGCCTGAGAAACAGGCAGAGGCAGGTATGTGCTGGAAGATCTAAAGGCTTGATGGAGAGAAGTGGGTGGGAGGAAGAAGGGAGGAGGTGTGGGGCAAAGTAGGACAGGGGCCCTGAGGGAAGAAGGGAGTCACTGGGCTGGAAGCAAGAAGTCTACTATCAGGCAGATAGGTGGGAGGAGCCAGTAGACAGTGGATCTGGAGATACGGTTAAAATACTGTACTGGAAAAGCTCATTCAGACACATTCAGACAATAAAGTCTTGCAGGCAAAAGTAAGGTGTGGGATAGGAAGCAGAAGGGAGCCTGACACAGTGGCTGATGCTGCGGTGGTCTTGGGGAGGCTGAGGCAGGGGGATCGCTTGAGCTCAGGAGTTCCAGACCAGCCTGGGCAACATGGCAAGACCTCGTCTCTAGAAAAAAACACAAAAACTCTCCAGGTGTATGGTGTGCTCCTGTGGCTCCAGCTACTCAAGAGTCTGATGTGGGAGGATGACTTGAGCCAGGGAGGCAGAGGTTGCAGTGAGCCAAAATTGTGCCACTGCACTCTAGCCTGGGTGACAGAATGAAACCCTGTCCCAAGAAAAAAAAAAAAAAAAAAAAAGGAGGAATGTCTATGGATAAAAATCTAAGGGCCAGAAAAACATGAAAAATCTTCAGAAAGGAAGTGATAGATGAAAGGGATACTTGTCAAAAGTGGACTAAGAGGCCAAAGCCAGCCCAAGAGACAGAACAGGTATAGGGGGAAAGCCACTGGATGCTGGGAGCCTGAGTGGGCTCAGTGCACTAACAGGTCTCAACTTTCCTTTACTTCAGTTATTATTTTTTTAAAATTTAGATTTAGATGATAGGAGTGCAGTTCTGTGACATGGATATATTGTGTAGTGGTGAAGTCTGGGCTTTTAGTGTACCCATCACCCAAATAGTGTACATTGTGCCCAATACGTAATTTCTCAACCCTCGCCGCCCTCCCATCCTCCCATCTTTTGGAGTCTCCAGTGTCTATTATTCCACTCTAAACGTCCATGTGTACACACTGTTTAGCTCCTGCTTTATTCAGGTTATCTTAGAGGGAGCAGCAGTGAATCTAATAAATCAAGAGGTGGAGGGCTTCCTGAGCTTTCCCTGGACCTCTCCAGCACTCCTTGATCCAGGCACATTCTGGGAAAGATCCCAGCATGGAAAATCCTGACTGCTAAGGCTGCAGCCAAACGTCAAATGAGACAGGGTACATGAAAGGACTTTGAAAACCATAAGGCACACTATAAATATTAGGCACTGTTATTCACCGAATCCCTGAGGCAAATAAGATGAAGACCACAGCTACAATCATAAGGGAAGGAACGCCTGTCAAATACAGAAATTATATCTATTCCAAATCAAGATGCTCCTAACTAGAAATTCTTGTAATTTGGGGGCCGGGCACGGTGGCTCATGCCTGTAATCCCAGCACTTTGGGAGGCCATGGTGGGCAGATCACTTGAGGTCAAGAGATCGAGACCATCCTGGCCAACATGGCAAAACCCTGTCTCTACTAAAAATACAAAAATTAGCCAGCCATGGTGGCACCTGCCTGTAATCCCAGCTACTCAGGAGGCTGAGGCATGAGAATTGCTTGGACCCAGGAGGTGGAGATTGCAGTGAGATTGCACCACTGCACTCCAGCTTGGGTGACGGAGCAAGACTCCGTCTCGAAAAAAAAAAAAAGAAAGAAAGAAATTTCAATAATTTGAGAGGACATCATGCTTGGTATGTTTCCTGTCAAATGTGTCTCAACATTTAAAAATCCTACCTGAGGCATAATATGGGGCTCTTAATAAACTACCATACACGTTTATTAAAACTTAAGTCCACATCTAATGTATTTCTCCAAGGAAATTTTGACACATTGCAGATCTTAACTAATTAGGTAAATTCCATTCCATTCAATCACTCATTGAGTGACTTCCAAGTGCAAAGTAGTGTGCTAGCTGCTATGGGGGTTGCTGAGATGAGCAAAAGGGCCTAGCCTTCCAGTAGCTTGGCCAATTAGTCTTCTCAGCTTCCATTTTAGACTGGGGAAGCTGCATCTCCTTTCACAAATGTAAGAGAAAGCAATCATTAGTTTAGGTGATTAGCCTACAACCTGGGAAATACATTTTCTAGTAATATAGTTAACAAAAAAGCAAAGAAACTTCTTAATACCTGGTGACTGGAGACACTGTTGTGTGCTCATTTCTATGTTTATCCTAGCCCAGTTTACCTCCAACCACTCTTGTCATAATTGCATAACCACAGCATGTCATGTTGTTTCTTGTTGCAACTATAACTTGTAAAATTAAACTTCAGAACCGAGACAGTCAAGCTAAATAATTGCCTACTTTAAAAAATATGTATGTATGTAATTTACATGCCACTTCAGATAAGCTCTTGAATTATGATCTCTGGAAGTCAAAACTGTCACCATTTTTTAAAATATAGTTTCACTGTCGCAATCTTTCTTGTACACAAGCCCTATCCCTGTTTTTTCAGTTTTCTAAGCAGTACTTTATACTGGTCTATTGCAATCTGCTTTTTGTGTTTTATGAAGAACCCAATTAAGCATAATTTGTATTTACTGCATGCTACGGGACTTTTAAAATTGAGGCTCAAAGAAGGACCATGAAGTGGCCAAAGATGTATTTGTTTGCTAAAAGCCTATTCATAAAAGTATCTTTACACAGTAAAGCTGGAAAAAAAAAAAGGTCATCTGAGTACCCACCACATACATTGTGTAGGGTCCTCCAACCTGTATTATATATCATGTAACCCTTCCCTCACCTTGGGAGGGAGGCTTCACTATATCCATTTCCAAAATAGTATTTTTAGGAGATTTATATTTTCATGAAGACTGATCGACCCAATATCTCTGAGTGAATTCTGATTGACTAGATGTATAAGTAGATTTACGTAGTCAATATGTTCCTAAAAAACTGGAGGCAAATCAACTTTCACATACAAATTATTTTCATGTAAACTTGCATTGTAAGATCAGACCTGCCATACCCTCACTCCTGATTGATAATCAACACTGTGCTGCTCAGAGCACTTGCTGGAGTCTGAAGCTTACCCATGTGTACATACCCTTTCCTAACTCTTTGATGCGTTTGGATTCCATTCCACCCATGAGGAGGTGCAGAATGAAACAGTTTAAATCACCTGAAATGAGCAGTGACCACACTCTAAGATACCAGCTAAACATCAGGAGAGAAAATACAAACAAAGCAATGCTCTCTCCTCTCTTTATATTTGGTTCTAAGAAGCTGGAGGAAAACAAAGTATCATAAGACAGTGAGGTTTCACCAATTTCTCTGTTAACTGGCAGTATCCTACAATCTCCCTCCGGAATTACTGTACGATTACCCTTTAGTTAGGGCCACCCTCAAAGTAGAGCTGGAAGGAAACTTCAAAGGATACAGAACCCCAAGACCTCTGTACTTAAACATGTGAGCTACACAAGATGCCTCATTATATGGCTGTAAGTTGTATTGATAAATTCAAATGAAGACAGTCATATTTATCACCTTAGGACTCTTCTGTAAATATGTCACCTGCCTTCTCCTGCCCTATTGGAAGGTGACATGACATTCCCTCTCCCAGCCTTTGGTGTCTCCTTTAGACAAAAACAAACAAACAAAAAACAAAAACAAAAAAACGTCTTATAGAAGGGGGCTGCTTAGAGCCTGGAGCAAGCCACTCAGAATGTAAAACTCAAAGCTTGCCTGGTCACAAAGGCAACACAGTGCTGAGGCATGATTCACTTGGAAATTATAATAGAGCAAACCACCTTCCTCCTTAGTAGGATTTTTGAATAAGTCATAGCAAATAGTACCAAAGCTCTTGAATGATGCCCTGTGATTCTTCAAGAAGCTCAAACCCCTTCAGACAGTGGCCTATTAATTCCCAGAAACCCATGTTGAATGATAAAGTGAGATGGGGCGGAGGAGGGATAAATGTCTAGCCAAGAAAACAAAATTATCAGTTTTCTAAACTCGGAGTTAAATTAAGTCAACCCTGAGAAGGAAAGCTGGAACTTTAAGGTCCTTCTAGGATGAACTTTTAACACTGGAGGATGTGAGACCTCTCTACCACCCAAGGCCATTTTTCTTTGGAAACATGCCCAGTTGTGACAAAGCTAGACAACAGAAGCACCCCGCCCCTCCTCAGGCACCCACCCACCCAAGAGCTGAGCGCACTGGTCTTTGTTGCCCTTTTTAGAAGCATCCAGGACTGTTCTCTGAAGCAGGTTTGCACAGCAGTAAACATTGAGTGACATCCTATTTCAACGCTGCATTTGTGATCTGTGAAGTACCAGTCCCAGCATTGGTTTAACGCCTATAAATACACTCCGTTGTCCTATCACTGGTACTTCCTACTTTGTAAGTAGCAAAACAAAAATAGGTGATCCAATCCAAATTAATTTCCATGTCTGACAATTGCATTTCCAAACAGCCAACATGGAACATGTTCTATTGATCCTACAATCCAGCTCTAGACAATATGAAAAAGGGGGGAAAACTCCAAATTCAGCATCTTGAACTTAAAAGACCCTTCAGAAACATCACCTTCTCCCCACAACAGTGCTGAAGTAGCTCAGGCCCACTCCACCTATGTTTGTTTCTATCCTGGTACATTCCAATTCTATCAAATCAAAAGGTTATTCCTATTAGGCAGAAGCTGAACCCATCCCCTTGAATAGGGAGGTGTTCATTACATCTGTCTGTGTAATGAACTTGTCATTTCCCCAAACGGTCTGGACAGTCTCCTACAAAAAAAAAAAAAAAAAAAAAAAAAAAGAAAGAAAGAAATACTCCATGGAATCTATGGTGTGTCAGTCCCCTTCCTAACATCTGAGTCAGACTACGTGTGTCTTTACTGAGGTTCTGGGTGCCCAGGGTGTATCACTTTCAGAGTTGCTTCAGTAACTGAACTATGGCTGTCTTCCAGCCACGGACAACACAAGCACTATCTATTTTAAAACAATTTTCCTAACCCACCGGCAATGGAAGAGATCCCATAGGTCACCGACTTCCTATTGAAAACAAATTATTTCTCTCTCAAACTGCTTGCCGTCTCTCAGAATTAATGCGTGTTTATGTGTGCATATTTTTATCTTTGGCCATGCAACTCTTGGAGCAAAGAGGACCACCCCAAATTTTACCGACATGCCTGAGCCATTCAGAGCTTTAGAAGAGAAATAAGCCCAGGACTTCTCTCACACAAACAGTAAGTGGAAAGGAAAAAACAAAAACAAAAACAAAAACTAACCCTCCGTAGAGGGAGGGAGCAGGGTGGATGATAGGGAAAGGACATTAACCAGCAGACCAAAGGCAGCCTCGGCGGCGGCACTTCGCGAACTGCCTGCAGAGGAGAGTGAAATCTGTTTCGTGTACAATAACCAAGCACCCTCTGACTGCCTCGCATGGGCACGAATAATAAATACACCGAGGTGGGCAAACAGATGCAACGAAACAAGCCACCCCAAAAAGGTCAAAACTTCAGAAATCCCGGGGGTCAAACCACCCACACAAACACATCAATCAGTCGGAGCGGGAGAAGGGACTTGGATACTTAGCAAAGGATCCTAAATTGTGTTTTTCCTTTCAAGCTCTGGCTTGCAAAGTACGGTGGCTACATGCAAAGCTAGAGGAGAGCAGGAAGGCTGAGGGCGGCAGGGTGCGGGTGGGAAGGAAGGGGTGTCTAACACCAGCCACCCAGGCCTCGATGTGACGAAAGTCGTCAGCAGCCCCGACCACATCCCAGCCCCTCCGCCCAGGCCGGCAGACGCCCCTCGCGGCTCCCCCACCCCAGCTTCCGTCCCTGGCAGCAACCCCGCCAGCCCCGCACCAGCAGCAGCCCCGGCCCGGGCCCCGCGCAGGCAGCGCCACGACCGCGGCTCCCATCCCTTCCGTGCGGCAGACACCCCGCAGGCCTCCCTCCCTGCCCACCCGGGGATGCCCGGGTAGCCGAGCCGGGGCGGGCTGCACCGCCAGCTCCCCCCGCCCCAGAGCAGGCAATGGCTCACACTTACCTTGGGCGTTCGCGGGGGGGCTGAAGGTGGCAAGCCTCCCGCCCCCCGCCCCTGTCCTCCTCGTCTTTTTTCTTCCTCCCTCCTCCTCTTCTTCCTCCTCCTTCCCACAGTGTGTCCGGGGCTCCCCCTCCTCCCCGCCGCTTGGAGTAAGAACCCAAAACCCCGAAGCCGGGCCCGCGTGCAAGCGTGCGGGAGGCGGCGGCGCGCGGCCAGCTCTCCAGTAACTGAGCGCGGCGCGCAGCTCCCAACTAAAGTGTGAAAGAAGCAGCGGCCGCGGCGGCCGCGGCACGGAACGTCCCCCCGGGAGTGGGCAGGGAGCGAGCGGGAGCTTGCGAGGAGCGAGCGAGGGAGGGGAGCTCCTCGCTCAGTCACTCACTCGAGGGGCGGGGGCAGCAGACACTCCCCCACCGCCGGCCCCTCCCCGAGCCTAGCTCCCGCGCGCGCCTGGCTCTCCTCCCCGGGGCGGGGCCTGCGGAGGCCGCCGGGGCGCAGCGCGCTGGGGAGCGGGTTGGGGGCTGCTAGGGCTGCGGGGCGGGAAGGAGGTGGCAGTGTGTGTGTGTGTGTGTGTGTGTGTGTGTGTGGGCAGGTGTGTGTGTGTGTGTACGTGTGTGTGTGCGCGCGCCCTGCAGCGGCCGGCCAGCCGGAGGGAAGACCCCGGCGGGAAGACTGCGTCCCGTCCGGCCTTCCCGGGCCTGTCACTTGGGCGGTGGCGTGGGAGCGGCGAGGCTGCTCGGGGGGCAGCCGGGTGGGCCCAGCTCTAGGGGAGATTCGGGTCAGCCCCTGAGCCCAGCCTCCCGGCCGTGCCTGCTGGAAGCAGACGGAGGGAAGGCCGGGCGTCTTTGGCCCACCGCGCGGCCGCTCCCCTCCCGGGCCAGGCTGAACGGGCGGGCGCAGCCCAGAGGCCCGGGCCCTGCCACCGATCCGCCTCCATACTGACCCGAGCTGCGGCGCCTGCAAGATTAATGAAGCATCCGCGATTCGGTAGAGGCGGCACGGGGAGGAAAGACACAAGATCGTGCTGCGCCCCTCTCCCCACCCTTCTCAGCCTCCTAGGACCTAAAGGCGTAGGCTGCGTCTGCTGGGCGCGTCCGGAGTGGTCCAGAGAGATCGCCATCCACCACTGCATCCGTCCAGTTCTTTGTGGACCCTCACAGAAGCTCGATCAATTTCCCACCCTCTGGAAAAGGGTATTTTTCTCTTCCCTGGCATATTGGGTGTTTCTTGTGTGCACCTAATTGATCTTTTTCCATTGATAGCCTTTGGATGTCTTTTGTGCGGCTTCCCCGCGCTTCACTGCTCCCTCATTGCCTTAGACACGCGAGGAATGTCAGGCCCCCAGAGTGAGAACACCCAAGAAAACAACAGGGGCAAAAGATCCTCCCTGGGCCTCGCGGATTATGCACAAACCAGATCATTTCCCACATTCGGCCAGGGTGAAGATGGAAAATGGAAAAGAACGCCATCAGAGCGGTGACACTGACGAGAAAAGCCAATTCATAATTTAGTTTAATGAAATGAGTTAGTAATCAACCACTCATGTCTAGGAAATTGGCCTTTTTTGAAAACTGGTTTTCCCTTTCTCCACCCTTTTTTTTTTTTTTTTTCAAATTAAAAGACTAGTATCCCACTGTTGTTGTTTTAACTTTTATTGTTTTCAGGGATGGGGTCTGCTGCCAAGGCTGGATTCGAACTCCTGAACCCAAGAGATCCTCCTCAAGGGATCTTCCCCATCTCAGCGTCCCAAGTAGCTGGGACTACAGGCCAATTCCACCGCACCCTGCCTAACATCACATTGTTCAGGAACCTCAACTTACATTCCATTTTTACAAAATATCCATATTCTGGTTCATACTTCTCCTTGGAGCCCAAATTTTTTGTAGTCTAGCCTCTTGGAAAGGAGCGGTTAAGAAGGGAGGGTAGACAAATTGAGATTTCAATCAGGGGCAGCCAGCCCCATCCCTTGCACCACTGGTGACTTGTTTCATTTCTTCTTTCTTTCCTCATCTGTAAAGGCATTGATAATGATCGTTCCTACCTCATAAGCTTGTGAAAGTAAAAAGAAAATAAAACGAGGTGGCAATGCATGTAAAACACTTTGCATAGTGCCTGACACATGGGTGAGAACTCAATAAATAGAAGCTATTGTTTCAGACTTGATTATTTTAAACTCAAATTTGGTAGAATTTTATTCTCTTTCCATTCCTTCTGAAAAGTTAGGGAGGAGAATGGACACAGCTGATGGATTTATTCAAATGTAGTCCACTCTTCCCTTGGGTTTTTATGCCCTGCCTGAAACTTTTGCCTGTGGTAAAATGAAATAAATACATAACTGAGGGGTGTGTGTGTGTGTGTGTGTGTGTGTGTACATCCATATAAAAGGATCTTTGAGCACAATAAGTTTTGTTCTTCCCCCTCCTTTTTCCTTCTCTCATCTACATAGACCACCCTGAATAGACAGAGCTCTGTGATGTTGACCTGTGTACCCCTTCAGGGCTCAGACAGTGCTTGGTACTGTAGATTTCTTGAGGGCAAGGCTATGGGGTTTGCTTGGCTTGATATCCTTAGAACTAACCGAAGGCCACAGAAGAAGCACTTCATACATGTGTAGATGAAAGAACATCTATACTACGAACTTTTAAAGCTAGGTTTAGATTACTCAAGATAATACAGGTCCATTGTGGAAATTTTCAACATTTGAAAAAAGCTAAGTACAAAGAAAATGAAAATCATAATTCCACCATCTAGAGAAAAGCATTCAATAAGTGCTTCAAGTTTGTCTGTTTTCCCTTCATTTATTTCATCATCATTCAATCAACAAACATTTATTAAGCACCTAGTTAGAGATCAGACAATTTACCAATACAAGAAAAGATTGTATATGTGTTGTAAGCGTTGTTTGTTTCTCATATAAACTGCTCCACAGAAGCAACATTTTATACAGTAGTAAGGTTCTCAGGATAGCCTACAAAAGCCCATGGAAGGAATCCCACAATTAAATGACCATGCTGACCAGAGACAATCCAGATTTTGTGGGACTTGAAACACTTAAAATTTGGGGAGCCACCTTCAAGATTAAAAAAGACAAAAGTACTAAAACCCCTTAGGAGAGGCTAATGTAAATGAAGGTCGTGAAACAATTTGGGGAGCTACCTTCAATGTAAGAAAGACAAAAGTACAAAAACCCCTTGATTGGGCTCATGTAAATGAAGGTCTAAGCCCCATTTGCTTTTGAGTAAACCTACTCTCTCTGGTGCTGGAATTTCTATAGAAATTAACTGCTTTGATAAACATTGCTTCAATGTGAAATGTTCCTCATTTTACCTGGGATCCCCGGGACACCTCTCCTCCCCTCCCCTACAAATTTAGAAGAGGTGAGAGGGAGACTCCCATCACCACCAACACACACTTCCCTGCACCTGGCCACAGCAGGGGCAGTGGGACTGGGGACTTCTATAGGGGCTACAGAAGGAAAGGAGGGAGAGAAGAACAAAATGGGAGGGGAGGGGACAGACAGGTTGGCCACTAAGGTGCTGGAGAGGCACATCGGGCATTGGTATGCACACCAACTCACTAACTGTGCAACAGGAGTGGCCACAAATTGCAAATCTGCTTGGTGTGCACAAGCTAAATCTACTAGACATTTTATCACAGAATAATCTCTGTAGCTATTTATAATTAGTAAGATGACTATAAGCATATTTACATAAAAAGAATGAAGAACATGATTTTTTTTCCCCTGGTTGCATCACCCTTCCACACCACCAGAATCTCTGGATTCCATATCTTCAAACACTCTAAATATGATTTTCCAAAAATTTAATATTCTTTTTGCCCAGAAAAGTTACATTTTAATCTTCAAAGGCACCACTCTCATTATCAATTTTCTCTTAGTCCTAAAGCTTTAGCTGATAAAGACTTGCATCTGTAGGACTGTACATAACATAATGGTTTGAATTATTTCTTTCTTCTTTTTCTTTTAAATATGATATGCCCTTCCATGGGCTTTTGTAGGCCAAACTGAATGTTTGAAGCCCTAACCCTCAATGTGTTGGTATTAGAATGTGAGGTCTTTAGGAGGCAATTGGAGTTTGATGATTTGAGAGTGGGGTCCTCATGATAGGATTAGTGCATTGATAAGAAAAGCCAGACAGCTTGTTCCCTCCCACCCGCATATGAGAACACAGCAAGAAGACAGCCATCTAAGCTAGGAAGAGGGTTTCTACCAAGAACCTGAGCAGGTTGGCATCACGATCTTGGACTTTAAGCCTCCAGACCTGTGAGAAATGAATATCTTTTGTTTAAACCGTGCAGTCTATGGTGTTTTGTTACAGCAGCCTGAACCCTACAGCAGACAATAGGTTCCCTTTATCATTGACTGTCAAGGAAAATGTATGATTGTTTAAAAGATAGTAAAAGCAACACACCACTCTCCTATAACTTCTCATCTAAATCTAAATGAATTCATTTTATGTGGTTTATTTTTTAAAGGTTTTCCCATAAAGTTAATTTTTCTGAATAATCAAGTTCAAAAGTAGCTTTGGCAGAGACATTCAAAAATAAGTGACCCTAAGCTGAAGACTACTCTGAAATGTGCTTTCTTTCCATTTGCTCCATGCAATCACAGCTAACACTGGTTGTCTGCTGTATGTCAAGCATGGCATCATGTAATTCATAATACAAACTAACTCATCTTCCTGACAACACACTCAGATAGATGCTAATATTATCATCATTCCCATGCAGATGTGGAAAGAGAGGCACGGAGGGGTGAAGTCATGAGTGCAAGGTAAAGTAGTTGATTTTCATTAGTCAGATGCCAGAGACCATGTGTTTAACTGTATTTATTTATTTATTTATTTATTTTTGAGACAGAGTCTCACTCTGTTGCCCAGGGTGGAGTGCAGTGGCGCGATCTCGGCTCACTGCAGCCTCCGCCTCCCGGGTTCACACCACTCTCCTGCCTCAGCCTCCCAAGTAGCTGGGACTACAGACGCCCGCCACTATGCCAGGCTAATTTTTTTTTGTATTTTTTAAGTAGAGACGGGGTTTCACCATGTTAGCCAGGATGGTCTTGATCTCCTGACCTCATGATCCGCCCATCTCAGCCTCCCAAAGTGCTGGGATTACAGGCGTGAGCCACTGCGCCCAGCCTTAACTGTTAAGAAGTATGTTTTCTCTTCAATCTCCTCTGTTTTTCTGCCTCAGTTTTACTCATCTTTCAAGGCCAGGCTCAAACCCTAACTCCTAAGTGAGTGATCTCAGCTTCTGAGTTTCTGAACTTTTGAAGTTTCCAGGATCTTCTACAGCCTTACACTGTTAGGGATCTTCCACATCTTTTACATTAGCTCCACCAGGCTTGATTGTGTGTGTGTGTGTGTGTGTGTGTGGTGGGGGGTGTTTAAAATCTTCCTTTGGGGATACCACAGCACACACACAAGTAAAGGACCCAATAAGCAGCTGTGAATGGAGGGCTGTCTATGCATTTTTATTTTATAATGGTGCCACTTATGGTGACGCAGCTCCTTCTGGATGGTTCCAGGCTAAATCAGAGCAGAGTTTAAAGTCAGTGCTAACAACTTGCTAATGGTTCTAATTGGTCTTTCAATGATGTGTGAATTACTCTGAGTAACCAGCTTTTCCAGACCTTAGATAGCTCTTACTTTCTTGTTTATATCTGTTATCTGTTTATTTTCTTCTTGGCTTTCTCCTTAGGGTTTTTTTTGTTTTGCTTTTTTGTTTTGTTTTGTTTTGAGATGGAGTCTCTGTCACCAGGCTGGAGTGCAGTGGCGCGATCTTGGCTCACCGCAACCTGTGCCCCTTGGGTTCAAGCAATTCTCCTGCCTCAGCCTCCTGAGTAGCTGGGACTACAGGCATGCGCCACCACGCCCAGCTCCTTTTTCTATTTTTAGTAGAGATGGGGTTTCGCCATGTTGGCCAGGAGGTCTTGATCTCTTGACCTTGTGATCCTCTTGCCTCAGCCTCCGACAGTGCTGGGATTACAGGCGTGAGCCACTGCGCCTGGCCTGTATTCTCTTTTATGTCGTTTTCAAGAGTTGGGTAGATAGAAGATGAGAACATGGAACATTTTCCCTTGAAGTAAGGAGTGTAAGAGCCCATCACCAGAGTAAGACTCAAAATGAGGCAGAGGGAAGGTAAATCCAGATACTATTAAGCGGTCAGCAGAGCCTCTCAAGGTTGCCGGCTTCCTCCCATTTTTGTTTTCTGGCCTTTGTTTCACCCAGATATTGAAGTTAGCATTCCAGTGTAGAGCTCTTTTCTCCCAGGCCACTTGACAGCCCCACCACTGTGGGTATAACTGATGAATCCCCAGACGCTCAAGTCATCTGGCCCTTACTGATACCTGCTTAGAGTATTATTCCGCTGCCAGCTTATACATGCTAATAGTATTGTTATTTCACACACTGGCCCTGTCTCTCCAATCAACTATAAGCTCTATGAAAACAGGAGACCTTGTTGTTCTCACAGGGCTCAGGCTCAATATACCTTTGGAAGTTGATGGATCAATCAATTAAGTTACTATGTGCATTCCTCTTAGTGGAGATAGAAAGCAAATATTGACATCCAGAAATTTCAGCAACCATGACACAGCAAGAAGGATGTGGCTAAAAGGAAATAGAGAGTGAGAAGAAACAAAAAAACAAAACCACATTATTTTTCATCTCTTTCTCAGCTTTACCTCTTTGAAAACGTCCTCTCCTTCCCCCATCCTTTTCAGAAAGTGAAACAGTATTGAAAAGATAAACACAGGCTGGGTGTGGTGGCTCACGCCTGTAATCTCAGCACTTTGGGAGGCTGAGGTGGACGGATTGCTTGAGCTCAGGAGTTTAAGATCAGCCTGAGCAATATAGGGAGACTTCATCTCTATAAAAAATTTAAAAATTAGCCAGGTGTGGTGGCGTGCACCTACCTGTAGTCCTAGCTACTTGGGAGGCTGAGTTGGAGGATTGTTTGAGCCTTGGAGGTCAAGGCTACAGTGAGCCATGTTCGAGCCACTGCATTAGAGCCCGGGCAACAGAGTGAGACTCCATCTCAAATAATAAATAAATAGATAAATAGATAGATAGATAAACACAGGGAGTAAAGTTGCAGTTTTCTTCATCATAATGAAGCAAGAACCCTTAAAGCAGCTAGTAAGTCTTTAGCATGGATTACACTACAGTTTTCAAAAGCTATACTGGTTCTGATACGATGGTCTGATTTCAGATGCAATTGTTGAGAATCAAGTTATCTTAAGAGTGAATGGAAAATATTGCTACCATAGAGATATAAGCAAACTATTATTTCAAGATTGTATTATAAAAAGGAGAAAGGAAGGGATTGGAAAGCCCCAAAACAAGAATTTCAAATAGTTTTTGGATATTAGTGTATTAAGCAGTTTTCTAATCTTTACTGCCTGTTTAAACTGATTTAAGCCTCCCAACAGTGCTATGAAGATGTTATTATTATTATCTCTATTTTCCAGATATGAAATCCAAGGAACAGCAAGGTTAAGTAAGTAGAGCAAAGCCAAGGGTGCCCAGCTATAAGTGGCAGAGCTGGGATTTGCTCTTAAGCCTGGTACTAAACCACTACCCCAAACTGATGGTGGCCTCTAAACCTTTGTGACTCTGGGTATAGAAGTGAACAATTTATCTCCTGGAATCTGCTGAATGATAGATATCTGCAGTATACTTTCCACCTTCTCCTGTGTGGGTGTAGTCTTTATGACATGTGAGGGGCCAGGACAAGGAAAAGGGGATTAACGTTCTCAGACCATGCCACCTACTGGCTAACAGAAGCTCCCCCTCGCTTCTCCTAGCCAGAAGACTATTAACCTCATGAGGTAGGAGCCTATAACAGAGCAAAGAGGGCTAGAAGGTTTAGGACAGGATAGTATTTCCATGCATCAGCACTCAGTTTAATTAAATCAGTCCTTGGTCCAAAATAACACTGTTGATGAAGAACATCATTTCACCTTATTCGCAGTGCCAAATGTTAATGGAAAGGAATGTAAACACTTAAAATGCTTGCATCAATTTGAAATGATGGTTTTATCAGCTTCCTCCTTTCCTCCTTGTTTAGTTCTGCAACCCTAGCCCAGACCTCAGTCTCTCTATCCTGGATTCTTAACCAGATGTCTTGGCATCAGGCTCTGTGGTTGTGCATCATCCTTGCTGCTAAAGCCCTGTCTCTAAAGCATAGATCTGTTCCAGCTTAAAAGTCCCAGCTCCCGGAAGAGTTTAGAATGAAGCCTAAACTTTTCCATCATGCATGCAAAACCTTCCATAAATTGGCTCCTGCCTACTTTTTCAGACAGATCCCTGGTTCCAAACACTAACTGGACAAATAGCCCAATCACCTGGCTGCCTTGCTGGTTCCCATCCATATTCTGCTGTTTTCTACCCCTTCGCCCTTGCACTTATCCTTCCCTCTGCGTAGACTACTCAAACCCCTACACAATTCAGGAGCTGCCTCTCAGCCAATCTCACTCTTTTCCTGACACTCATTAGCTCTCTGGCCATGGGCAAGCCACCTTGACCTCTCTGATGGTCTTCATCTGCAACAAAGAGAACATATTATGTAGACGGAGAATTTGAAATAAAGACCTGGTACTCTGCACACTTACAGAGCAGATACAGGTGTTTTGTAAATGGCTATCATGTTAACCCTTGTTCCTTGAGATCCGGCTTAAATGCTGTTTGTTCTGAGAAGCTTTCCAAAATTTCCCTTGTTAGAATGGAGCTCTTCCCCTCTTCATCTCTTGTTAAAGTTTCGAGGTTTTTTGAAAACCTCAGAAATTTGGTTTATTCATTATAATTCTGACTAATACACGGCAGATATGTATTTTGTAAATTACACAATTCAGTGGTGTTTAATATACTTACATGACTGTGCAACCATCACCACCATCTAATTTTGGAACATTGCTATCACTCCAAAGCATAGAAGAGCTCCCATTTCTCTGCATCCTCACAGTTTTATTGCCTGACTTTTTTTTTTTTTTTTTTTTTTTTTTTTTTTTTTTTTTTGAGACGGAGTTTCACTCTGTCACCCAGGCTGGAGTGCAGTGGCATGATCTTCGCTCACTACAACTTCTGCCTCCCAGGTTCAGGCAATTCTCAGCCTCCCGAGTAGCTGGGACTATAGGGCATGCCACCATGCCAGGCTAATTTTTGTATTTTTAGTAGAGATGGAGTTTCACCATGTTGGCCAGGCTGGTCCCGAACCACCGACCTCAGGTGATCTGCCCGCCTTGGCCTCCCAAAGTGCTGGGATTACAGGCGTGAGCCTCTGTGCCTGGCCTGACTTTTTTATTCCAGCTATCCTAGTGGATGTGAAATGGTAGCTCTTTATAGTTTTCAAATACATTTCCCTAATAACGAATCATGTTGAGCATTTTTTTAATGTGCTGTCCTGTGGAAGTTTACAATTTTACGATGGCAGTTGCTACAGCCAGTACTCAGTTACCCTTTGCATGTCCTACAATTCTTTGCTCAAAGTTTTACAAATTGTGGGGCTCCAAATGTGTTTATTGAATGAGTTATTTACTCCTAATATCACCCATTAGGTATCCTGACATGAAATGACTACAAGGGAGAAGAGAGAGAATAAAGAAGGTACAAAGAAAAAAATAGAGCAAAATTCAAAGAATATGTTGCATACCATTCTGAGATTATCCGTTGTATGTTTTTATTGTTTGTTTGTTGGGTTGTTGTTTTTTTTTTTTTTGAGTCGGGGTCTCACTCTGTTGCCCAGGCTGGGGTGCAGTGGTGCAATCATGGCTCATTGCAGCCTCAAACTCCTGGGCTTAAGCAATCCTTCCACTTCAGCCTCCTGAGTAGCTAGAACTACAGGCACATGCCACCACAGCCAACTAAGTTTTTTAAAAATATTTTTGTAGAGATGGGGGTCTTGTTATGTTGCTCAGGCTGTAATTATATTTAATATGTTTCATTTCAGCTATTAAAAATGTCCTAGTATTTCTACCAACTGATGCCTATTCATTGTACTTTTCTTCCCTTAATTACTTGGGCAGATTCAACAAAGAGGTATTATTTTAAACTGAAAACTTTTTAGTTTAAAATGAGAAAAAAGGAATTAGACCAGGAAAAGTAATTTTCAACTCATGATGGTAATTGGAACACAAAGGCTTAACTCGCCCATGTTCCCTCAAAATCCACTCTTAAAGGAATTAAAACAATAGGGGGACATTTGTGACCATCCTAGAAACTCAATTGAGGTGCTACCACATTCCAAAGCAATCTACAAAATATGTATTAGATACTCTCTTTCAATGAAGTGCAATGCATTTGAAAGAAAAGAAGGAAAACTCTCAATTCACCAAATGCAAAAGAAAGACCCAAAGAGCCAGAGAAGGAGGTTTGCAGCAGAATCTTCCTGTAACTGTGGCTAGAGGGGCTGGAGCTACTATAACCAGGGAGGGGGGAATAGGTACTTACTAAATCCGTTTGGAAGTGTACCAGACAGCAAAGCTCAGAATTCAGATCCCAAGGCAGTGCCAGGCCCTGTCATCGTGGGAGAACTCTTGGGGGAGAAGGCCTGGTCCAGCTATGCAACATCTCCATGGAGCTGCTACTCAGTAGAGGTCTCCCGGTCGGCTAGGGCTGCTTGCCTCCTTAGAGACCCATGTTTGAGCTTATCTGATATGAACTGGACCCTCTTTCAGCCCTAAAGAATGTACATGGTGTTTCAATTAGGCTTTTTTTTTTTTTTAAATTGTGAGGAATAGAGGCTTAATCATACTGGCTTGAGTCAGAGGGACCAGAAAGAATTACCGTAATTACTCTCTGCAGCATCACGGGAAGCAGGGTCCTTCTTGAAATTCAAAAACAGAAACCACAATGGCCAGGCCTCGTGGACACCAACGCATAGGAACCTTGGCAGCCACCACCCAGCACTTCTGTTACTCCATGCTGTGATTCCATACAGCTCCCACCAGTCTGTCCCACTAGAAAGAACTGTAATGCTGGTGAGTAAGGATTATATTATTATTGGGGAGACATCAAAAATACCCTAATTTGGCTGGGTGCAGTGGCTCACACCTGTAATCCCAGCACTTTGGGAGGTCGAGGCGAGTGGGTCACCTAAGGTTAGGAGTTTGAGACCAGCCTGCCTAACGTGGTGAAACCCAGTCTCTACCAAAAATACAAAAATTAGCCAGGCCTCATGGTGCATGCCTGTAATCCCAGCTACTTGGGAGGCTGAGGCAGGAGAATCGCTTAACCCCAGAGGTGTAGGTTGAGTGAACCGAGATTGTGCCATCGCACTCCAGTCTGGACAACAAGAGTGAAACTCTGTCTGAAAAAAAAAAAAAAAAGCCAAAATCCTAATTTATAAAAATGTACACCATTCACAAGTTTAAATATTTTAAAATAGTCAAACTTTACTTTGCAACATACCACATAACATAACAGTTCACCGTGACTGAGACCCACTATACTTAGCAAAAGAGCAATGTCCATATATTTTCCAAAGTAGACAAATATCTAGGCCATGTTCTCTGATTACATTGCAATAAAACTGGAAATGAATAACAAAAGGATTTTTAAAACCCACAGCAATTTTTAAAACATTATCCTTGTGCAAGATGAAAACTCAAATAAATAGGAAAGGATAGATTATGCCATAGTGTTGGGAACAACTGGCAATATTTTGTAAAATAAGAAAATTAGCTGCCTACCTTCACTAATATATAAAAATAAATTCCAGATGGATAACATATTGAATATGAAAAGTAAATCCACTTTTGTTTTCCTTTCAGTAGAAGAAAAAACATAAGGAAATTTGTATATAATCTTGAAATAGGCAAGGCTTACCTAAGCAGAAACCATAAATGAAAAGATTGCTAGTTTTGCATACATAAAACAATTATATGTCAGAAAAACATCATAAACAAAAATGGAAAATAAATGACCCACTGGACTGACGTTCGTAATATATTTGATAGATAAATGATTAGTTCACTTAATATGTAAAGAGTCCTAGGCCGGGCGTAGTGGCTCACGCCTGTAATCCCAGCACTTTGGGAGGCTGAGGTGAGAGGATATCTTGAGGCCAGGAGTTCGAGAGCAGCCTGGGCAACATGGTGAAACCCTGTCTCTACTAAAAATAGAAAAAGTAGCTGGGCATGGTGGTGCACACCTGTAGTCCCAGCTACTTTGGTAGCTGAGGCACAAGAATCACTTGAGCCCTAGAGGCAGAGGTTGCAATGGGCTGAGATCACGCCACTGCACTCCAGCCTGGGTGACAGAGTGAGACTCTGTCTCAAAACAAACAAACAGAAAGAGTCCTATAAGTCCAGAAAAAAACAGCAATTCAATAGAAAACTGGTCAATCAAGGATATGAAGAAATAATTTACAAAAGAGGAAATATAAATTATTAATAAAATAAATGAAAAGTTCAATGTTACTAGTAATAAAAGGAAATACATTGAAAATATGAGGCCATTTTCTGTCTATTCAATTGACAAAGATTTTTTTAAAGTAGTTCTCTAGAGTTGTGGAAGGTTTAGAAAAAGAGGCACTCTTACCCCACTGATAAAGTAATTTATCACTATGTTCAAAATTAGAAGTTGTACATCCTTTGTCCTAGCAATTATTAGCCTTCTAAGAATTTACCATGAGAAAATAATCAGAGATGTATAATAATATATGTTAAGAAGGTTGTTTTTTTTTTTTTGACAGTGTCTTGCTCTGTTACCCAGGCTGGAGTGCGGTGGTGAGATGACAGCTTACTGCAGCCTAGAATCCAAGAGACTCTCCTGCCTCAGCAATTTTTTTTTTTTTTTTGAGACGTAGTTTCACTCTTGTCTCCCATGCTGGAGTGCAATGGCACAATCTCAGCTCACTGCAACCTCCACCTCCTGAGTTCAAGCAATTCTCCCACCTCAGCCTCCTGAGTAGCTATGATTACAGGCGCCCGCCACCCCGCCCGGCTAATTTTTGTATTTTTAGTAGAGACGGGGTTTCACCATGTTGGCCAGGCTGGTCTTGAACTCCTGACCTCAGTTGATCCACCCACCTTGGCCTCCCAAAGTGCTGGGATTATAGGCGTGAGCCACCGCACCCGGCCTGCCTCAGCTTCTTGAGTAGCTGGGACTACAGGTGTGTGCCACTATGCCCAGCTAATTTTTGTATTTTTAGTAGAGATGAGGTCTCGCTGTGTTGGTCAGGCTGGTCTCAAACTCCTGGCCTCAAGTGATCTGCCTGCTGCAGCCTCCCAAAGTGCTGGGATTATAGGCATGAGCCACTATGCCCAGCCTGTTAAGGAATTTTTAATGATATGGGGAAATGTTTATGATACATTATACTACAAAAGAATATGTAAAATTGTATCTATATTATGATCAAATTAAAATAGATACAAGTGTGCTTTGGAAAAATAAAATGTTAATGATAAATTCTATGTGGTAGGATTTGGGGTGATTTCTCTTTAAAATACATTTTCTCTAAATTTCAAAGTTTCTATAAAGAGTACATTTTACTTTATTATAGACAGAAAAAAAAACAGTTATTGAAAAAGGAGTTGATGCCTTTAAGAGTATTTCCCTGAAAATAGTTAAAGAAGTATAGCTGTTGGAATTGGAAGTGACTTTTAAGATTTTTAGTTCAAACCCCTATTCTGCTCGCTGTAAACTCATTTAGCACTTCAACGTATACTATAATTAATATATTTTGGAGTTACTCTTTTTTCTTTAGGTACATATATATTTCTTTATAGTTTTCAGAGGGGAGCCATGCAAATAAATGAAGGATGAACCATAAGACCTAGGTGGGCAGGTAAAGATACTGGTATTCTAAGGATGAGAGAAAGTGGTGGCCACTTTCAGTCTTTGCTCTTTTGCAGGGAATATTCTCATGTGTTTTCTAGATTGACCACTGGATATCATAGATGGCTCCTGCAGCTGCTGAGAATGCATTCGCTGACCTCCAACTAGGGAGAACACACAGGACCCAGGGCCCCAGGTTACTGTGCCCTGAAACCCATTGCTGTGCGTCTGCAGAGGCCACACTTCCCATAGGCTACTCTCAGCCAATGACTGAGTGCAGTAGGGATACTAAGGCACCCCATTCCTGGGAGACACAGGATTCCTCCGACTTTGTCCCCAGGTCTCTCCCATGCTTTGCTGAACCTGCCTTAGGCTGCACAGCAGCCTGGGATGCTTCCACTCAACTTTCTCTCCCTCTCTCCTTCTGAAGGCTTAGACTTAATCTCCCTGCCTTCTCTGGGTCTCTCCCTATTTTCTTTCCCACAAGCATTTCCCCTAATAAAAACCCATGTGCATTTAAGCCCAAGTTGGCATTTGCTTCTTACAGGACCCAAGCAAACACAACTTCCCAGCAGTCTTGAAATCCTAAACCTTGCTGCCTCCTCCTTCCCATTCTCCATCTCACCATCATCTTTACCAGGAAGTGTCAGTTAAAGGAGAAGGAAAAGGTCGAGAATCAGATTAAAGGACAGACATCTTGTTGCAGTTCCAGGTTCTATGCGGTACTAGACACAGATCTAGTCACATTTCACCTATTTTGATTCATAATCCATTTCCATTAGGATGTATATATCACCCCAACTACTGGGAGTTTGGGTATATTTTTGCTGAACATACATTCACTAACAAGACCAATGCTATTCAATAGAAATATAATGCAAACCACACGTTATTTTAAATTTTCTAGTATCTACATTGGAAACTAAAAAAAAATCATAAAATTATTTTTAATAACAGATTGCATTTAACCCAATATATCAAAATATTATCATTTCAAAATATCTTTAAAATCTAGTGTCACTAAAATGTCATTAAATATCATTAAAATCCAGCATGTATTTTACACATACAGCACAGCTTGATTCAGACTAACTACATTTCCAGTGCTCGGGAGCCCCACGTGGTTAGGGAATATCGTATTGGGTGGCACAGAACTAGGCTGTAAGTACCTTGAGCATAGTGGTGAGTTTTCTTCTAACTTTTGAATTTTCCCAATTTCTTGAAATTTTCCTATTCAGAGAGCAACCAGGACCATAATGGACATTTAGTAGGTGCTTCGTAATTACTTGTTAGCTGGTTATTTGTACATGACATGGTGCAGAAAGTGGATAAGTGTCCCTTACTCACATGCCTATAAAGGCTCAGAAGTAACTTGGGCGATAGGACAGGCTGTAGGGACTGGGGCGCATCATGGCATGCCCCACTCCACCATCTGCAGGAGCCAGCCACCTCCCAGTTTCAGGTGGTCATTGACATCTGTGGGGGTGAATCTCATATGCTTTCTCAAGAGAGGCCAGAAATAGATTTTTACATGCAATTTTTGAGTTGTTGATATCAGCAATTAATTCAAATGTAAACAGTCAGTGCTAGCTTGTGGAACACACATGCTTGTGATTAGTACTGTCCGCTGTATGTAACTCCTTTGAGGACAGACAAAATACAGTGACAAGCTAATTCATATTAGTAAGAGAAGTAAACAAAAAAAATCATAAAACTGCCGTATTGCCTTTTTGTGAGGAAGGGGGCAGTTTTAATATGTTTTTGAAAGCTTGGGTTAACCCATTTCAGAAATATAAATATCTGGTTTCTTAACCTCTCTCTCTCTGTCTTTCTCTCTATATACATATAGCTAGACCTTTATGTTTCCCTATAGAAGCCTAGCTAGATGAGGCACAACAGCTTTAAATGCTTGGCATCACCATTGCTAACAACCCATGGGGCAGAAAGTGCTTACTGTATTTAAATGTGACAATGTCAAAATCCTTTCCATTCTCAGCTACAAAAGAGCTGTGACCTCTTGTTGGTAGAGAGAAACTTAGGAAGTAACCTCGTGAAGCACTGCTGTGGCAGGACAGCTGTAACCCACGCTCCTCTGGTTTTGCCTGGGGTTCAGAGTGGCCAAGAAGCTCTTATTCGGCACCATGAACATGCTGGATGCAATCCTGAGCATCCTCCATGCTGATACCACATTGCTGTGGGTGTGGATTCAATGCTGATTCTGTAGATCTGGGCTTGAAGTGAGTGGAGCTGCCACTTCCACTGACGGTAATGCATCTGAAGACAGGCACAATAAAAACTACAGTGCCAAATGTTTCCTTCACCACTGGGGCTGACTTACTGTCACTCCCTCCCAGGTCTTTAAACCGAGGATTTTCTGATTCCAGGGCCATGATTCTTTCATCATGCTCTCTAGGCAGAGGGTGCTGGCCTGCACATATCACCTTCACTGCTGAGCCACTCTGTCTCCCCACAGCCATTGGATATGGAGGTGAAATAGCACCTCCTACAACAGCGTCTATGTCCTGAGGCTCTCTGCATGCCAGGCACAGCACTGTTTGACTTGCATCATTTCCATTTGATCCTCACAGCATCTTTGTGAGGAAGGTGCTATTATACCCAATTAACAGATGAAGATATGGAAGCTCATGGAATTTAGGTCACTTATACAAAGTCCTCCCAAAGCTAGTAAATAGCATTCAGATTTGAACCTGGGAATTTTTTTTTTACATTTATTATCCCATTCACCTCCTAAAAGGATTGGAGGCTAGCATTGTCAGCAGGGGTAAATCCCAGAAGTTACTTTTATAAAACCGATTTCAGTGGAAAGTGAGGTGAGGAGGGGGGATTCAGGGCAGACTCAAGTGAATTTTTTTTTACTACAGGAATCTATACTTCTAGACAGGTCTGTGTCAATGAATACTTTTGTTTAGGTTGTCAACTATGAATTAAGGTAATATTTTCCTCGGTTGCCCAAACTTGGAATCATCAATCACTCCTCCCATTCCCACACTTGTCCAATCAGCACTTACTCTCCCCAAATTTGGCCCTCTTCTCTGCTCCTATTGCTGCTCCCACAGTGCAGGTCCACATCATCTCTTGCTCAGTATCGAAGTAGTTTCCAAACACATCCTCCCTCTGTTCCTTTTTCCTCTATGCTGTCACCAGAATCTTGTTGATTTTTACCTCCTAAATAGGCTTCCTTTCCATTCCTTCTCTGTTTCAGCTCAGACTTTACCATTTCTTGCTTGGTAATCTAACCTGTCTCTCTACCTCTTGGCCTTGCCCCATTCAAACCCAACTTCCAACACACCAATTAAAAAATCAATTATTGGCTTAAATTATTTACTGACCTTTTGTACATCAAAGGACACTGTCAACAACGTGAAAAGGCAACCCACAAAATGGGAGAAAATATTTGCAAATCATGCATCTTATAAGCAATTAAGATCCAGAATATATAAAGAAATCCTATGACTTAACAACAAAAAAGCAAACAGCCCAATTTTAAAATGGACAAAGGACTTAAATAGGCATTTCTCCTAAGAAGATATACAAATGCCCAATAAACACATGAAAAAAATGCTCAACACCAACTACGCATTAGAGAAATGCAAATTCAAGCCACAATGAGATCCACTACACATCATTAGGATGGCTACTAATTTTTTATTTTTATTTTTTGAGATGAAGTCTCGCTCTGTTGCCCAGGCTGGAGTGGGAGTGTAGCGGCACAATCTCCACTCACTACAACTTCCCCCTCCTGGGTTCAAGCAATTCTCCTGTCTCAGCCTCCCAAGTAGCTGGTACTACAGATACATGCCACCACGTCCAGCTAATTTTTGTATTTTTAGTAGAGAAGGGGTTTCACCATATTGGTCAGGCTTGTCTCTAACTCCTGACTTCAGGTGATCCACCCACCTCAGCCTCCCAAAGTGCTGGGATTACAGGTGTGAGCAACCATGCCTGGCTCAGGATGGCTACTATTAACCACCCCCAATCCCAGAAAATAACAAGTATTGGCAAGGATATGGAGAAATTGGAACTCTTGTGCAATGCTTGTAGGAATGTAAAATGTCGCAGCTGCTGTGTAGAACAGATTGACTGTTCTTCAAAAAGTTAAATTAGAAGTACCATATAATCTATCAATCTACTTCTAGGTATATACCACAAAAACTTGAAAGATCTTATTGGCCAATCTTAGCAGCCTGGATTTTATCCTGCTGATAGTCAATAATATATTTTTTTATTGTGGTAAAATACACATAACATACAATTCACCATTTTAACTATTTTTAAGTATGCAGTTCATTGGCATTAAGTACATTCACAATGTTGTGCAACCATCACCACTATCCATTTTCATAACTTTTTCATCATTCCAAACAGAAACTCATTATTAAACATGACATCCCCACTCTTCTCTCTCCTCAGCCTCTGGTAACCACTATTTTACTTTCTGTCTCTATAAATTTGCCTACTCTAGGAACTTCTAGCTGGAATAATATAATATTTGTCTTTTGGTGTCTGGCTTAGATCACTTATTGAATGTTTTTGAGGTTTGTTCATTTGTAGCATGTGTAACAATTTCATTCTTTTTAAGGCTGAATAATATTCCATTATATACACACCAAATTTTGTTAATGCAGTAATCTGTTGGTATACATTTGGGTTGCTTCCACTCTTTGGCTAATGTGAATAGTGCTGCTACGAACATTGTTTGATTTCATTTTTGTGGGCTGGTTATCTTTTAGCTTTAAGGATATATCATGAGCACCATAATCAGTTGTCATTACTTCTACTAATAGCTTTCAGAAGAAGAAAAATACTAGAAAAAAAAACAGAAGTAAACTTTTAATAACTTCCAGAAAATGTATGTCTTTAGATAGAAATATTTCACTCAAACCATGGAGCATACCGCTACCTAATGCTATTTCTTCACATTTATATTGCCTTGTATTACCCAATCTCTACCTTCCCACATAAATCGTTATATCATTACTCACTCCTGTTTTCAGTTGTTCCTACCATCATCAAATGTTAACCTTCAGCCAAAGTCATTCTTAAACACAAACTTCCAGGAAAGTCTAATACAGAAAGAGGGAATAATAAGTACAAATTTTGAATACTTGTTATTCCAGGCTCTGCCCCTCAGTGTACTACTTATGCTCCCTGCATTTGTTTGCTATGATGGCTATAACAAAGCACCAGGAACACAGTGGCTTAAACTACAGAAATTTGTGGTCTTAGAGTTCTGGAGGCTAGAAGGCCAAGGTCAAGTTGTTGGTCTGGTTGGTATGGGTCCTTCTGAGGGCTGGAAAGAAGAATGTGTACCTTGCCTCTCCCTTAGCTTCTGGTGGTTGGCTGATCATCTCTGGTGTTCCTTGGCTTATAGAAATATCACTCTGACGTCTGCCTTAATCTTCACATGGTGTTCTTCTTGCATGCTTTTCTGACTCCAAATTTTCCCTTCTTATAAGGTCACCAGTTGTACTAGAGTAGGGTGAACACGCTTTTCCAGTTTGGCCTTATCTTAATGAGCTACATTGGCAATGGCCATATTTCCAAATAAGGTCACATTCTGAGGTACTGGGAGCTAGGATTCCAACATATAAATTTTTCAGGGGGCCACTATTCCACCTGTATCATCACCTCATTTCACTTTTCCAACAATCCATTGAGAAATTTGTTGTTATCCCCATTTCACAGAGGATGAAACTGAGGCTCAGTGAGGCTAAGTAAGTAACTCAAACTAGAACAATCAGTGAGTGACAAAGCTGGAATTCAAAACGTGGTCTATCTGATTCCAAACCCCAGACTCTTCTCATTATATGAGCAGAACACTTTTATTTACAGTCTCTGTCTTATTTCTTCTCAGCTTAGTAAATATCTGCCAACTGATAGAGTCTGGGCCCTTTCACTGTTACAGAATGATTTAGTTCCATTTCAAAATATTTACTGAGTGTCTGCTACTGTAAGTATTTCAGGCACTGGGGTTCAAAGATGACTTGAAACATGGACCAGGCTTCAAGGTACTTAAAATTTAATGGAAGAAACAGACATATAAGTAAGTCACTGTTTCATAAGGAAACATTAAGTAAGTGTTAGGTAGAGATTCCAGCCACTCTGCTGTGGAGGGATTAATATAAATCATTGGGATTCAGCCAATAACTTTTATATTCTCGCATGGATGACCAGGGACCGCAGGGAGCACATTAAATACACGTTTCCCTTGCTGTCACATGCTCTCCTCCTTCATGGGACGATTGCAGAAGTGCTGTCCACTGAGAATTAATTTCCGAAGCAGAATTAGCTTCAGAGAAGCCCGGTCTCAGCGTGACGCTTCTTTTTCTCCGTTGAGGTCATTCAATCTCTCTCAATGTGTAGGATCTGATTCTTGCAACATTTAATCTTAGCGTGAATCATCCTCCCTTCTCTGAGACAGATAATGAAGTTTCCACAAGAAAGCAGGAGGACATTTCCTTCTGTGGCCACGCTCACCCTGACTGTCACAAATCTGCCCTTCCCTGGGCAGGGAGATAGTGGGGGGAAGGCACACAGGAAAGCGAACAAAGCCAATTCTTTTCTTTACCCTAGCTACCAAAGTCAGTCTGCTGGATAAAATATTTCCGAAGACGGTACTTCTTCAAGCAATGCTATATACAGTCTTATGCCTTTGAAGTTCCAATAAACTAGCTACTATAGAGCTGACATAACTACACAACCCTCTCAAAATGCACACACCAGTGCACCAGAGTCTTGTAACCAACAGTGATGGAATTCCTTGGGCTTCAAAGAAAAATCTTCTTGCAGGCATGAAACTATCTGTTTAAAAAATATTCACAGGGGCCAGGCGCGGTTGCTCACACCTGTAATCTCAGCACTTTGGGAGGCCCAGGCGGGTGGATCACAAGGTCAGGAGATTGAGACCATCCTGGCTAACATAGTGAAACCCCGTCTCTACTAAAAATACAAACAAATTAGCTGGGATTGGTGGCGGGCACCTATAGTCCCAGCTACTTGGGAGGCTGAGGCAGGAGAATGGCGTGAATCCGGGAGGCGGAGCTTGCAATGAGCCTAGATTGCACCACTGCACTCCAGCCTGGGTGACAGAACAAGACTCAGTCTCAAAAAATAAAATAAAATAAAATAAAATAAAAAATAAAAAAATTCACAGGATCAGATCATTTAGATTCCAAAACTTCCAGAGAGAGCAAGCATGAGAATCAGAGGAAGAGCAAGGAAGGAGGACACTTCATTCTTAAAAAGGGTGGTATGATACTTTTTACTCTTTGGTTTTAACTAGATGTGGCAGAAAAAGGCTAGTTAGTATTTCAGTTTCTATCTCAAAAATGGAACCACACAGATCTTCAAGTTCTCCAAATCCTCCTTGACATTCTAATTGTAACTAGAGTTCACTCATGCATTCATATAACAAACATTTGTTAAATGCCTATTATATGTGAAGCACTGGGCATATTATAAAGAAGTTTTGGGGAGCTCAGACTGCTGGCGATGGAGATGACAATGTCAATGTCAACAACAAACAGATAATTAAAATGCCAGCACCTGAATGATAAAGACTTCTCTTCATTGTTTTGGTGTCTGATGTGGCTAGGACTACCATTCTGTTTTAGGCTGATGCAATAATGTCAGAACTAAAAGCTCAGTCACGTCTTCATGAATGAGTGGTAGCTATAAAGTACTCAGTGAGACTAAGCCTTGTGGTGGAGACAAGCTGCTATGTCAGTATGGGAGAAAACTAGGAAAGGAACGAGCAAAAAAAAAAAAAAAAAAAATCTTTCTCCCAACAGAAAAATCCCAGTACTAATATGTATTTTCTTGGAGTAATCAGATACTATAATATGAGATATAAGGTTCTTCTAGAGTTGGTTATGGGGCTAACAGACGTATTAGTTAAGATGCTTTTGTTTCACTCTGTTGCCCAGGCGGGAGTGCAGGGGTGCGATCACAGCTCAATGTACCCTTCACCTCCCAGATTCAAGTAATCCTCCCACCTCAGCCTCCCAAGTGGATAAGACTATGGGCGCAAACCACCATGCCTTGCTAATTTTTATATTTTTTGTAGAGAGGGGGTTTCACCATGTTGCCCAGGCTGGTCTTGAACTCCTGAGCTCAAGTGATCCACCCACCTCAGCCTCCCCAAATGCTGGGACTACAGGTGTGAGCCACCTTGCCTGGCTAGTTAGGATGCTTTTGACTGTAAGAACAGAAAATCCACCAGAAGTGGCTTAGACAATAAGGGCATTTATTACCTCACATAACAATAAAGTCTTGAAGTCAGGTGATTTTGGGGTTTTAAATTCAGCTCAGAGTTCACTGGGGATCCAGATTCTTCCCATCTGTGATGGCTAATTTTTTGTGTCAACTTGACTGGGTAAGGAATACCCAGGTAGGTGACTGAACATTATTTTTGGGTGTGTCTGCGAGAGTGTTTCTGGAAGAGATGAGCATTTGAATCAGTGCACTAAGTAAAGAAGATCTGCCCTCACCATTGTGGGCAAGTATCATCCAATCCACTGAATGCCCACTGAATAGAAGAGTGAATTCTCTCCCTGTCTGTTTCTTTTTGAGATGGAGTCTCACTCTGTCACCCAGGCTGGAGTGCAGTGGCACAATCTTGGCTTACTACAGCCTCCACCTCCCGGGTTCAAGTGATTCTCCTGCCCTAGCCTCCCAAGTAGCTGGGATTATAGGCACGCACCACCACCTCTGGCTAATTTTTTTTTTTTTTTGGTACAGACGGGATTTCACCATGTTGGCCAGGCTGGTCTTGAACTCTTGACATCAAGTGATCCGCCTACCTTGGCCTCCCAAAGTGCTAGGATTACAGGCATGAGCCACCATGCCCAGCCTCTCCCTGTCTCCTTGATCTGAGACATCCATTTTCTCCCACCCTTGGACATCACAGCTCTTGGTTCTGGGGCCTTCTGACTCTGGGACATACACTAGCTCCACCTCCCACTGTCCCTCCCTTGACCTTGAGAACACTCCGGGTTCTCAGGCTTTTGGCCTCGGAGTGGGAGTTACATCACCAGGAGTCAATTTCCTGGTTCTCCAGCTTGCCGTTGGCAGATCTTGGAACTTCTAGGCCTCTATAATTGTGTGAGCCAAGTTTCATTATATGTCTCCTCTTACATCTCTCTATATTTCTCTCTATATATGTTTCTCTGGAGAACCTAATAAACCATTTTTCTATTACACCATCCTCATTGTGTTAGCTTTTGGCTCCAGGCATATTCACTCATGGTTTCAAGGTGGCTACAGCAGCCCTGAGCATCATATCCACACAAAAGTATCCAATGGCCTAAGAAGAAACATCTTTCTTTATATTTCTTTTGAACAGCAAAGAGAACTTTCCAGAAGCTCCTCCTGCAGAGTCCTCTATGCAAACACTAATGAAGCCACCACCTTGCTGAGAAGACTTGCCCTCGATCCCTCCTGCTCACACGATCAATCATGCCTTACTCACGGAGCCTCAGGGCTGCATGGTGCCAAGTTCAGGCGCTCATCTGCCTGCCTGTCCCAGGCCTGTGGGCTACGTGTCACCTGTGCTAAGGCCCTGGGCTCAGAGAGTTTCCATCCGAGCTGGAAGCAACACTGCAGAGAAGCTAAATAGCCCACCCCAGCCTCTGCCGGGGACCCAGGAGGAAGCAGTAACGGTGAGGCGTGCAGCCACGGGGGCTGGTGAGGTAAGAGCACCCCCATATCCAGGTGAGGATAAAGTCATCCATGGGACATGTAGCTCTAGAATAAGGCTATTTTCACCAGGAGTTTTCAAGCCATTTTGCCTCAGAGCTCGTTTTGCAGCAGCAAACTCCAGGCCAGAGCCCAGACCTCAGCTGTACTGTGTTCTGTGTGCAGGGAAGCCCATGAACTTTGACAGCTATGGAGACATACATGTCCCTGCTGTGATCCTGAAGACCTTCCTGTGAGAGCTGCCCCAACTGCTGCCCATCTTTGAGGCCTGCAGACTTCCCCTTGCAGAAGTCCCCCTGCAGACTTCCTGTCAAAACAAGAAGTATTATTGGCCAGAATTGTGGGTCGCATGCTTATTCCTAAACCAATAACTGGAAAGGAAATGGAATTATCATGATTTGTCCAACCACTGAAATTCAACCCCTGGGGCTGGGGAGAAGGCCAGCCTCCCCTGAAGAATTTGGCTGTCTGATTCCTGAACAAATGGGAATACCTATAACAAGAAAACGGGGCAGCAGTTGTTGGTAGAGGGAATGGATGTAAGGTGGGCAACTAGAGGGTCTGCCACAGCAGAGGTACAAGGCAGAAGCACTTCCATGCAAAGAGCAACTCCAGCTACGGGATCCTTCTCTGATGACCACTGGGCTTGACCTTTCTTCACAGATGAGCTTCTCTTACAGGAATGAGTTTTGCTGATCTTTAAGATAGCTTCTGAGGACACTCTGTGCTGTATATTCTGCTTGTTCATATTACACCACCTTGACCTGAAGCCAAATTATGCATAAGAGTTATAAAATGGTTTATGGCTAGGCAGGCAAGCTGATGTCATTTGTCAAATGTGGCACTCTAGAATTATCCTACCAGTATAAAACCATACAAAGGCTTTTCCACAGAATATTTATAGGAAAAATGTGCTTTTGCAACAAGAATGAATCACCCTACAACTTACTCCATTTGGAATAATGAAATAAGGAACCAGCCTGTTGGGCAATGGTGAGGGGAGTAAGAAAATGGTAACCAGTGAAGATGTCTTTCAGGTTTAACCTCAGTGAACAAATTTGGTTGGTGCTTCTTGAGTTGGTCCTTCCTTGTAAAACGGAAATTATAAGCTTCTTCGAAATGGAGAAGTTTGATTTCCTATATGCAAACTACTCAGAAGTAGATGGGACCATATAAATACGCTTCAAGACAATATTTCCAGGATACCTAACTTGGTGCTTTATATGTAGTACTGTATAGCCATCCTTTGATTAATTGATTGTTGTGAAATTCCTTCAAGAAATTATCAAAACAAGAAGATTCTCAAGTATTGCATACCTTGGCAATATTATTAGCACTAAATGTTTCTTTGCAGATACAAAAACTATCTCCCAGATTTATACCAGTGGTTTTCAGCTGTGGCTGCCCATTGACTCACCTGCAGGACTTTAAACAATGGATGCCTCGTCCCGCCCCCAGAGTTTCTGATTTGACATAGGGTAAAGCCTGGGTATTGAAATGTTTTAAGGGTGATTTTAATATGCAATCACTGTTGAATGCCTGCATCAGAATCACCCAGAAGGCTTATTACTATACGGATTACTGGGCCCAACTTGAGAATTTCTGATTCAGTAGGTTTGGGATGGGGCCCGAGAATTTGCATCTTTGAACAAATTCCCAAAAGACGTTGATGCTGCTGGTTAGGGGACTACACTTTGAGAACCACTGATCTACAGCGGGGTTCAGCAAACTACAGGTTGTGGGTCCAATCTGGCTAGAGGCTTTTGTATAGCCCATGAGCTCAGAATGGTTTTACATTTTAAAACGTAAAGAAGGCAAAAAAAGGTAAAGGTGTAAAGAAACAAAACCAAAACAACAACAATAGCAAAAACAAAGAAGAATATACAACAGATACCCTGCAGCCCACAAAGCCTAAAGTATTGACTATCTGGGCTTTTACAAAAAATGTTTGCTTGAGCCCTGCTCTAAAGGATCATGAGTTCTCATGGAAGAAAAGTAAGATTCTTAAGGAGAAGGGAAAAGCTTTGGTGGGAAAATTTGTTTTGGTAGGCATGGGGGAAACTCTAAACCCAGCTGTGAGATTTTTAACCCCCTACTATGTGCCAGGGGAGTGGCATAATTTCATTTAATCTTGACAACAATACAGTTAGTATCACTCCCTCTTTTATGGATCAGAAAATGGAGGCTCAAGAGATATTAACTTGCTAGTATATAAAGTTACTAAAGTCATAGAACTATTGAGGTAGGAGATGAGACACGACTCTGGAGGTTGGGCTCAGACACCAGACCAAATTGAGAACTAGCTAAAACAGGGAAAGGGTAGAAACAGCTTTCCATAGGACATGCCCTCCAGTGTGCCATGTCAGTTTACCATTGCCATGCAACACCTCAAAGTTACCTCCCCTTTCCATGGCAACAACCTCGCCACCTGAAAGTTACCACCCTTTTCCTAAAAGTTTCTGAATAATCCGCCCCTTAATTTGCATGTAATTAAAAGTGGGTATAACTATAACTACAAAACAGGCTCTGAGCTGCTCCTCTCCACACACTGCCTATAGGATAGCCTGCTCTGCAGGAGCAGTCTCGGAGCTGTAATACTGTCACCTCCATAAAGCTGATTTGTTCTACCACTGGCTCACTCTGAAAAGAGGGGAACAACACCACTGAGGCCTTTCTGAGAGTGGAAGGTGGAAGGAGGGAGAGGATCAGGAAAAATAACTAATGAGTAGTAGGCTTAATACCTGGGTGACGAAATAATCTGTACAACAAACCCCATGACACAAGTTTATCCATGTAACAAACCTGCACTTGTACCCCTGAACTTAAAAGTTAGAAAGCAATTCTTTTCTGAGCAAAGCCAAGAACGCTTTGGGGCTAAGCTCCAATTTGGGGCTCACCTGCCCTACGCTACTATGAAAAAGCTTTCTACTAATCACACTATGTCCTAGAAGAAGCTTATATTTCTGTATAGAAGTGGTTGTAACTCCCAGAGTGAGTCTAAAAATATAATAAGCATCTAAAAACATCCTTTTCCCCAGTGCTTCAATTCAATTTATTATTGACTGTATTTCAGGCACATGCTAGGCACTCATGCCACAAAAATATATGAAATATTGTTCTGACCTTCAAGGAACTTACAGGATAGTGAAAGAAACAGACATGGGAAGAAGCTTATCAAAGTCAGTTGGGGCTCAAAGGAGGGCATCGAGGTGGGCAAGGTTTCACAGAGCAGAGGGCCCTTGTAGGATGCTGATTCTCTAGTTGGACAAGGCTTGGTCCTACAGAGCAAACAACACTGATGCTCCAATATAGGCAAGTCCCGGATGGAAGGATTTTACCAGTTCGAAGAGTCTCTCAGGATTCCTGTAGGATGTAGAGTTCAACCTCATCTTGGCCTCTGGCTGAACAAATAAGAGACTGGGAGATAGCAGAGAGGAGGCCCCTGCTCCACCAGCAGTTAGTGCGTGAAGTCAATGTTGGTCCAATTTCAGTGAAACAAGAAACTTTCAATTCGATTTCATGGTTTTACATGATCATTTCCAAGCAAAGTTATTAAAAGAAAGCTTTATTTAAGTTAATGCTTAGTCTGCTGATGGACAGGGAGAGTTGTAATAGAGCATGTGATAATGATACAAGGGTTGGGTTTCATACCACCACTTTTGGGCAGAACAATCTGAAACCACCAATTTTATAGATGTATGATTCGCCACGCCAAGTTGAGGAAGCAGGCAGGATTCTGCATCATTCACCGATGTTAGTTCAAGAGACTAATATTTTCACTTCTCATTTGAATTAATTTTTAAGGGTCAAGTTTCAGGTGAAATCACTAGACAAGAAATATCATTCAGACTGCCTAGGGCTGTGTTCTGAAGCTAAAGAGGTGAGTAAAACAGAGGTTTGTGTGTAAGGAATTCACAGTTCTGTCGGGGCCTGTGGGTAGGGGGAAGGAGGAGTGGGAGGCGGGTGAACAGATTAATTCAGTACAATGCAGAAAATGCTGAGGTCAAGTTAGGACAGCACTAGAACCCAAGAGAGGCACCCTTCACCTTCCAAGGGACTTAAGGAAGGCTTCCAGGGGAGACTGCAGAGCAAAAAGTTTGCTTCTGAAATCCAGTGGTGACACGTTTAGCTATTTCTTTGGGACAGGCTATTTTTTTTTCTTACTGTAAACCACATATCCAATCCATCAGGTCTGGCCTGACTTTTAATAATTTAGGTATAGTCCTAAGGAATTCTATCATCTATCACTGAAGTACACCTGCCCCTGGGTGAGTAAGTTGAGAACAGTTTAAGGGTACAACATAACACCAGACCACAGAATCCAGAGGATGTTCTGGGAAACAACTCAACCAGAAAAAGCTAAATGTTTACATGGGAACATTCTAGAATCTGCCATTTAGGTCAGGCATTGCATTTTAAAATTTCATATGCTGCTTTTTAAAACATGGGAGAATCATGTATGATAATTGTAGAAGATTTGGAAAATAAGGAAAAAGTACAAAGAAGAAAAAATTATTTATATTAGTACAACCCAAAGTTAATATTTTACTATTTTGGTATATTTTCTTCTAAATTTTTTCCATGTCTATATAGACACATAGGTCTTTTTAAAAAAATGTAAACATTTTTAACAGAGACTAGTGTTTCACTATGTTGCCCAGGCTGGTCTTGAACTCCTGGGCTCAAGTAATCCTCCTGCCTCAGCCTCCCAAAGTGCTAGGATTACAGGCATGAGCCACCACGCCTGGTGATACATAGGTTTTAAGTAAATGAAATTGTAGTGCATATATAGCTATGTATAGTTTTTTATTTAGGATTATTTCATACAAATTTTTTCATGATTTCACAGTTTCATCAACATTTCTTCCACTGAGGCCAAGGGCAGTGGCTCACGCCTGTAATCCCAGCACTTTGGGAGGCCGAGGTGGGTGGATCACTTGAGGCCAGGAGTTCAAGACCAGCCTGGGCAACATGGCAAAACCCTATCTCTACAAAAAATACAAAAAATTACTCAAGTGTGGTGGTGCATGCCCGTAATTCCAGCTACTCTGGAGGCTGAGGTAGGAGGATCGCTTGAGCCTAGGAGGCGGAGGTTGCAGTGAGCAGAGATTGCCCCACTACACTGTAGCCTGGGCGATAAAGCCTGACCTTGTCTCGGAAAAAAAAAAAAAAAATCTTCCACTACACATTTTAATTATTTGAACCTTTTACTTTCTCTTTAGAGATCTATTTTTCTTCCCAGTTTTTGGACATGGTAAATAATACATCTATTTTTCTCCCCAGTTTTTGGCCATTATAAATTATAGTATAAATATGGTCTTTCCCTGTTTGACTGGGAACTTTAAAGATTTTTGGCACATATTGCCAAAATGCTTTCCAGAAAATCTATTCCCTTGCCAGTGTTAAGTATTATTATTTTTGAAATATGTAGTAAAGTGATAGATCAAACTGAGTATCTTACTCTAATTTCCATTTCCACACTACTAGTAATACTGACCACTTAAACAGGTTTTAAATGGCTATTGTTATTTTTTCTTCTTAAAATTGTCAGTGCCCTTTGCCAATCTTTCTACTGAGAAAATAATTTTCTTTTTGATTATATTAGTGCTTTATAAATGAAGGTTATTACAAAGAATATACTCTTACTTTTTGTTTGCCTTTAGTTTTTTTTACATGAAGAGGAATTTAACTTTTATGTGCTGAAAACTTTAATTTTTTTCTTAATATTTTAATGGCTCTATTTCTCAAATGTGAGAAAGATAAATATTCATCTAAATTTTATTTTAGTTTTAAAAATTATTGTTGTATTTTCTACAATTACTTCTTAAATCATTCTGGGATTTATTTTGGTTTATGGTGTAAGGTAGGATCACACACATATCATCGAGAGAAGCTCCCAAACTAAGGCAACATTCCATGACTAGAAAGTGTGTTTCATTCTCTGTAAGAATGAACAGGGCCAAACATAATCTCAAGAAGCTTTTCATTTACTTGAGATGACTGAGATCAGGCTAAAATGTCATGTTTCTTTGCATTTTACTATAATTATATTGAGTCCAGGAGATAAAACTAGTTATACTGATCTGTAAAAGCAAATCCATTATTATTCAAATGCAAAGTGTCTACTAGACAAACTTGCAAAATCTGAAACACGTGGGAGAAAATAATACAAGTGTCCTTGATACTTATTCGTTTGATGAATATATATTTTTTATTTTTATTTTTCGAGACAGAGTTTCACTCTTGTTGCCCAGGCTGGAGTGCAATGGTACAATCTCAGCTCACTGCAACCTCCGCCTCCCAGGTTCAAGCAATTCTCCTGCCTCAGCCTCCTGAGTAGCTGGGATTATAGTCATGCACCACCACTCCCAGCTAATTTTTTGTATTTTCAGTAGAGACGGGGTTTCTCCATGTTGGTCAGGCTGGTCTCAAACTCCCAACCTTAGGTGATCCGCCCACCTCGGCCTCCCAAAATACTGGGATTACAGGCATGAGCCACCACGCCTGGCCTGATGCATATTTATTGAGCACCTATGTCTACAAAGAACTGTACTAGATTGTGAAATTACTGGAATCACAATTTCTGTGTTTGAGGACACAGCACCACATCTTACACTGTATGGACAAATGTTGTCAATTTAATATGTTTCATATGTTTGCAAGAAGCAATTATTTTAAAAGATAGTTGATTCAGAAATGCCTTAACATGGGACATAGCAATGTTATGAGGGAATGCAATGGCAGAAGTTTCTGGCGAACTCTCAGGACTACTTAAAAGGGAGAGAAGAATGATGTTTTGTCTTGGCTTACCCAAGAATGACACTAGTTTTTGGTATTACAGTCATTAGAAAGTTATACTATATAGTGCGTTGGCAATAATATCCCAGGCTTCAAAAATTCTACAAAATGATCACATTCCCTTTGGTATTACCCACCTATGCGTCTCAGTAGTCTAGGTTCTTTTTCTGAGATTAAATTAGAACACATTATCTGGACCCACTCTGGAACTGTCTTTATTGAATTATGCCCGAGGCTTATGCCCTTGGCATTTACTAAGGGATATTACATAGCCTTATGAATTATGAAGTTCATTGCTTCATTTGTCATAGAAATAAGGACATTGTCTAACATATCACTTGCTGTCCCTCCAGGGACAGTCTATCCAAAAACTTTTCCTTCTTTCTTTCTTCCTCCCTTCCATCCTCCCTTTCTCACTGCTTTTCTTCTTTCCTTCCTTCCTTCCTCCCTCCCTTCCTTGCTTTTTTCCTTCCTGTCTACCTTCTTTTTCTTTCTTTTTTAAGCTTCTGATGCCAGTAAACCTATATTAAGTTCTAATGACATTAACTACACAGAACCATGCCCCTTCCCTCATCTTGATGTTCTAATTTATTTTATAATTCCTTAGTTCTAATTTATTTTCACTTGTGTTATTTTATTTCCTAATTTTTTTGTAATTGGTCATTTGCTTTGATTCCATTTTTGCCAAACAATATTCTAATAAATTATTACTTCCTAGGTACCTTGATGTCAGGAAGAATAGCAATGGCAGAAAATGTTTCATCTTGCATGCCAGCACAGACCAATGGCAATGGATGTCTGAATCACTGGGTTAACAAGGAAAAGAATGCTGTGCTTAAGTAGCAATGTCTGCTCTGAGCATGGCAGGAGAAATTATTGGCACCTCTGTCAGATATTTGATATCTATTTCTTAAATAGAATACATACATATTCTAAGAACAAGAAAAGCATAAACAAATTAATAAATTACTTTCTGACTTCTAAACCAGTAACTTGTGAGTTTCATTAACCCACATCCATTCCCCAAAGCATGAATATACCTATGTGAAATGAAAAACCTGAGTTTTTACACCTCACATCGAAATGAGATCTTTTTCCTAAATCTTACTAGCCCTGGCCTCAGGAGTAGGTAAAATAGGCTCTAGAAGGGGAGATTTAAGGAGGCTGGTTGTGAAATCTCCCACTGTCTATTGAAGATCAGAAAGTTTGCAATTAGAGATCCATTTCTTTAGATTTTAAAAGTTAGCTCTTCATGAGTCCTTTACTAAAAGAAACATAGTCCTAGAGGGGTAATAATTTAGCTCTTACTGGCTAATTGGTTGACTACTAGTTAAAAGAAGATGGGAGAGTGGGGATGGGGGATAGGATGAGGATATGAACAGTCCTAAGGAGGGATGGCAGAGCCAGATTTTGCTTATTTCACAGTCTTGTCTGGGCTTCAAGCAACAAGTAAACTTACAAATACATCATTGTTGGCCATAAATAATGAGGCATGTGGCAGTTCTCTAACAAGGCGTAGAAAGGAACATGCAGACAACCATTAATGACACAAATAAAACACCTCGTCATATGAAGATGGAGAATTCTTAATTTTTTGGTAAATAATTTGTTACTCAACTCCTCTCAAATCCAATAGACATGTTTCTGAGAGGAGCTTATTTTTTAAATAGGCAGATTAGGAAAAAAGGTACTCCCCCCTCATTCTTCATTCATTGCATTCTGTGAATCAATAAGTATTTCTCTTCTGTGCTTACAGGGTTCTAGCATGGTAGAGTGCTACTCAGGAGGTGAAAGTAATGGAAGACGCAGTTCCTGCCTCTGCAGAGGTTATATCTGGGCTGGGAGATGAGTGATATGCACTTGAAACAACAGGTGAAAAATACCTGCCTGGATAAAATCAAGCATGAGGGTATTTGGTTCAGACTGCAAACACGATTGAATTCAGAGACAAGAAAGATCATAGAAGGAGAGAAATCAAAGAACATTCACTTTGAAAGGGATTACAAGAAGCCGCTTTTCCTGTCTCAGGTGTCTGTGGTAAACTGTGGCTGTTATCACCCTGGGAAATCCCTGAAATCAAGACTGTGTGATATTCCACACCTGCCCTGGACAAAATTCCACTCCAAGAATATCCTATTAACCACCTAGAGAAGGAATTCAACCATGGCCTCTTTAAAGTTTTATTTTAGATCACTCACAGGCCAGGCACAGTGGCTCAGGCCTGTAATCCAAGCACTTTGGGAGGCCGAGGCGGGCAAATCACCTGAGGTCAGGAGTTTGAGACCAGCCTGGCCAACATGGTGAAACCCCGTCTCTACTAAAAATACAAAAAATTAGCTGAGTGTGGTGGTGCATCCCTGTAATCCCAGCTACCTCGGAGGCTGAGGAAGGAGATTGCTTGAACCCAGGCGGCAGAGGTTGCAGTGAACCAAAATTGCGCCACTGCATTCCATCCTAGGTGACAGAGTGAGACTTCGACTCAAAAAAAGAAAAAGGAAGAAAGGAAGGCAGGAAGGAAGGAAGTAAAGAAAAAGAAAGAAAGAAAGAAAGAAAGAGAGAGAAAGAAAGAAAGAAAGAAAGAAAGAAAGAAAGAAAGAAAGAAAGAAAGAAAGAGAAAGAAAGAAAGAAAAAACAATTCCTATTCTTGGTGTGTAAGTTCTCTAAGGTGCTGAACCTTCACTATTCTGGTCTTCACTATTCTGAAAAAGTGTTAAGCATAAGGATATCGGTATGAGCATAGCAGGTACAGATCTCAATTCACAAAGCCATGTTCATTTTTGTTCAAATTTAGAAAACTATTGATATAATGCCATAATCTAAGATGCAGGTGACCATTAATGACAAAAATAAAACACCTCATCATACGCAGATGGAGAATTCTTAATTTTTTGGCAAATAATTTGTTTACAGAATATACATTTGTTTACCAAATATAAATATATATATATATTTGAATGTATAGGCCAGCTGTTTGAAAGAATGTCTCTCCATTTGAGTTTTACCAATTGTTTCTTCAAAATTAGTCATTTTATGTTTTATGACTCAATTTCTATTTATTTATTTATTTATTTTAGAGACAAGGTCTTGCTATGTTGCCATGACCTGCTCCATTTCTGACCTGGTCCAGTTCACTCATCCTTAAGCAACCTAGTGGTCCTCTTCTCCTGGAGGTCACCATATTGATGCTGAACTTAGTGCAGACACCCAGTCAGCATAGCACACTGCAGCCCAGAACTCCTGGCCTCAAGCGATCCTCCTGCCTCAGCCTCCCAAGTAGCTGGGACTACACGTGCTCACCACCATTCCTGGCTATGACTCAATTTCTATTTGATGCCCCCCATCAGGGCAATTGCTTTGTTAGGGCATCTGAGGTGACCATTTCGGGTTCACGCTTGAAGGGTAACCCTATCGTGAGGCACCGTACTTCACTTGTGTTTCCTAAGAATTACTGAAATAACATTTCAAAATTTTTGTCTTTCACATTATTCCAAAGAGCCTATGAAAGGTGCTAACAACATAGCCTCCTTTCAAATGCACCATCTTGGTTTCTCCACTTTCCCTCAGTTCATGGTTGAGTTCTGGAAGCTTCCCATTGCTACATTGTCAGGACGTTTGGTGTGAGGAGGATAATCTTTTCTATGAATTTATCTCTTCATTCAGGTATCAACGAACATGTCATCATCATGATTGGGCATTGGTTCATGCAGGCCACTTTGAAGATTGTTCACTTGGCCTATTCTGGACAGCATATCCCTACTTTCCAACCATTCCCACACCTGGAGAGTAGGAAAGTCAATTAGTGATTCTAAAACCCTGACTGCCTAAAGCAGCAATCTTACTGCTTTGCTGTCTCCCTAGAGCCCGAAGGAAGCAGAGCTTTTTTCTATATAAATTACTAACATGTCTATGTAGTTATTACTTCTCCTCCTCCCCTGCCTTCCAACCCCTTAGACCAGAAAATCCTTTTCCAGTCTTGAGCCAGGAAAGTTTTCTACTTGCCTAAATCTTTTATGTAGACTGGTGGTTCTCCAAGTGTGGTTCTGGGGCCAGCAGGATCAGCACCACCTAGGAATTTGTTAGGAATGCAATTTCTCCCCACCCCAGCCCCACTGAATCAGACATTCACAGAGTAGGATCTAGTGATCTTTGTTTCAATAAGCTCTCCAGAGGATTCTGAGGCAACACAAAATTTGAGACCCACTGATCTATGCCTTGAGTTATTTTCTTCCCCTACTACACTGGTTCTTAAATTTTAACATACATCAGAATCACTGGGAGGGCTTGTTAAACTCGGTTGTGGGGCCCCCACCCTCAAAATGTTTGGTCCAGCAGGTCTAAGGAGAGGCCCGAGAATTTGCAATTCTAACAAGTCCCCTGGTGATGACTATATTTTAGAAAACCATTTTCCCAGAGGTTTCAGGTCCATAACAGTCCATTTTCTTCCTTCCATGGCTCCTGATAGGATTCATCTGATTCTTATTGCTAAATCAATAAAGCATATTTTCTAAGAATATGTTTATATATAGTTACTTTCAATCCAGAGCCATCTGTCACCAATTTGACTTGGGCATATACTAATGTTTCCAAAAACCAAAGTTTGATGTTAGGCCAGCAGTTCTTAAGCTTTTTCATCCCAAGTCCCTTCCCCAATTAAATGGCTCCATAGCTAGTGCATCTGTAGGACATCCCAGAAGATTCAGAAAGAGGAGAAGAGCCCACTGTTCACTTTGCAAGCTCAGTTTTATAAATAGCAGGTCAGAGTCCCATTGGTCTCTACCTAGAACCCAGAGGGGAGAAGACACTGAGGAAAATATGGCCCTTGAGGACATACGGAGGAGTCAGGGAAAAGGGGATGGGCAGGGAGGTCAGCAGCAAATGAGTGAGCACATGCTTTGAGAATCAAATACTGCTTCCTTGGGGTGAAGACTTTTTGTCATGGTTTGGGGCAGAAGGCAAAAGCACTTTAACCCCATAAATTATTGAAGTTTAATTTTTGGTGTCAATATCCCTAGATTTAAGGAGAATAAAAAGTGGCCACTACTTCTCCTTTCTGCTTAGTTATATTTAAATTTATTTCCTTGCCTACTGCATCATTGGGGGCCCTAAAGCCCTTGGTTTTATCTATTTTTTGTTTTCTGCCTGGCCTCCTGAAGAGATGCAATGTCTCCTCCTTTCCTTTCCTTTCCTTTCCTTTCTTTTCCTTTCCTTTCCTTTCCTTTCTTCCCTTTCCTTTCCTTTCCTTTCCTTTCTTCTTTCTCTTTCCTTCCTTCCTTCTTTCTTTTCTTTTCTTTTCTTTCCCTCCCTCCCTCCCTCCTTCCTTCCTTCCTTCCTTTCACTAAATTGCCACAGTACAATTACTTTAAGTCTGCGGGGCACAGCTACCCTCTCAACTAGGCAACGAGCTACTCCAGATAATGGCTTATTCTATACTTGGTCTTTTTTTTAAAAAAAAAAATGAAATTCTATTTTGTTAAGTGACCCACATGGGTCTGCATGAAAGTACCTACCAAAGAACATGCTGAATATTAGTTACCATAATTATTTGGATAGTTCAGCATCATTTATTAATACTTACAAGCATTGTTATTATTAGGATGGTCCTGAGGGCTCCCAGAACATAAATAGGACTATTTCACTTAAGACAAAGTTGCAAAGACTTTTCTGCTGAAACAACAGAGCACTCCTATTGCCACTATAGAGATAGGTGAAGATTTCTTTCCTTCTGTTTGTGTTCCAGTACAATGGGATTCCTTGTGTTCTTTAAATATTTGCCATAAGTTTTTTTACTCTCATCTTTTCCCTCTCCTCAGCACTAATCATGGAATCTTATTTTTCATGGGCACTCAATAAATATTTTTTGAGTTGAATTAAATTAAAACAGAAACTTCCAATTAAAGATAGGAAAGAAGCCTTTTTTGTTCTACTCTTCTCTGTCAAACCAGTAATAACAAAACAATAATGAACCACAGAGAAGAAAATGAAATAAGGAAGGCACGATGCCAGGGAATGATAGTTTATGAAGAATGCTATCAAATGTAGTAATATGTAGACCAAACATAGGGAGCAGAGCAAGAGTGGACACGTATCTTAACATATACCTTAACAGTTCCTGGAGGGGCAGAGAGATTTCCTTAGAGTGTTTGCCTATACTGAGGGCCAACCATTACTTGCTGACTTGTATCGGTAGGTCTGCAGGGTGTGGAGATTGGTGTGAGAATATCCCAAGCCTGGTTTATCACCCTAGAGCAGCAGGAGAGGAGGGGCTGGATGATCATCTGATTAGACCTGCCATTTCTGGAAGAACGGGTGTCAGTTTGATGGGGTGTCAGTTAGTGCTGATGATAATTGAGAAAGAAAAATAATCAGCAGTAGTCATCATTAAATCACCATTAAAGAAAGCCATGGCATACAGGAGACAAGTGGACTTTCTGCTTATCCCAAAGGGGGCTCCAGAATATAGAATTTGAGACATGCATTTGGTAAGAAGATTTAAGAAAGTCCTAAGCCCAGGCTACTTTCTGTCTCTACTCACTTCATGGAGCCTTCCCACCCAACCTTTTATAAACAACTGCTGCAGAAAAGCCCTGGCCCCATTCAGAGTTGAGTAGTAATCAAAAGCAACCATAAAGAAAAAGGTATATAATGAGCAAAAATCAGATAAAAAATATTCACAAAACAGAAACATGCTACAGTAGATGTGTTTCCCTTCTGATATCAAATAAGTTAAGGAGGACAGGGTCCCTAGAAATAAGAAGTTAAAGAGGAAATAATGGTGTTCAAATATAAGGTGAAAAACTATTAAAGGAGATGACAAGTGAGCAGACATAGCTTTGGAAAGAATGGGTGAGAAAAATGAAACCACTGTAGATACAGAAGCCACAAGAGAAGCAGCAAAAGGAATCTGTAATAAGGGAAAGGAAGACAGGATATAGACAAATAGAAAAAAATGTGTAAGAATATAGTTAAGGAGGATTTGAGACAAAAAGAACCTACAGAAGACAACGGAGGGCTACTTGCTACACCAGAAGGAAGGAAGAGACTTAATAGAAAGGAGAAATGTGCTAAAGGTGTCATAGAAACAGCTTTGGAGAATGACGAAGACCTGAATATCTTCACTTCACCTCCTTCAGGTTTTTACTCAAGTTTTATCCTATCAGTAACTCTTTCCTTAATGGCCTGATTTAAAATGTCCATCTCACTCACCTGGGTTCTATTTTCCTTCCCTACTTTATTTTTCTCAATGCAATATCTGAAAGAAAGTTATACTGACTGGGATGAATAGCAGCTTAGACACCACAGAAAAAATATCAGTGATCTTTGAAGACATAACATTAGAAACTAAGTAAAATAAAACACAAAAGGGGGAAAACCTGGGGAAATAAGGAACAGGATATCAGTGTTGTGAGATGATATCTAGAAGTCTAACGTGTGTTATGTGAGCCCTGGCAGGTGGAGGGAGAGAGAAAAAAAATTCAAGAAATAATGGCTGGAAAATGTCTAAGTGATGAATACTCTAAACTTGCAAAACAACAAGCCTAACGAATCACAAACAAAGGGAAAAAGAATATCACACCAAGGCACATCATAATCAAATTGCTGGAAACCAGTGATAAGCAGAAAATCTTAAAAGCAAGTGCAGAGTATGGGGCCACAACACACAGAGAAGAACAATAACAACAAAAAAGGCAGGCAGCAGACTTCCTGTCGAAGCTAGAAGGTAATGAAGTGAAGTCTTTAAAATACTGAAAGAAAAAAGCATCATCCTGGAAGTCTACAACCTACAAAAGTATCTTTCAAAATGTAGGCTAAAGAGAGACTTTTTAAAAAGGGAAACAAAACTGAGAGAATTTATTGCCAGCAGACCTATGCTACAAAAAAAAAAAAAAAATGTTGAAGTTCCTCAGGCAGAAGGAATGTGATACTAAAAGAAATTTGGATCTACACTAAAGAATAGAGATTGTTGAAAATAGTAAATATGTAGGTAAGCAGATAAATTTTCCTCACTTTTAAAGTCTCTTCAAAAGATAATTGTATAAGGAAAAGTATAATAAGCATGTGTTGTTAGGTTTATAACATGTAGAATTAAAACAGGTGACAACAGTAGCACAAAGGATGGGAGGGCAGAAATGGGAGTACACCATTGTAAGGTTCTTAAAATATATGGGAAGTGTTATAAAACTATTCGAAGGTAGACTGTGATAAAATGGATACACAGTTGGCCCTCTGTATCAGTGGGTTCTGCATCCATGGATTCAACCAACTGTGAATTGAAAGTATTTGAAAAACAAATGGATGGTTGCATCTGTACTGAGCATGTACAAATCTTTTTTTGGTCATAATTCCCTCAACAATACAGTGTAACATCTGCTTATATAGCATTTACCTTGTAGTAGGTATTACATGTAATCTAGACATAATTTAAAGTATATGGGAGGATGTGTGCCAATATTATATGCCAATAATATATTATTTTATATAAGGAACTTGAGCATCCATGAATTTTGGTGTCTGTGAGGGGTCCTGGAACTAATCCCCCATAGATACCAAGGGACAATTCAATTGTATATTATAAATCACAGAGCAATAACTACAAAAGAAAAAGAGAAATATTTAATAAGCCAATAGTGAATAAAATGGAATTATAAAAAATTTTTTTAAGAAGAGTAAGAAGAAAAAAACAAACAAAGGAGAGATGGGATGAAATAGAAAACAAATAGCAAAAAGATATATTTAAACCTAACCATATTTATAATTGCACTACATGTAAATGGCAGAAAATGTTTATATAATAAACCCACCTTACATATAAAGATATGAATAGGTCGAAAGTAAAAAGATAAAAAATGCTAATCTAAAGGATGCTGAACTGGCTATGTTAGTATCAGACAATAGGGATTTCACAGCAAGAGATATAACCAGGAGTAAATAATGCCCTTCAATTTTTTGCATGCTTTGCTTAATTTTTAGAGTTTGAAATGGTTGTTGGACAATTTTCTCTAGTTTTGTCATTGGTTTTTGAGGAGAATATTTGCTGAGCTTCTCACGCAGTTCCTCTGGAAGTTTCACCCCCTACCTGGAGTGTCATAAGAATGATTACTGAGTTTCTTAAATAGCTTTTCAGTACTTTTGATATATCACATATTTTTCTTTTGTTGTCCTAATGAATTACCTGGATAGACTTCCTAATGTACAATTACCTCTGCATTCTTTGAATAAATCCTAATTATTCATGCTGTTTTTAAAGGCAAATGCTTATTCTTTCATTGATTCATTCAATAAATATTTGAGTGGCTACCAAAAATTATTTAATGAATTAATTTCTTTTGTTCCATGCCAGTTTCCATTTGCTAATTTTTAAAAACAATTGTTGCATCCAAACATATAAATGAAATTACAGTTATCTGTTTCTGTACTTTCTTTAAAAAGTTTAATACAACTTTTTTTGTATTAAAGTTGTACTGGTTTTGTAAAATGAGTCAAGAGCTTCTGTATTTTTTTCTGACTTAGAATCATTTGAATAACATAGGAACTAGCTGTTCTTTAAAGGTTAGATTTCAGTTATGAAGCCAGTAGGTAACATTTTTAGTGAAAGGTCTTTTTAACCTTTCTAGTGTCTTCTGTGGTAATTGGCCTATTCAAAGTTTTTCATGTCTTTTTCTTGGGTCAATTTTGGTCATTCACATTTTACTAAGAAATTATTCATTTCTTCTAGATTCACAAATTTGTTGCCATGGAGTTGCATATAATTCCATCTTGTAATTAAAAAAAATTCTCCTGTATTGTAGTTTGTCTCTTTTCTCACTCCCGATCCTCTACATTTTTATTTTTTCTTTTATCTCCTAAAATAAGTTTGTGATAGGTTATGTATTTTATTGGGTCCTTTGAAATACCAGCATTTGGATTAATTTATCATCTGCTAATTTTTGTTGCTCATTTGGTTAAATTCAAGTTTTATTTCTATGAATTCTCTCTTCCTAAAGCGGCTTTCCATTTTTCATTAATTTACTGGACAGGTACCAAGTTTCTTCATCTTTTATTTATTTATTTATTTAAATTAAATTAAATTAAATTAATGAGGTTTTTGTTTGTTTTGTTTTGTTCTTTGGGTTTTTTTTTTTGGGTGGGGGGAGGGTGGCAGGGTCCCGTTTTGTCTCCCAGGCTGGAGTGCAGTGGTGCAATCACAGCTCACTGCAGCCACAACCTCCTGGCCTCAAGTGATCCTCCCACCTCAGCCTCCTGAGTAGCTGGGATTACAGGCATAGGCCACCATGCCCGGCTAATTTTTGTGTTTTTGTAGAGACTGGGTTTCACCACGGGGTCCAGTCTTTTACATTTGAAATCTTAATGGCATTATGACTATTTTTTCAGATCTCTGAGTATATCTTTGGCTGTCTCTCATAAGTTCATCTATGAAGTGTTCCTTTTATTTGCTTCTATAGCATGTATAATTTTAGCTTTGAAATTTTCTTGATCTAATGGCTATTTGGAAATGTCTTTCTTAATTTCTAAATAGTTAATGTTTTTTATTTTTGGTCAACATTTTATTATTTATTCTTAATATAATTGGGTTATTTTATAGCCTCAATTTATAAAGTCTACTATATGTATATACACATATATGTGTGCATGTGCATGCATATATATACATATATATGATTGATTTTGATAAATATTTTATGGTCATATGAAAATTGTATATTTTACACAAGGCAAATACCAAACAAACAAAAAGGGAAAAGGGAGTGATAATATTAAAATTAGGCAAAGTTGGAAAGTACTAAAAGTACCAAAGTTATTCTAAATATTTTATTACTTTTTATTTTTGATATATTAGTTAATCTGTTTTTCTCCTTGTTTTTATTTGAGTACAGTATTCTTTGATTCTGAAAGAAATACACAGACATCTCACACTTTAGTTGAATTTAAAACAGCTTCCTAATTGGTTTGCTTTGTGTATATTTAGCTCCCGTGCTGTTTGGTTTAAGCAAGTTTATGACTGTTACAACTTCTTCACAATGTTGTGCTTTTTTATTATCATATTATGCTCACTTGTGTCCTTTGAGTACTTTTAACCTTACTTTCCACCTTGCTTAATTTTAATATGACCACTCCTTTTTTTGTTTGTTGTTTAGTGTTTGTCCTGTATCTCTTTGCTAATGCCTTTATTTTCAACCTCTTGAAATCACTTTGTTTGGAATGTTCTTACCATGTGTGGGATACTCCTAGGGCTTTTAGTTATTTTGTTGTGACAGTCATTGTCTCTTTTATAAACGTTTGATTGCAGCATATTATACACATAGGAAAGGGCACAATTCATAAGTGTACAAATAGTTCACTGAATTTTTACAAAGTAAACACATCTTTGTAACCACTACCCAGATCAAACCATAGAACCATAGAACCCTTCCTCATGCGCTTCCCAGCCCCTGTCCCCCTCCTCACAAGTTAACCATTATTCTAACTTCTATAACCATAAGTTAGTTTTGCCTCTGTTAAAGGTTATATGAATGAAATCATATAGTACATTCTCCTTTGAGTTTGGTTTCTTTGGCTTAACATTGTGTTTGTGTGTTTTATCCATATATTTGTGTGTGGTAGTAATTTATTATTTTTTATTGTTGTATAATATTCCATAATATAAATATGCTAACATTTCTTTATCCATCCTGTTATTGATTGTTGATAAATGTTGATATTATTTTCACTTTTCTCAGTTGTAAATTGTTACTGTGATAATTTTTATACATGCATTTTTGTGCACATATGTAGGCTTGATCCATAATTTTTATTTATAGATATGTATGTCACAGAGATACATAAAAATTCATAGAGCTATATACCTATTATATATGTTTTTCTGTATGTATATTATACTTCAATAAAATGTTTATTTAATAAAAGATACAAGAGAGATAATGAAAATTAAACACAAAATTAAAAAGCAGAAATAACATCAGCCTCAACAAAGATTTTTAAAAATAATAAAAGAGAATTATAATATTTGAAAACTTATATATAATAGACAAATGCCTAGAAAAAGGAAGCTGTCAAAATTGGCATAAGAAGAAATGGAAAATTTAAATAGGCCAGAAAATACCAATAATTACTAATTATTATTATAGTAATGAAATGGTATCTGAAAGACAAGCCATCACATGAAATCCCAGGCACAGATGGTTTTACACATTAGTATTACCAGTATTTCAAGAAACAATCAATTTCTATCTTATAGAAGTAAGCATAGAACACAGGAAATGAATTGCCCAGATCGTTCTGTGAGGCAAGTGTAATTTTGACATATAAGTAGATAGAAAGAACACAAAAAACATACACAAAAGAAAATAATAGGTATATTTTACTTATGGTCATAGAGAAAAAAATCCTTAATAAAAGATTAGTTATCCTTTATATCCCTGGAATGAAAGGATGGTTTAACAAAACGTTTCTAGCCACATAATTCACCACATAACTAGTCTAATGTAAAAATAAATGATCTCAGTTGATGTGGAAAAAGCATTTGATAAAACATAAATAAGTCAATACCTATTTAGGATAAGCCTATCAATATAGAAGGAACTGAAGGGACTCTTTAACATAGTAGAGTTCTATACTGGAAACCCACAAGAAAAACTATACTTATGGAAAAACTCAATGTGCAGTCCCTTTAAGATTGGGAATAAAAAAAAGATACCCACTATCACTGCTACTGTTAAAATAACATTGGCAGCTTCCCAAGCAATATGAAAAGGGAAAAAAAGAGGTCAACTATAGAAAGGGAAAAATACAAAACCCTCATCATTTACATCTTGGTAGTGAGAAAGGACTTCCTAAAAAAATTCAGGAGCACAAATCACAAGAAAAAATAAAATAAAAATAAACGGGTGAATCCAATTTTATCAAAAGATGGCTATTCAGTATAGAATAACATGGAAAAAGTTAACAGACAGATGATAGTTTGGCAGAAAATATTTTCACTGTCTAACGTCAATAAAAGACCTATACAATAAAAGACCTATACCTAGCATTTACAAGAAGTTCTTGTAAAATCAGCAAGAAAAAGTAATACTAGTTGAAAAAACAGGCAAAAGCCATGAACAGACAATTTACAGAAGAGGAAACCTAAGTTATGGCACATAAAAGGTGCTCAAATTCATTAGCTATCAAAAACATCCCACCTCTTTAAGTGACAAAACTCAGAAAGTTGGAAAATGCCTAATGTTCACTTGGATCAAATTGCTTGGATATTTGTATTGAGGGGTGCAGATATTGGCTCCCTTATGCACTACTGGTAAGAACATAGGCTGTAGGCCTTCTGGAGAGCTATTTGACAGTACATTTTCAGATTAAATACACAAGATTACCCAGCAATCCCACTGATATATGTTGCAAAATAATTCTCACACATGACTACAATAATGGGATGTCTACTGTTTGTGAGTGGGAGCCAATCTAACCTGGTGTCCATCCCAAAGGAGGAATTGTCAAAAGGCAGTGGATGCACCAGACAGTACTATGCAGCAGTGAGAAGACATGGACTAGATGAAAAATGCTACATAGATGGATCTTCATGACACCATGTGTAGAAAGCAAAAAGCAAAATGTGATTTATTACACAATATCATTTATATAAACTAAAAATATAGAAAACATCAATATACAATTTATAGTAACACCTACAGACAAAATGGTAGGCTGCTTACAGTAGGTGACGAAATGCAGGTGGGGAATTTGGGTAAAAGGAAATAAACAAGATAACCAACCAACATACAAGAGAGGGATCTTATGTGGATCAAAGATGCTGATGCTCCACAAACTAAGGAATATGACTGACATGATTCTGCCTCTGGGTTCCCCTTCCCATACAACAGCAGCAATAATAACAAACAATGAGAGGCTGAAAACTGGCAGGGATGCCAGATCAAGTATGATTACGAAGGCTGTGGTCAGGAGTTTGGCTGTCATTCTTCACGTTGTGGGAAAAAATCACTGGAGGGTTTTAAGGAGTAAGGGACAACTCTTTCTAAAGATCACCAGGCTACGTGTGATGAGGCGGGAGAGGAAGTAGGAAGGCCGATTAGGAGACTTGCAGAAGCTCATGTGGGAGATGAAGACGGCCCAGTTTAGGGTAGCAACAACAGAGATGGAGAGCAGTGGGCAGATACTGGTTATATTTTCAAGAGAAACATGACAAGAGCTGCTGAGAAATTAAATGTGGGCAGGAGAGCAATGAAAGATGACACTGAAGCTTTTGTCTTTGGCAAGCGGGTGGTGCCAATGACCGAGACTGCAAAGATGAGGATGAAAGGGGAAACCAAAACTTCTAATTTGGATTTACTTAGCAGGTTATGTTTGATGTCTGTTAGACATTTAAGTGGAGATATCAGAGGGACAGCTGGATATATGGTCTGAATTCAGGGAAGATACACATTTGGAAGTTGAATCAGTATATAGAGGTTAAATAACTGACTCCAATATTCAGTATTTATGTCACCTTGGACAAGTTACATGATTTCTGGGTCTTTATTTATTTACAAAATGGCAATGATGTTATCTCTTTCCCAGGGCTGTTACGAATATTAAATCGGATAATGCATCTAAAGAACTTGGCGCAGGGCCTGGCACAAAATAAGTGCCTAATAAAGGCTTCTGTGGCTGGAGAATAGTGAAGGGGAAGACAATATCAGACGAAGGAGGTTGACAGTCAGGAGATCATGCCAGAATTTCGAGGCCGTGGTAAATAGCTTGCAATAAGTGGCCATTAGTGGGTTTTATGCAGGGAGTGACATAATCTGGCATTACTAATAGTATTAGCAGATCATTTAAGTATTAACATTTGACACTGTTTTATCAGACTATAGATAAGTGGGTTGTCATAAACAACCAATAAACAAAGAAATACATTTTTAAAAACTCTGATTCTATGAGAATACACTTTGTAAATTATAGCAAATGGAAGCATTTTTATCTGAAAGGCACTAGTATAGTCTCAACAATTCTTGAATCTACAGTACTATCAAGGGCTTCTCTGCCAGTTTGTGCATAGTTCTATTTTGTACATTGACTCCATTCTTGAGTAGTAAGCAACTGGAGCCGTAGGGACAGCTGGCATTTTGTAGCTAAGCAGAGTTCCAACCCCATAAAGTGAAGCATCAGTACTTTATACTTACTGAAGTGCATTAACACAGATGCTAAAGTCAGACATTGCCCAACGTTTCAAAAAATATCTTCTTTCTGATGCATCCAATTTCTTATCTGTATCCAGTAGGTGATTTGGTATATCAGAAAAGACTGCCTTTCATAGAAGAAGAATTATATAAGTATCTGACTGCTACACAAAAACTTGAGGTTGTTTAATTTTTGGACTAGGTGTGCTGAGAATTGCCTATACCTTACCTTAAATGTGGTGAATAAATAACAGTAGTCCAGATACAGTAGCCTGAGCAGAGGATGCTGGTGGTTCTGAATTGACATTACTGTTTATTTACAGACTTGATGTAACTAGTGAGAATGGGCTCCATAATTCTTTCAGCTGTTCATCCTTTATTAAGCCCCTAAGTGGGAAAATTATGGTATCACATCTGGAATACTAGAAAGAAAGTTTATCATGAAGAATTGAAATATCTCAGTGGCAACAGAAATGGGAATGCCCTTTGATCAGTTTTCTAGTTAACTATTGCTTCCTGACAAAGTATCCTGAGAATGAAATGTTTTAAAACAGTATCTTCTTATTATATCTCATGATTCTGTGGGTCAGGATTTGAGTTAGGGCTCAGCTGGCTAATTCTACTGCCCCCTGTGGTCTTGTCTGGATTGATTCAGTAATACTAATTCAGTGAGTTGTCTGGTCTGTAGGATCTAAGACATTTCTACTCACATATCTGTTGTCTTTTGGAGGGTGCCAGGAAGCTGGGCTCAGTTGGCCCCCTCTCCTACTCTATGAAGTTTCAGAGCCTCTCCATGTGGGTGTTCAAGCTAGGTAATGGGCGTTCTTATAAGGCATCCCAGGGCTTTGAGAGACCAGTGTCAAGCTGCTAGTCTCTTAAAGGCGAGGCCTGGAAATGGAATAGTTCCATTTCCACTTCATTCTAGTGGTCAAAGTGGTCACAGCTCTGCACCAAGTGGACCTAATAGACATCTACAGAACTCTCCACCCCAAATCAACAGAATATACATTCTTCTCAGCACCACACTGCACTTATTCCAAAATTGACCACATAGTTGGAAGTAAAGCACTCCTCAGCAAATGTAAAAGAACAGAAATTATAACAAACTGTCTCTCAGACCACAGTGCAATCAAACTAGAACTCAGGATTAAGAAACTCACTCAAAACTGCTCAACTATATGGAAACTGAACAACCTGCTCCTGAATAACTACTGGGTACATAACAAAATGAAGGCAGAAATAAAGATGTTCTTTGAAACCAATGAGAACAAAGACACAACATATCAGAATCTCTGGGACACATTCAAAGCAGTATGTAGAGGGAAATTTATAGCACTAAATGCCCGCAAGAGAAAGCAGGAAAGATCTAAAATTGACACCCTAACATCACAATTAAAAGAACTAGAAAAGCAAGAGCAAACACATTCAAAAGCTAGCAGAAGGCAAGAAATAACGAAGATCAGAGCAGAACTGAAGGAAATAGGGACACAAAAAACCCTTCAAAAAATCCATGAATCCAGGAGCTGGATTTTTGAAAAGATCAACAAAATTGATAGACCACTAGCAAGACTAATAAAGAAGAAAACAGAGAAGAATGAAATAGACACAATAAAAAATGATAAAGGGGATATCACCACCGATCCCACAGAAATACAAACTACCAACAGAGAATACTATCAACACCTCTACGCAAACAAACTAGAAAATCTAGAAGAAATGGATAAATTCCTCGACACATTCACCCTCCCAAGACTAAACCAGGAACAATTTGAATCTCTGAATAGACCAAAAACAGGCTCTGAAATTGAGGCAATAATTAATAGCTCACCAACCAAAAAAACTCCAGGACCAGACGGATTCACAGCCGAATTATACCAGAGGTACAAGGAGGAGCTGGTACCATCCCTTCTGAAACTATTCCAATCAATAGAAAAAGAGGGAATCCTCCCTAACTCATTTTATGAGGCCAGCATCATCCTGATACCAAAGCCTGGCAGAGACACAACCAAAAAAGAGAATTTAGGCCAATATCCCTGATGAACATCGATGCAAAAATCCTCAATAAAATACTGGCAAACCAAATGCAGCAGCACATCAAAAAGCTTATCCACCATGATCAAGTGGGCTTCATCCCTGGGATGCAAGGCTGGTTCAACATATGCAAATCAATAAACGTAATCCACCATATAAACAGAACCAAAGACAAAAACCATATGATTATCTCAATAGATGCAGAAAAGGCCTTTGACAAAATTTAACAACTCTTCTTGCTAAAAACTCTCAATAAATTAGGTATTGATGGGACGTATCGCAAAATAATAAGAGCTATCTATGACAAACCCACAACCAATATCATACTGAATAGGCAAAAACTGGAAGCATTCCCTTTGAAAACTGGCACAAGACAGGGATGCCCTCTCTCACCACTCCTATTCAACATAGTGTTGGAGGTTCTGGCCAGGGCAATCAGGCAGGAGAAGGAAATAAAGGGTATTCAATTAGGAAAAGAGAAAGTCAAATTGTCCCTGTTTGCAGATGACATGATTGTATATCTAGAAAACCCCATCATCTCAGCCCAAAATCTCCTTAAGTTGATAGGCAACTTCAGCAAAGTCTCAGGATACAAAATCAATGTGCAAAAATCACAAGCATTCTTATACACCAATAACAGACAAACAGAGAGCCAAATCATGAGTGAACTCCCATTCACAATTGTTTCAAAGAGAATAAAATACCTAGGAATCCAACTTACAAGGGACGTGAAGGACCTCTTCAAGGAGAACTACAAACCACTGCTCAATGAAATAAAAGAGGACACAAACAAATGGAAGAACATTCCATGCTCATGGGTAGGAAGAATCAATATCGTGAAAATGGCCATACTGCCCAAGGTAATTTATAGATTCAATGCCATCCCCATCAAGCTGCCAATGACTTTCTTCACAGAATTGGAAAAAACTACTTTAAAGTTCATATGGAACCAAAAGAGAGCACACATTGCCAAGTCAATCCTAAGCCAAAAGAACAAAGCTGGAGGCATCACACTACCTGACTTCAAACTATACTACAAGGCTACAGTAACCAAAACAGCACGGTACTGGTACTAAAACAGAGACATAGACCAATGGAACAGAACAGAGCCCTCAGAAATAATGCTGCATATCTACAACCATCTGATTTTTGACAAACCTGACAAAAATAAGAAATGGGGAAAGGATTCCCTATTTAATAAATGGTGCTGGGAAAACTGGCTAGCCATATGTAGAAAGCTGAAACTGGATCTTTTCCTTACACCTTATACAAAAATTAATTCAAGATGGATTAAAGACTTAAATGTTAGACCTAAAACCATAAAAACCCTAGAAGAAAACCTAGGCAATACCATTCGGGACATAGGCATGGGCAAGGACTTCATGTCTAAAACACTAAAAGCAATGGCAACAAAAGCCAAAATTGACAAATGGGATCTAATTAAACTAAAGAGCTTCTGCACAGCAAAAGAAACTACCATCAGAGTGAACAGGTAACCTACAGAATGGGAGAAAATTTTTGCAATCTACTCATCTGACAAAGGGTTAATATCCAGAATCTACAATGAACTCCAACAAATTTGCAAGAAAAAAACAAACAACCCCATCAACAAGTGGGCGAAGGATATGAACAGACACTTCTCAAAAGAAAGCATTTATGCAGCCAAAAGACACATGAAAAAATGCTCATCATCACTGGCCATCAGAGAAATGCAAATGAAAACCACAATGAGATACCATCTCACACCAGTTAGAATGGCGATTATTAAAAAGTCAGGAAACAACAGGTGCTGGAGAGGATGTGGAGAAATAGGAACGCTTTTACACTGTTGGTGGGACTGTAAACTAGTTCAACCATTGTGGAAGTCAGTGTGGCGATTCCTCTGGGATCTAGAACTAGAAATACCATTTGACCCAGCAATCCCATTACTGGGTATATACCCAAAGGATTATAAATCATGCTGCTATAAAGACACATGCACACGTATGTTTATTGCAGCACTATTCACAATAGCGAAGACTGGGAACCAACCCAAATGTCCAACAATGGTAGACTGGATTAAGAAAATGTGGCATATATACACCATGGAATACTATGCAGCCATAAAAAATGAGTTCATGTCCTTTGTAGGGACATGGATGAAGCTGGAAACCATCATTCTCAGCAAACTATCTCAAGGACAAAAAACCAAACACCGCACATTCTCACTCATAGGTGGGAATTGAACAATGAGAACACATGGACACAGGAAGGGGAACATCACACACCCAGGCCTGTTGTGGGGTGGGGAGGGGGAACGGATACCATTAGGAGATAGACCTAATGTTAAATGACGAGTTAATGGGTGCAACACACCAACATGGCACATGTATACATATGTAACTAATCTGCACGTTGTGCACATGTACCTTAAAACTTAAAGTATAATAAAAAAAAAAAGTGGTCACAGACCAGCAAGATTCACAGGAAGGAGAACTAGACCCGAACATATTTTTTTTTTTTTTTTGAGACAGAGTCTTGCTCTGTCGCCCAGGCTGGAGTGCAGTGGCGCGATCTCAGCTCACTGAAAGCTCTGCCTCCCAGGTTTATGCCATTCTCCTGCCTCAGACTCCCAAGTAGCTGAGACTACAGGCACCCACCACCACGCCTGGCTAATTTTTTTTTTTTGGTAGAGACGGGGTTTCACTGTGTTAGCCAGGATGGTCTCGATCTCCTGACCTCGTGATCCACCTGCCTCGGCCTCCCAAAGTGCTGGGATTACAGACGTGAGCCACCGTGCCCGGCCATTAGACCCGAACATCTCGATGGAAGGAGTGCCAAAGAATTTTGACCCTTACAATTAGGGACAATTATTTGGGTTGTTACAGTGCCCAAATAGCATGGATAGAAAGCTATCTACTGGTGAGAGCACAGACACTAGAGTTGGACTGCCTGGTTTCAAATCCCAGCCCTATAACTCTAGCTGTGTGACTTGTTACATTTTTTGAAAATAAATTTTATTGAGAGATAACTTATGTGTAGTAAGAAGTACTCATTTTTAGAGTTCATTTCTGTGACTTTTGACAAATTTTTATACCTTTGTAACATTTCTATCACACTAAATGCTTCCTTGTACCCCTTTCCAGTTAATTTCCTTCAAACCAGGGAAACATTTATCTGCTATTGCTATTGATTAGGTTAGTCTCTTCTAGAGTTTTACATAAATGGAATTAAACAGCATATAATACTCTTGTGTCTGACTTCTTTCACTTAGCTTTTTTTTTTTTTTTTTTTTTTTTGGAGACAGGGTCTTACTCTGTCACCTAGGCTGGAGTGCAGCAGTGGCACAATCTTGGCTCACTGCAGCCTCGATCTCCTGGGCTCAAGCAATCCTCAGCCTCAGCCTCTGAAGTAACTGGGATGGCAGGTGCATGCTACCATGCCTAGCTAATTTTTGTATTCTTTTAGAGACAGGGTCTCTCTATGTTGCCCAGGCTGGTCTTGAACTCCTGGGCTCAAGTGATTCTCCCACCTTGGCCTCCCAAAGTGCTGGGATTACAGGTGTGAGCCACCATGCCCAGCTTCACTGAATCCATGTTTTTGAGATTCATCCACTTTTTTTTTCCTATTTCAGTATTCCTTTTTCATTGTTAAGAAGCATTTAATTTAATGAATATACCAAAATTTGTATGTTGACATGTTGATGGACTTTTTGGATTATTGTGAATATTCCAGTTTGGATTATTGTGAATAAAGCTGCTCAGAACTTTTGTATACAGGTCTTTGTGTGAACATATGTTTTTATTTCTCTTTGGAAAATACCCAGGAGTAAGAATGCTGGATGTTTTTCTTTTTTCTTTTTTAAAGACAAAGTCTCACTATGTTGCCCAGGCTAGAGTGCCTTGGCTATTCATAGGTGCAATCCCACTACTGATCAGCACAAAACTTTTGACCTGCTCCGTTTCTGACCTGGGTAGGTTCACCCCTCCTTAGGCAATCTAATGGTCCACCCACTCCCAGGAGGTCACCATATTAATGCTGAACTTTGTATGGATACTCAATCGGCATAGCACTCTTCGGCCCAGAACTTCTGGGCTCAGGTGATCCTCCTGCTTCAACTTCCTTAGTAGCTGGGACTACAGGTACATGCTGGGTGTTACAATGAGTATATGTTTACCTTTTTAAAAATTTGTGAAAATGTTTTCATAGTGATTTTTATATTACCCCCACACCAATAATATGTGAGAGCACCATTTCTTCAACAGCCTTGCCAATACTTGATACTGTCTTTTTAATTTCAAAATCTCTAATGCATATGTAGAGTATCTCATTATTTGAAGTAGCATTTCCCTGGTGACCATTAATATTGAGCATCTTTTCATATGCCTATTGACACTGTCTTCTGTAAAGTGTCTGCTCAAATATTTTCTGTGCCTCAGTTTTCTCATCAGAAAAATGGGATAATAACATACATACCTCATAGAGTTTTTATAAGGATCAAATAAGTTAATATATATAAGCACCTAGAACAATTCCTGACATACAGTGTATTAGTTTTCTATTGTTGCTGTAGCAAATTATGTGAAACTTAGAGGCATAAACAACATAAATTTACTATTTTACAATTTTCTAGGTCAGATGTTCCTCACAGGTCTCACTGGGTTAAAACTGAACAGCAGGCAGGACTGCTTGTTTCTGGAGGCTCTAGGGAGGAATCCATTTCCTTTTTTTCCCAGCTCCTTAAGGGTACTCATTATTTCTTGGCTCATGGTTCCCTTCCTTCATCTTCAAAGCCAACAATACTGCATCTCTCTGTGCCTTTTTTTCTGTTGTCATGTCTCCCTCTGATTCTCTTCTTCCTTCTTCTTCCCTCTTCTACCTTTTTCCCCTCTTTCACTGGGTGATTGTATTGGGCCAGCCAGAAAATCCATGATAACCTCTCTGTTTTAAGGTCAGTTGTTTAGCAAACTTAATTCCCTCTGCAACCTTAATTCTTCTTAGCCAACCAATCTAATATATTCAGTGATTTTAGGGACTAGGACATAGATATCTCTGAAAGCAACTATTCACCTACCATACATAGTAATTGCTATATTAGGGTTAGCTTTTCTTGGTATTATTTTTATTATTATAAGGTCCTGAGATTTAGAGTTAAGGACTTGCACTCAAATCGTGGCTTCAAAACTTACCAGCTGTGTGGTCTTGGGAAAGTTAATTGCTGTCTTTGAGACATGCAATTTAGTATGTTATTTGGAAATATGCAGCAAATAGCTAAATCATTAGTTATGAAAAATTCACTTTTAAATGGAAGTCCTTGGACTGTAAAACTGGGAGTTAGTTAGAAATTGGTGGTGGGGGAGGGGGAATAGAGGAGGCAGGAGTGTGATGCTTTATTGACTTTACAAACATTTAGCTCTATTTGTCTTAAATTTTCTTTGTGGTAAGATATACATAACATAAAATGTGTTATTAGTGACATTCACAATGTTGTGTAAACATTACTACTGTCTTGCTCTAGAACATTTTCATTAACCCCAAAGGAAATCTTGTACCATTAAGCAGTCACTTGCCATTCCCCACTCCTCCTGGCCACTGGCAATCACTAATCTGCTTTCTGTCTAAGGATTTGCTGACTCTGGATGTTTCCTATAAATAAAATCACACAATATATGACCTTTTGTAACTGGCTTCTTTCACTTAGCATAATATTTTCAAAGTTTATCTACCCTGTAGAATGTATCAGTACTTCATTCCTTTTTAAGGCAGAGTAATATTCCATTGCATGGATATACCACATTTTGTTTATTCATTTACCAGTTGATGGACATTTGGGTTGTTTCCACCTTTTGGCTATTGAGTGTAGTGCTGCTGTGAATACTTGTGCACAAGTTGTTGTTTGAACACCTGCTTTACTTCTTTTGGGTATATAACCAGACGTGGAATTCCTGGATCATACAGTAATTCTATACTGAATCTAATGTGGACCCACCAAACTCTTCCACAGCAGTTATGCCATTTTACCTTCCCACCAGCAATGGACATGGGTTCCAATTTCTCCACATTCTCAGCCACTGGTCCATTTGTCTTTTAATGAAACTAAAAATGTATGGGACTTTTAATGGAACTAAAAACTCTGTATATAGTACTATGATAAATTAAAATCACTAAAATAAAACCATAAGGCAATACTAATAGTGGGCATAAGGATGAAAGAAAACAGAATGTGGGGACTGGCATAGCCTTACCAGGTATATTATTTCCTATTGCTGCTGTAACAAATTACCACAAATTTAGTGGGTTAAACCTACGGAAATGTATTCTTTTATAGTTCCAGTGGTTAAATGTCCAAAATGGGTCACACTGGGCTAAAATCAAGGCTGTGTTCCTTTCTAGAGGCTTGAGGGAGAATCCACTCCTTTGCCTTTTCTGGCTTCTAGAGGTTGCCAACCTGTCTTGGCTTGTGGCCCCTTCCTCTGTATTCAAAGCCAACAGCATAGCATCTCTTCTCTCCTCTCTGACTGCTGTTTCTATCCTTAGATGTAACAACTTTCTGACTCTGATCTTCCCCTTACCAAGACCCTGTAGTTACGTGGGCTTATCTAGATTATTCAGAATAATCTCCCCATCTCAAAATCCTTACCTTCATCACATCTGCAAAATATTTTTGCTGTGTAAAGTAACATATTCGTATGTCCTGGGATTCAGATATGGATGTCTTTGGAAGGCTATTATTCAGCCTACCAGCCCAGGGAAATTTTACTTATGAAGAACTCACTCATGGAGAGGTGGGCAGAAAGGGCTTTGTCATTTAGAAAGTGGCAAAGTTACCTAGTGAAGTCAAACCCCCTAAGCCTTAGTTTTCTGTTCCATAAAGGGGAGGTAATAACAGTAAACATGTTATCTATTATGTATTTTTTTGGGTGGAAGTAAAATAAGAAAAAAATGTTTACCTATGCTAACTCAAATTTCTACCAAGCACCTTTAGTGCTTTTAGAAGACTGTAGGTAAAGCTCGTAGCTGCAAATTTCAGGCATGACTTTCTTTGAAGTCTTATGTTTTATCTGAGAAATTCATGTGAATTATACATTGTAGTTAATAATAGATGTGTGTTTGTTTTACTACATAAATAACGTTTCAAGTGTCTCGCCGGCAGGAACAATACATTGATGCTCTGTTCTTTCATGTTGCATACCCCCATCACATCTTTGATTATCTCTGTTTGAGAAATATTGTTAAATAAAAGAAAGCACATTGTAAACTATAATGAGGAATGAAAACTCATATGATCAGATTCAAATATCAAATATTAAAAGAATAGCAGTGGTCTTAGCTCCATGTAGTGAACCAAAGGAGGAATAAAGGCATTTTCTAAGAAGTGCAGCAAAACAGAACTCTGAAAACACATATGATTCCTGGAATTTACCTTTTGTTAATACAGCATGATCTGTTCTTCAAACTGTGGTGAAGTACGTTTTTCAGTCTGACTGTCAGAGAGGTGGGAAGTTTATTATCAAGGAGAAATAGGTAAAGAAGAATGAAGCCAGTGGGAGATACCAGGGTCTCTGTGTCCCCTCCCCATAATATGCATAAGCTTCTCAAACATCATTCTTTGAGATGGTCCAGTGATGCTTCCTCAATCTTCTTTGACAATATATGCAGCCTCAAAAAGCATCACTTTCTCCATCCACATCACTGCTCTCTTTAGAAATTCCAGTACCATCTTTTTTTTTTTTTCTTGTTTTTGAGATGAAGTCTCACTCTGTCACCCAGGCTGGAGTGTAGTGGCCTGATCTCGGCTCACTGCAGCCTCTGCCTTCAGGGTTCAAGTGATTCTCCTGCTTCAGCTTCCCAAGTAGCTAAGATTACAGGTGTTTGCCACTACACCGGGCTGATTTTTGTATTTTTTGGTAGAGATGTAGAGACAGGTTTCACCATGTTGGCCAGGGTGGTCTTGAACTCCTGACCTCAAGTGATCTGCCCACCTCGCCCTCCCAAAGCGCTGGGATTACAGGTGTGAGCCACTGTGCCCAGCCACAGCGCCATCAGTTTTAAATCAATAAGACCAATATTCCCAAGGGCACCTCTAAAGAGGATCTGGGTTCCCTGAAACCTCCTGGGTAATGGGACAGGACTAGATGATTAGGAATGTTTGGGGCCCTTCTAGAGATTTCTGGAAGACCTGTGCTGTGTTTCTTTCACTCAGCTCATAAAGTAGCCTTAGATCTAGCCACCCTGTTATCCAGGAAATCAAGTGAAAAGATTTCATAAGAGGCCCCAGAAATAACTTCCATAATTAACATCATTGGAGGGATATCTCATCTGCTCACAATTTCTTTTTATCTCACCTATTTCTGTTGGAGAGTGTAATAAGGACTCAGAATATGGCTCCTTCTCAAGAAATTCTTAAAGAAAAATAGCACTCTTCCCCTCCCCCAACAACTGTATAGATGCCTGCTAATATTTTCCTTAGAAGAATATCACTTTAACACATGTACATGCTTGAGGTATGTCGAATTGTATCTTTTATTGAGAAGTTTACCATGTAATTCTGGCAGGTAGATGACCTAGATAATATTCTAAAATGTGTAGTTTTCCGCGTTTAAGTGGCTGAAAAGCTTAGGTCTAATGAAGTCTAATGAAGATTTGTTAGTGGACGAAAGGAACTAGGGAAGTGCACACAGAATTGCTAAAAGGAAAGTGTCAAAACAAGCATTCACGAAGGCTGATTGAGAATCTGCAGAGTAAAACAAGTAGACACAGGCCTTTGTGGGTTCATGTGGTTCCACAGCTACAGGGGAATCGGGTAGGCTTAGAAGGTTAAAGTGATGTAGTTTAAAGCAGAAATTTAAAACATAGATTCCCGCTAAATAACCCTTTGATAGTTTTTCAAAACAGGAAAAATCTTGCACATTTTTATTCCCATGCCATGTGAGAAATCAAATCCCAATTCTTTTACCTTCTACTCTCTAATAAATTTTTGTTTGCTTTTACTTCTTTTTGGTAAAATGAGCAAGTCCTAAAATGAGATGAACTCCATTCTAATTCCAATTCTGTTCTCAAACAAAATAAACTTTTTGTTCTTTGCCCTCCAATAACCTGACCAGTATTCTATTTTTACCTCTCAGCCCTGAAATGCCTTTGACTCTTAATTTGAATTTTCCTCATCTTGTAAATGTTCTGAGCGAGCTTTGGAGAGGTCTGCATTTGGTTCACTAGGCACAGTACAATTCTTACAAACTGTTGAGCTTCAGTTCAGGCTTCCATTATTCATACATCAAATTGCTTCTGGGGGTATGACACTTTGGACGTGATTGGAAGGCCAAGTGAAAGATACTTAGCGGTCTCACATGACAAGGCCACTTGGACAAAAGGACTTTGTACACGTGATTCACACAATGGCAAATCATGAACTTTTTCTCACCCTGTAAGTGGCATTGCGCCAGAGTAAACTTAGGAGTTACCCTTTGGCATGATTCTGGAAATCTTTTTGGCTCTGATATTTGGAGTTTTAGTGCTAAAATAAAAATTAGCATTGGGAAGCGCTTAATTATTTGTCATGGATTAAAACTATATAAGCTCCTACGTTTTATCCAAGAATACTACCGTCTTATAGGGTAGAAGTCTCATTCATTACTAACATTTTATTTGTTTACACAATAATTTGTCATATAAGAGAATGTATATAAAAGATAAGTGTATGATAGAGCAATAAAAATGGAAAAAACAAGATAATAGACTTAAATTCATTGTTTATTTAAGTCATAGTTGTTCTTTGAGAGAACATTCATTTCAGTGAATGTTGTCCTTCCGGAAAACAAGCTTTTTCATTTAAAAAAGTGTTTTTTGGGCTGAGCATGGAGGCTTACACCTGTAATCAGAGCACTTTGGGAGGCCGAGGCAGGAGGATTGCTTGAGCCCAGGAATTTGAGACCAGCCTGGGCAACATGGCAAAACCCCATCTCTACAAAAAATACAAAAATCAGCTGGGTGTAGTGGCATGTGCCTGTAGTCCCAGCGACTCAGGAGGGTGAAGTGGGAGGACTGCTTTAGCCCCAGAGGAGGGTGAGGCTGCAATGGACTGTGATCGTGCCACGGCACTCCAGCCTGGGTGACAGAGCAAGACCCTGTCTCAAAAAAAGAAAAAGGAAAAAACAGTATTTCTGAAGCTCCCACTTTATGCTGTGCACTGTGTGTTGGCTGTTATGGAGAACGTAGGGGACTATAGAACGTAGGATCAACATAGATCCTGTTTTCAAGCAGATTACAGTCCTGTAGAGAAGCAGGGTAGTAAAATTAAGAAAGAAGTGGGTTCCCACAGTTACATTTAGTATGAGTCAGATGTTTTATCTCTTTATATCTTATCTTCACAACAATATTGCAAAGAAGATATTATCCTTGTCAATTTATAGTATGGGAGCAGTGATTGAGGAAGGTGAGTAACTTCCCTGAATTTCCTCGGCTAGTAAGTTGTCAACGCGGGATTTACATTCAGATGTTTCTCCCTTTAGAGAAACAAAGGTTTTTCACTATGCCCACCAACTTCCTATTTCTAGCACGCTAACCACTTTGTTTCTTAGAAAGAGTCACTCAATCATTCTATATCTTAGTTTCTTGGTCTATAAAATGAAGAGGTTTCTTACCTGGAGTGGACATTCATTCTGTTGCCTTTCGGCTAACCAAGACCAGACAGGATGTCTAGCTGAGGCCACAGCTTCACACTTGGGATCAGGGCTGTTGCAGTGCCCTACATTTGATGGGGGGAACACAGTTCAGAGTGGCGGAGCCTTGAAGAAAAGTAGGATTTGGATGGACACAGAGGAAGTGGAGGGTCTTCTAGATTGAGGCAGAAGTCAGAACAAAAGCCAGCCTCCAGAGCCGGGAGTGAGGCTGGGCTGTTTGCCAGAGAGTGAGAGTTTGCAGTGGTGGAGTGAAAGGGGCCTGGGGTACAGTATGGGGAGGAGGGTTGTTGGGTCTCAAGATGAAGGAGAACCTTGATACCAGGTGTTTGCCCTCAACTGAAAGGTTCACAGAGCCATTTTAAGACTTGCCAAATCACTGTGCCGCTATTTACTGCTTCAGAGTTTGAACTTAATACCTCAGCTGGTTGAGATGCTCAGACTTTGTATGATAATAGCAAATATAACTCTTGGACTCCGCAATATTAATGATGTGGTACTGCCTGACAAGTGATAGGAACCCACAAATTCTTGGTCATAATGAATGCTTAATGAAGCATAAATGAATGCTTTTTGAGAGACCTGTGGATTGGCTCAATTTCCCAGGTGGGTTCTTGGATTTGCTCTGAACTATCCAATGTCACCTGGTTCTCTCAGACAAACTCTCTTAGACCAATAGGCGTGAGAGAGGGAATTGTTGGAGGGTGCCATGATTGATTATAAATATCCTTGTCAGCTGGCTAAGTGCCATTGTCTTTGGTGGTCCATAAGGAGGCATAGCCAGGAGTAATTTGATATTTTAAAGGACACCAAAAATTAGAATCATGCTGTTGGAACTGTCTGAAAGAAGGCTTAATACTTGTTTTATTAAAATTCTCATAAGAGATACAGGTGAGCTACCTTACTTGGCAAAACAGACATATTCCTATGGCTTTATGGGTTGAACCATATTTTAATATAAATATTTAAAGGGAACCTGTGATATCTGCAGCATACAAAAATCTTTGAAATAAACAACAATTTCCTTACTTTGTTTAATAATTTTGAATATTGGAATGTAGAGTTTTATTAAGGGGGCAAACAAATTTAGAGTTTATTATTAAATAATTGCATCTGGTGTTGAGCTACCATTTTGCTATATCTAGCTTTCAGTGACTTCCTTGGGCTCTTGGGAAAGAAATACACACACACACACACACACACACAGACACACACACACACAGACACACACACACAGAGAGAGGGACGGAGAGAGAGAGGGAGGGAGAGAGAGAGAGAGAGGGAGGGAGAGAGAGAGAAAGAGAGAGAGAGAGAGAGAGAGAAACATTTTTTCCAAACCTTCATAGAAACTGTAAATATTTTGTTATATAATAATAGGAAAAGCAATGAAAACTAATAAAATGGATTTTTCATTTAGTAGTTCAAAAATATCTACTGAATAACTACTGTATGCCTGAGTTATTCTAGACATTGGAGTTGCAGCTGTGAAGAAAACACACCAAATCTCTGCCCTCATGGAGCTTACCTTCGAGTGGGACAAAGAGAGTAAATAAAAAGAATGTTTTAAAACATAAAGTCAGTTATCTCAGCACATTATATCTTTTGCCCACTGTTTTAAATGCCTCCTCCGTCCTATATCAAGTTTTCATGTATGTGTAGAACTATATATTAAATATTAAATATTTATCCTATTTCCTGATTCTACTTGTCTATCTCTGTCTACATTCTTGATTACTATGGCTTTAGAATAAAATTTAAAATCTGATATAGCAAGGCTTCCAAATTATTCTTCTACAAACGTGGCTTAACTATATTTATGCTGTCTTCTCAATATAAGTTTTAGAATCAGTTAAGTCCCACAAAAACTCTGTTAGGTTTTTGTTGGAATTGAATTGTAATTATAGGCCAATTGGGGAAGAAACAACACTTCAATGATAATGAATCTTCTCTTAGATAATCATGGTAAGTTTCTCTGTTCTTAGGTCTTCTTTAATGTTTCTCGTTACATTTTAATAAATTTCTTCATAAGTTTTGCCCATACTTTGTTAGATTTATTCTTTATAATTTTAATTGCTATTGTTGATATTATTTATTTTAAAACTACATTTTCTAAATGTTTACTACTGCTATATATGAATTCTATCTTTGTATATTAATTTTATACCCTTCAACTAACTTTGCTGAATTCAAATATTAATTCTAATACTTTTTGAGGAGATTCTTTTGGATTTTCTGTGAATAATCATATCATTTTAGAGCAGTGGTTCACAATCGGGAATGATTTTGTCTGCAAGGGGACAGCTGGCCATGTCTAGAGACATTTTTGGTTGTTGCAACTGGGACTGTTGAAATTTTGCAGCCATTTACTCAATAGTTATTTAATGCAATCCTACTAGGTATCAGGTCCAGTACTAGGGGCTAGATATTTAATGGTAAGTCAAACAGTTACGTTCTTATCCACTGCAGAATTTAATGTCTAGTTTATACCCTGCAAACAGAAAACATAACTTCTTTCAAAGTACTCATGGGATATTTACAGAAAGTAATTGTATGTTAAAAGAAAAAGAAAAACCTGACAAAGTTCCAAATAGCAGAAGTTATATAAGGTACACACTTTTACTGCTATGTTATAAACATGGAAACTAATAACAAGTGTTTAAACAAACTAAGCTAGTCGGGATGATTCATGGCTATAATCCCAGCACTTTGGGAGGCTGAAGTAGGCAGAGCACTTGAGCCCAGGACTTTGAGACCAGCTTGGGCAATATGACAAAACCCCACCTCTACTAAAAGTATAAAAAAATTAGCTGGGTGTGGTGGTGTGCGCCTATAGTCCCAGCTATTCAGGAGACCGAGATGGGAGGATGGCTTGAGACCGGGAGGTGGAGGTTGCAGTGAGCCAAGATTGTGCCATTGCAGCCTGAGTGACATAGTGAGACCCTGTCTCTACAAACAAAAATCAAAACAAAACAAACAAATAAACAAACTAATAACTCCTTGCTAAATGGAGATCACATGTCCTTAAATGCTTTATGTATTAAAAAATAACAAATAGTAAACCTAGGATTTAACTCGGGAAGTTAGAAAAAGAACAAAAAAGGAACCACAACGATGACAGAAGGAATTAATCAACATAAAGTAAGAAATTAATTAATCATATAGCAGAAAAAGAGTGGAACTGACAAGTTTTAAAAAGCACCTTTTTTGTTGTAAAACAATAGACAAAGGAAGGGAAAGAGTAACTTTACAGTGGAGAAGCTGACAAACACTACCTGAGTCAGGTGATCAAGGTCAATGTCAACAATAAGCCACGTTGACAGTATGTACCCTTGCTATAATGTGAGGACAACACACTTTGTCTCTGTGATCATCATTCCCCCAAATCCATACTTCAGCCTAATCATGATAAAAACATCAGACAAATCCCAGTTGAGGGACATTTTAAATAGTGCCTGACCAGCATTCCTCAAACTATCAAGCTCATCGAAAACGACGAAAGTCTGAGAAAGTGTTACAGCTAAAAAGAACCCAAGGACACATGACAACTAAACACAGATAGTTTCCTAGATGCACTTCTGGAACAGAAAAAGGACATCAGGTAAAAATGAAAGAAATCTAAATAAAATACGGACTTTAGTTAGTGATATTGGATCAATATTGTTTCATGCCTTGGGACAAATGCACCATGTTGACAATAGGGGAAACTGGGTATGGAGGATATGGAAACTCTGTACCATCTTTGTAATTTTTCTGTTAATCTAAAACTATTGGTTTTAATTTCCTAGTGTGGCAGTAACAAGTTAGCACACATTTAGTGGTTTAAAATACAAATTTATTTTCCTACAGTTCTACAGGTCAGAAGTCCAAAATGAGTCTCGGGGACTAAAATTAAAGTGATGGCAGGGCTGGTTTCTTTGGGAGGCTCCAGGAAGATTCCATTCCTTGTCCTTTCCACCTTCTAGAGGGTGACAGCATTTCCTGACTTGTAGCTACATCACTCCAATTTTTGTGTCTATTGTCATATTGCTTTCTCCTCTGTCTGAACTTCCTGTGTTCATCGTATAAGGATCCTGTGATCACACGGGGCCCACTTGGATAATCTGGATAATCTCCCCATCACATGATTCTTAATCTAATCACATCTGCAAAGTATCTTTGCCTTATAAGACAACATTCACAGGTTCTGAAAATTAAGACATGAACATTTTTGGAGAGCCAATATTCAGCCAACTACATTATTCTAAAATTTAAAAAAAATGGTTTAAGAAAAAATAGAAAAATCTTTAGAAAATCTAGTTAGGATAAAAAAAGAACACACAATTAAATACCAAAGACCAAGGGGATAGGACAGCAGCCACAGAGATTTTAAGACTATCAGAGAATAATACACATGAATATGAAATAATACTTTTCATTATCTAGATGAAATATATTACTTCCTGGGGCAACAGGATGTTATGGGAAAAAAATTAGAAAATGATCCAGGCACAAATGGAAAATGTTGTCAAAGATGGCGCTTGGATAAGATGTTTTTATAATGATTAGTTTCTATTGAGTGCTACGAAGTAACAGACAGAGCTAGATTTCGAACCAGCATTTGTCTGGTTTCAAAGCCAATGTTCTTTCACAGCATCATTTTGCCCCTGTGCATGTAGAAATCTGTCCTTTCATACCTTCAAGAAGCAGATTTTTCCTATTCTATGTACTATTCCATTGCACAGCAGGAAAGCTACCCAACTCATTTTTAATTCCCCAATACTATGTAGCAAAGGCTGTACAGACAGGCCCCCCCCCTCACAAGCTATATGATCTTAATGGAGTTAAGACCCCCTCTGGAGCTTGGTTCCTTATGTGCAAAATATAGATAATGGTACATCTAATTGTAAAATTATTATAAGAATTACATGATAAAATTTGTGTAAGAATTTAAGTGCAGCAGAACATGGTATGAGATTGTGAAATTATCCCAACTGCCATTATTATTATTAATAATAATAAAACTTAATAAAGATAGAATAAAAGAAAAAATGAATATATTTAAACACTCTAAATAATTTATCAGTCAATTGAATTAAAAATATTTGAAAAGAATAATCTACCACAACCAAGTAGAAAATATCACTTTGGTTGTATCAATAGATCAAATAAGAAAAACCATATGATCATTAAATTTTGAAAGGCATTGATAAAAATATTACAATCATTCCTAAAGGGAAAAGTCTTTTTACTAGCCATGAATAGAAGAATAATTCCTTAACACATTAAAGAATATTTTACACTGATAGCGCATACTATTATTTATTGGGAAAATGCCACTAGAGACATTTCTATTAATATTAAGAACAAAACAGGATTTCTGTTATCCTTTCTATTGTTTAATATTAGTTTTACAAGTTTTGATCACAGAAAAAAATAGAAATAGAATGTGTGACCACTGGAAAAGAAGGAACAAAGTTATTATTCGCAGACAACATGATAATATATATACCTAGAAAAACTCTAGACAATCAGCTAGAAGATCATTAAAATAGAATTCAGCAAGATGAAGGAATCTAAGTACAAATGGGCCTCAAACATACTAGCAATGATTGGAAAACCTGATGAGGAAAAATCTCTTTCACAATACAAATAGAAATATAAAACACCTAGAAATACAAGCTCAATAAGAAATGTGTCAGACCTTGTGAAAAATACTACAAGGCTATATCAAGAAACATAAAATAAGGCTTAAAAAAGACATACAATGTGTCTGTGCAAACTGTTATAAAGATTTCAATTTTACTCACATTAATTTTTAGGTTTAATGCAATCTGGTAAATCTCAATGATATTTTTTTTCTTGGGAGTTTTGCTGGAAGAATGAATACATTAGAACAGCAAAAGAAAATTTGGAAATGCAAGCTAATAAGAGGGGGTGAACTTGTTTCACCATATGGAAGATATATTGCAAAGCTACAGTAAAGGGTAGCATTGCCACAGTGTGGATGGGTAAAAGAGAATAGCCCTGAATAAGGAAATGCTCTATTATATATAATGGCTTGAATGCTAAAAAGGCAACATCACAAAACAAAGGAAGGGACAGATTACTCAGTAAATGGAATATGGAAAATATCAAGCTAGATTCTTACCTTATCCCATAGGTCACACACAATCATCAATTCCAGCGATGTCTAAATAATACAACGTATGTAGAAAATGAAACAACACAAATATACAGAGAAAATAAGGATGACTCTTAGGAGAAGGATCCTTTGGGCAAGGAAAAGATCAATAGATACGATGACAGGAAGTTTCAAAGTGTGTATATCAATACTATCCTTTTTTAAATTAAAAAGAAAGTATCACTGACATATAAAAATGACAAGTTTGAAAAACCGTTTCCCACTGATTATAGTCAAGGAGTTAATACCATTTGTTTTCAGAGTTGTTTTTTTTTTTTTTTAAACAAACCTGTAAGAAAAATACTAACACTTCCATAGAAAAAAATGGGTTAAAGGGCACGGGCAATTTATAGCGGAATTACAGATGGTCAACAAAGATGGGGAAAAGTGCAATTTCCTCCCAAATCTCACAAGTCTAAACATCACATTTGACCTATTGAATTGTCAACTCAGGGCTAGAGAGGGTCAGGGGGACGCTGTCATGTAACCTGGGGATGGGGGGAGGTGGCGGCGGGGGCATGCAGTGCTGCTGTCTTGCTGGAGAGTGTTTTGCATCAGGCTTCAGGAGCCTCTTCTAGAATTCTGTCATTAGGAATGACAAAGAGATGCAGACAACCCTTTTTGCACCAGAATGTTCTTTACATTTTATTATATCAAAAACTGGAAAGAAATGAAATGAGAAATTGTATTGGAGCAGTTAGACCATAGTATGTTGATGGTTCTGAAGAATTCTGATTTTGACGAATATTAATAATTGTATGATAAATGTTTACAATATAATTTTTAAGTAAAAGTGTAGAATTCAAAACTGCATCCTAGAGAGATTATCTCTGATATTTAGGATAGAGTATTTTAGCTGGAGTCTTTATATGCATTTTCAATACTTTCATGTTTTCTATAATAAGGCGCAATATTTCCATAATCTAAAAAATAGTATATGTGAGTCTAAATATATTTAAGATGCAATATTTGTAGTTGATCAGTGTGCTCTTCAAGCAATTAGTCAAACTTTGAAAATTAGAAGTGGATTTAATTGGTATTTCTGGATTGTTTTGGTTTTATTTTGAAATGTGCGCCCCTCTTTCTCTCTCCAAACTTGTTCTACATTCTCCAAGAAACATGGTCCTATATGCTGCCCATTGTACTTATTACCCCCATGTTTCTTTTCTTTAAGGCAAGGAGTATATTTAAGTCTGGCTTTTATTTTTACAAGTTTATTAAAAGATTTTTAAGATTTCATTTTGCTAAAAATGAAAAGATGTTAGCAGCAGAACCATATTTTGTTGCCTAGGTAGCAGAAATGCTAACACCTCTATCAAATATAAGATTTCTAAATAAACCCAGCTCTACATTAAAGTGGTATTTCCAAATGGTTAAAAAGTGAAAAAAAAAAATGTAGAAAGCTGATGAGGAGAATCAGAAACTTGGAATGAAGAGGAAGTGCTGAATAGATATTCACACGAGCAGTTCACATTACCCAGCACACATACATAATCCTCACTACAGCATCTTGAAAACATATTTTGTTAATTTTTATATTATTGTAAATTTTTACAATAATATAAAAATTTGAAATATACAGGAAAATATGGAGATTAAAAATCACCACCAATAATACTACTGTCTATTTCAGTGGAGTCACTTCCGATTTCTATTCTTTCTCTCATTCTCTACCCTTCATCCCCCATCTCTCTCTCTCTCTCTCCACACACCCCCCAACTATACACATATATTATTTTTATTTTATTTATTTATTTATTTATTTATTTTGAGATGGAGTCTCGCTCTGTCGCCCAGGCTGGAGTGCAGTGGCGAGATCTCGACTCACTGCAAGCTCCTCCTCCTGGGTTCACCCCATTCTCCTGCCTCAGCCTCCCGAGTAGCTGGGACTATAGGCATGTGCCACAATGCCCGGCTAATTTTTTGTATTTTTAGTAGAGACAGGGTTTCACCGTGTTAGCCAGGATGGTCTCGATCTCCCGACCTCGTGATCTGCCCGCCTCGGCCTCCCAAAGTGCTGGGATGACAGACATATATTATTTTTAAAGATATTTACTCATAACTCTAAATAAAATTTTGTATCTTAATTGTTTTTCACAATGAACTATCTCTGAGCATGCAGAAACTTGGATGTTTGCACCCTAGTATAAATAATTCTCCAATCTCTCATTTGGGGGTCCCCCAGGGCAATAGCCAGCTCTCCTCATGGACAGCTGCCTGTACACTCAACCTGAGAGCTAATGAGCCTTACACATGCAGATGAAGCTTTTATTGCTTCTTTCTTAAATATGAAGCAAAAACACTTTTTGTACTACATAATTTGATTTTATTTCAAAAATTAGAGTATTATCTCAGTGTTTCTCCTAGTGTTCCTTTTTAAAATTTCTTCTTCTAAAAAAAAAGGAAAACCAGGATACATGTGCAGAATGTACAGGTTTGTCACATAGGTATACATGTGCCATGGTGGCTTGCTGCACCTATTGACCCGTCCTCTAAGTTCCCTCCCTGCAAAAACATTTTTAAACAAATATTTATTAAATACCTACGAGGTGCTGAACAGAGTTCTTGGCATTCGACAGTGAACAAAATAGACCAAAATTCCTGCTGAAGTGAAGGAAGAGGGGAAAAAACGTAAGTAAGTTATTCAGAAATTAAGAGATTGATATGTGCTATGGGCAAATATTAGGCAGGAAAGGAAGAGACACTGAATGCTGGGGCAGGTGTGCAAATTTAACAGGGTGGTCAGGAAAGGCCTTACTCAGATGGTGACACCTGCGCAAAGACACTAGACAGTCACAACATTCCTACTAAAGGAAACTACCGGGCACCAGGAAGGGTTAGTGAAGAGTTATACACATCTAAGCATACCTCAGTGAAGTATAGGGTGTGAGATCATAGTTTGCAGCAGTGGGAGCAGGACTGGAGGGGTGGGGGAAAGGTCACATACAAATGGATGAGATCCAGCTTAACAGCAAATTTTTCAACAGTAACTGTGAATGCTAAAAGAAAATTGATCAACGTCTTTAAATTACGAGGTTGAAAATGCCTTCAATCTAAAATATAATGCTCAGCCAAGTGATTAACCCAATCATAAAATATATTCAGATATACCAGTATGTTAAAAACCTATCTTTCATGCACCCTTCATAGGAAGTTACTTGAGTATGTGCTCCTCAACAAATTGAGGGTATAAATTAAGAAAGCATACTGATGGGAAAATAAGTTAGGTGGATCCAACAGAGAAAATATAAATAATAAGTGTACAGGGAGGAGGAGGGACAAGAGATGAATCACAGCTCAACTTCAGCAGAGATCCAATAACTAATGTCTAATGCAGATCAATCAAGAAATAATGGTATAACCTGAGAGACGATGGTGACCATTTCCATCTCCAATGTTTATGATCTTGTCAGTAGAAACTGTAGAGCAATGTTTCACCATCCAACTGGCTGTCAATAGTGAAGGAATAAGTGAAGAAGGAGAACATAGAATAGAGATGAAGCAGAAATGCTAGAAATCATATCATGGTTGCTGGTTTGAAGTTAAATAGAACTGAGAGGATTTCCCAAACTAAAAGGGACAGTGCTTGCAAATATCTCATAGAGTGTGGGACTAGGAAAGGAATGAAGTCTTAAGGGTGTTTTCCCTGCCAGCCTACCATGCTGATGGGAATGTAGAAAACATAAAACACACTCATTATTTTTGCTTGTAGTTTAAATTTATACAATACTGTGAAAGTAAATTTATCAACATTTCATTCATTCATTTAAGGTTGTTTTTTTTAAAATACCTACGATATATCAAGTAGTATTGAACTAATGGAACTATAAATATTTTTAAAAATCTCCCCCAGTATAGAAAACAGTAATCTTCTTAAGGATTCACAGGTAGAATCCAATAAGGGGGGGACAGGCAGATAATGATTACATTCCATAAAGTGTAACAGGTGCTGTGCCAGAAATTCAGGCAGGGTCCAAAAAAGTTATTAGAAAGGAGTGGCTCATTCTGTTCGTGGGAAGATACATTCAGGAACTGCGTGATAGATGGAGTGAGAATTGTGCTGCCTTGGAAAAGAATTCATCCTCCTATCTTTGAAAATACAATTATTTTCTCTAGTGAATTTAGCCTTAGGAAATATCCCTCAATAAAGAAAAGAATTAAGCAAAAAATATATATGTATTAAAAACTTTTTTGGTGAATCGGCTTTGAAAATGTCATATAGGCCTCATATTCAAATTGATCTTCAATATTAAATGACTCTTAAACTAGTGCAATTTCTTCATCAGTCGATTGGAGAAAATAATGCTTACTTCAAGGATTATAGTGAGAATTAGAAATACTACACACACAGTTATTACCATATAACAGATGTGGTTGTTGGGATGATGATGATCATGATGATGACCATGATGATGAAAATTTATGTATAATTCTTTGCACTGGTGCAGAAGAATCAAGAACAAATCCAGCACTCCATACACTGACCTTTCAGTGAACCACAAAGGGCTGGAGCTGGCATGTGCCTTAGAGACCAGTCCATCTTTCTCATTTTATAATGGAAAATAACTGAGGCACAAAGAAGTTAAATGATTTGTCTAACATTCTTCAGAAAAGTCTTCATGAAGCCTCAGAACATTGTCTTAGAGACCCTGAGAAGAGAATTGTGTGTCTTGAGGCAAGAGATGCTGGTGAATTTGAGAGCCTTTCACTTTTTCTAAATTATTTAAAGGATGTGTCAGCAAAGTCCTGCTTACAAACTGCAGACAAAATGCACTTAGGAGATTTTGTCTTTTCCTAAAATCAGTTATTAGCCCAATCAGTCATAGCACTGATTGTTCTAGAAGCTAAAATCAGAACAATAAAAACTTACATCTTGGTGTATGACACTGCCCCAATCAAGGTGATGTTTTCCTGCTTTTTAGCATCAACAACATTAGGCCATTTTCTATTATAATTCTATAATCTGTTACATCCCACAATTGGTGAGAAGGTTCAAGGAGACATTAGTGTAATAATTAGAACTTACAGAGGGAAAACACTCTATTTCCTGCTATCCCTTTTTCCTTTGCCACTTCTGACAGATTGGAAAGAAATTAACTTCAGTCAACACTAATCCAAAGCCATGAACAGGGTCTATGTAACTCACTGGCCTAACTATGATCTCTTCATTATAGTCCTGTAGTCAAAGGTAGGAAGCATTTACTAAGTGTGCATCTGTCACTCACAGGCTTTCTCTTGTCCCATGTCCTGTTAAAAACAAATTCTATCTCTCCTATCAATGCCTCTTTTCTCCAGTGTGCTAAAAATATATGAGCTTATATTCTTTGAACTTCAATTTCCTCAACCCTAAGTATGGAATATTAGTATCTTTATAAGTGGTTGGCTGAGATAACTTAATTAGCTACTCTCAATAGTGAAGGCTATTGGCAAAATATATATATTAAACAATACCAATACTCACCTTCTTGTTTTTTCTTCCCTACTTCCCTCTTCTCTCCTTTCTCCCTTTCTCTCTGTCTTTCCTCTCACTTCCAAACCACTGAAACACGGCGATACTACTACGAGTATTCTACAATGATCATGTGTCACGTAAGACACAGTCCCTACTCTTTTTGTGATATAACTTCTGTTTTGTTAACTAGAGGAGAAACATCCAGTTAGAGGTTTGGACCAAGATACTTCCATCTCTAAAATTTTACAATTCTTTGTTATGGAACCAGACTATCTAGTTCATGGTAGACGTATTTCTAGGGATAGTTTAGTTATAAAAAATTTTGCTTTGGCATGTGGGCTTGAGACTGTTTCTGATCAAAATCACTAATTTCCTTTTCTTAAGAGAGAATTAGAAAGCTGCCTAGGTTGGGGAGAACACACATTTCCAATGTAATCTTTCACACTGTTCTGGAGGCAAGAAACTCAAGTTGATTTATGTTTCTTCATTTTCTAAAGAGAAGGATGGACATGTCATGTGCTCTTTTTACCTACAGCAAATTTTGGGTTGAAACGATTCTTCAGAAAGATACATGTCTTGAGAACCTACCGAGAAGTTTGATGTAAGTGGTTGTATTTGTCTCCAGATTTTTTATTATTTCAAATTCCTATTGAACTATACAATATTGTGCTGTGGTATTTGGTGTCTCACTATTATTTTTTTCCCCTAGGATTTGGAGCCCTGAAGATACAAAGCCAAATGAAGAAAAAAAAAGGAGAATTTCTCAGAAATATTTTTCCAGTAGAAAAATTATTTAGGTAAATGGTATGTTTCTTTGCATTAGCCACTGATTTCATGGAAAGAATATAGACTCACATATATCACAGTAAAATAAGTATCATGAGTATGGGAAATAAAAGAGGGGAAGAAAGAGGGAGAGAAGGAGCAGAAAAGAGAGAAAGAGGAAATAGATGAATAAAAATGGATTATTTTCTGATCTCAAGGGTGCAAAAATCCTGAACCATCAAAATCTAAGCTTTGCTTAGGGTACAATAGATATTATTTACCTTCCCATCACACTGAGATGTCAGAATGAGAGCTTAGGGTTGGGGTGGGGGTTAGGGCATTGCTATCAAAATGATATACTTGATACAGAAGAAGAAAGAGCAATACGCAAAAAGTGCTGGATCACCAAGAGGTACAAGGAGGGGAAATGGCTGAGAAGGCTTTGTCCACCCGGTGCTAAGTTTTCCTGGGGTGCTCTTCTGCTCCCCAACCTCCCTAGCTCCTAACATGAGCTACCAAAGCCCTTTCTGAAGGAAGATGATCCTGGTCACATTTTTGCCCAAACACTCATAAAATCAAAATGGTCTGTCCAGATAAATGGATAAACAAAACGGGCTTTATACATGTAATGGAATATTTTTCAGTCTTGGAAAGGAAAAAGGCAAACTAGTGGAAGAATTTATTTTTTCTCTTTCGTTAACAAATGTTTAGCATTAGTACCAATTACAGGGGATGAAGACTGATGTGGCAAATGAAGTTCTCTATGAATTATGGTATAATTATGTACTTACTTATTAATAACAGCATTTAAGATCAACTGGAAATTTGGTAACATACCACTGGTTATTTTTAATAACAGTATCTTACTTTTAGTTTTGACATTTAAATTTTCTAGGAGTCTTAGGGAGGGGAAAAAAACAAACAAAAAATTAATACTGTGGGCATTTTCCTCTCTCTCTCTCTCTCTCTCTCTCTTTCTCTTAAAGACTAGTCAAGTACAGTAGTGGGAAGGGAGAAAGCGTAGAACAAGGACTTCGATCTGTGACTGTGAACAATCAACTGAGATAACTCACTACCCTTGGATCAGCCTGATATTAATTTTTATAGGCCAACATGTTCCTGATAAAATTAGGCTCTTCTCTTTCCTCTTACTCCCTGCTTGTTTCAAACCCAGAGGTTGATGGTGAAACACTGCAGGACATGAGTTGAACGTGACATCTTAATTTGATCATCTTAGTCATCCGGAATCTGCTGACTGACAAAATTCCAGTGATAATTTGGTATGTGTTTAAAAAGCCAATAATAAGGAAAAAATTTCTTCTATTTCTTCTTATCCTCCCCTCTTGCCTAACTGGACACTCAACTAATGATTTGCACGTCTATTCCATTCTAAGACCCAGGGCCACACCTGAAGCCCTCTCTGGCAGCTCTAGCTTCCTTTGCCAGTTTATTTTACATTTAAACAGACATCAGTGATTTCTCTTCTATACCCCTGAAAGAATTTGTGTTTTTAACTAGATGCCAAATGATGAAACTTAATGTCACCAGCATTTTTTTAAATGTTAACTGCTCATTCCTTATTGTAGTTTGATATTGTTATTCAACAATTGTAAATAAATGCTAATTAACAAAATGTCAGTTGACTTTCAAAGCGGCTGCAGATGTCTTTTACTTTTCAAAAAAGAGTTTCATCTTTATCAGCAACAGATGAAGAACGGCCATATCTGACAACACAGCAATCCATTATGGCTCCAATATATGCATTTTAAACTAGGCTCAATGCACTGCCTACTGAATTATATATTTTAATTGACTTAATAATGCCTAATGCAGTTGTAATAAATGGGCATCATTGGAAGAATTCCAAATATAGTTAAAAGATACTTTTTAAAGGAATCACAAAAGAAAGGGAAAATAGTAATGGTATATGAACAGATTTATATAGAATTGTCTCATATTTTCCTCATTTTGAGGAATTTTATAGCAAACATGTAGGCTCAAAAAGGAAATAACCAAGAAATTGTTGGGGTCAAATAAATGTTTGCAAAATAAATAAGGAAACTCTACTTCTGAACAACAGGAAGAACTTCACTACATCTGCAAAACTTGGAAGTTAGCAGAGGTTAAACTGAAGCTTGAAAACTCAGATTAAGGAAATATGTCTTCCCAGACATTAGATTAGAAGTTCATAACTCAGGAAATATGTGACAGCCACATTCTCTTATTTGAAACTCTGGATATAATCAGAAGTATGAACTAGGGAGGCTCAGCCTTAACGTGTCAAAGTCATTAAACATTTAAGTAGTATTGGAAGATAATTCTCATGTATCTGAGAAAGAACCAAAAGCCAATTTTGGAAAGATGGAAGCAGAAAGAGATAAATTATATATTTCTATTATAGGAAACATTCTAATTTGGTCATGATAGAGTATCTTGTAGCAGAACAAGTCTGTTACTGAAAACACCTGGAAAATCCATATAAAATACAAAATACATAGGTCTTATGTGGCATCAAAGAGCAGCCAGGACATCCAGGATGTGAGTAGCCAATATCCCAGAGAAGAGAGAAACTAATTGAGAGGGCCCTGATATCCTCTGTGCCACATTCAGGGATTTTACTAATTTTGGGCATGAAAAAAGTTTGAGAATTGAGCAGAAGGTGGATGTTAAGAGGCAGAGCCAGCGGAGCTTTCAGCAGTCTCATAGAGAGAAAAAAAATTAGAGTTTAGGACTGCCAAGGGAGACAGGACCTGAGGACCCAAGATCTCTGAGAGAAGAGAGCATGAGGATAGTCTGGCTTTCACCTAGAGGTGTTAAATCTGTTGTTTCACCTAGAAGTGTTAAATTCGCTTTCACCTAAGTTGTTAAATTTGTAAGATGCATAGATAAGCGGTTAAAAGGTAAAGCAGAAAGCAGGTGAAAAACAAAAAAGAATTTGGGGCAGTCTCATGGGGATATCTCCTTAGGAGATAGAACATGGAGCTCTGCAGGATCTGCCAAGGAGGAAGAGCTTTAGTCAGAGCCCTAGGCTCTCAGTTGGTGTGCCAGAGATATACAAAGCCTTACAAAGGTTACAACAGACTTGTGTCAGCTCACACCTTGGTTTTATCAATGTGATCTCCTTTCCTATAGCTGTCTGTAAAGGATAGGATAAATTTCTCTGGGTAAAGACAACATAATTCTAATTGTCTACAGTTTCTCATTAAAAATTCTGTACATTCAATAAACTATTACTATACATATCAAGAAACAGAATTTAAAAACAAGACAAGAGAAACATATTCATAGTTAACTCAGATATTAGAATTATGAGATATGGACTTTTAGAAAACCGATTAATATGCTCAAGAAAAATAGATGTCACAACAAAAATAAAAATAGACAAATAGAAAAGCTTTTGCACAGCAGAGGAAACAAAGTGAAGAGAGAACCTACAGAATAGAAGAAAATATTTGCAAACTACACATTTGACAGGGGGTTAATATCCAGAATATATGAAGAATGGCAACAACAACAACAACAACAACAACAAAACAAAAAAACCCAACTTAAAAATGAACAAAAGACCTTAATAGACATTTCTCAAAAGAAGACAGACAGTTGGCCAACATGTACATGAAAAAATGCTCAACAACACTAATCATCAGGAAAACACAAATCAAAACCACAGTGAGATACCATTTCACTCCAGTTAGAATGGATTTTATTAAAAAGACATAAGAAAACAAGTGTCGGCAAGGATGTGAAGAAAAGGGAACACTTACACACTATTAGTGGGATTGTAAATTAGTACAGCCACTAGGGAAATAGTATCAAGATTCCTTTAAAAGTTAAAAATAGAACTTCCATGTAATCTAGCAATCCCATTACTGAGTGTATATTCAAAGGAAATCAAATTTGTATGACAAAGAGATATCTGTGTTACCTGTTTATTGCAGCACATTTTACAATCACTAAGACATGGAATCAACCCGTGTTCAATAACTGATAAATGGATAAAGAAAATATAGTAAATGTAGTATACATACACAATGGGACACCGTTCAGCTAGAAAAAAATAAAATACAATTTTGCCACTTGTGACTATATTGATGGTAGTGAAGGACCTCATGTTAAGTGAAATAAGCCAGGCACAGAAAGACAAATACTGTATGATTTCACTCATGTGTAGAATCTTAAAGAAAAGAAAAGAATTGATTTCATAGATGCAGAGAGTAGAACAGTAGTTACCAAAGACTAGGGAGGAAACAGGGGAGCAGACAATGGGGAGAGGTTGGTCAAGGGGTACAAAGTTACAATTAGATAGAAGAAATAAGTTCTGGTGTTCTATTGCATAGCAGGATGACAATGGTTAACAGCAAGGCATTGTATATTACAAAATAGCTAGAAGAGAGCCTTTTGCATGTTCTTATCACAAAGAAATGATAAATGCATGAGGTGAAGGATACACTAAATACCCTGATTTGATCATTATACAACATACATGTCTCAAACCATCAAACTGTACCTCATAAATACGTACAATCACATGTCAAATTTTTTTAAAAAAAGAAAAACAGACATCAAGAGGGAAAATTTCACCAGAGAACTAAAGTCTATAACAGCATCAAATGAGAGATGGAGCAAGAGGGTGGAATGGAAGGCTCCACAGATCTTCTTCCCACCCCTGCAAGGATGCCAAGTTAAAAACTATGTACACAGAAAAAACGCCTTCATAAGAACCAAAAAATCAGGTGAGCACTCAAAGTACCTGGTTTTAACTTCATATTGCTGAAAGAGGCACTGAAGAGACAGAGAAAAACAGTCCTGAATCGCTTACACCAGTCCTTCCCAACCCGCAGCAGCAACAGAGTGGTGTAGAGAGCACTGGGGGAGAGAGAACACAGCAGCTGTGAGACATTGAACTCAGTGCTGTCTTGTTACAGCAGAAAGGAAAACCAGACCAAACTCAGCTGACACCCATCCACAGAGGGCACATTTAAACCAGCCCTAGGCAGAGGGGAATCAGTCCCAGCTGTCAGAACTTGAGTGCCTGCAAACCTCACCATGGAGGGCTACAGTGCTTTGTGTCTTCAGTAAACTTGAAAGGCAGTCTAGGCAATAAGGACTGCAACTCTTAGGTGAGTCCTAGTGCTGAACTAGGCCCAGAGACAGTGGACTGTGGGGGCATGCAACATACTGAGACAAAAGCTGGGACAGCCAAGGGAGTGCTGGCATCAACCCTCCCCTAACCCCAGGCTGCACAACTCGTGGCTCCAAAAGAGACCCCTTCCTTCCACTTGAGGAGAGGAGAGGAAAGAGTGGGGAGGATTTTGTCTTCCATCTTGGATACCCGCTCAGCCATAGCTGGCCAAATAGGGCATTGGACAGAGTCATGACTCTCCTCCTTGTTCCAGGCCCCAGATCCCAGATGACATTTCTAGACACACCCTGGGTCAGAAGGGAACCTGCTGCCTTGAAGAGAAGGATCCAGTCCTAGAAGCATTCATCACCTGCTAACTGAAGAGCCCTTGGGCCCTGAAAAACCAGCACAATACCTAGGTACTACACTGAGGGACTTGGTGAGCCTCTGAGACTTTCTGGCTTCATGTACCAGCATGGCCACAGCAAAGCAGAGCATCAAGCATGCTCTTGGGGTCCCCAATTCTAGGACTTAACTCTCAGATAGGATTTCTGGACCTGCCATGGGCCAGAGGGTAGGCCTCTGCCCTGATTGGTGAGTCCCAGGCCAGGCAGCATTCACCACAAGCTGACTTAAGAGCCCTTGGGTCTTAAAGGAACACTATCTGGTAGTCTGGCAACACTCCTGGTGGTCTAGGGTGGATGGACATGGGGTGAGGCTCCTCTGCTTTTGGTAAGGGGAGGGAAGAGTGGAAAGGACTGCATCTGGTGGTTTGAATGCCAGCTCAGCCACAATGCAATAGAACACAAAGGAAGACTTCTAAGGCTTTGACTCTTATCCCTGATTCCTAGACAGTACTTCTGGACCCATCCAGGGCCTGGGGGACCCCACCATCCTGAAAGGAAAAACACAGGCCTAGCCGGCTTTGCCATCTGCTGATTACAGTCCCAGAGCCTTAAGCAAACATTAGCAGTAACCAGGGAGTGATTACAACAGTGTTTGGGCAAAACTTAGTGCTGTACTGTCTTCAGGTCAGACCTAGTGCAGTCATAGTGGTGTTGGCCACAGGGGTGCTTGTGTCACTCCACTCCCAGCTTTAGGTGGCTCAGAGCAGAGAGAGAGAGACTCTGTTTGTTTTGGAGAAAGTAAGGGAAGAGAACAAGAGTCTCTGCCTGGGAATCCAGAGAATTCTCCCAGATCTTGTCCAAGGCCATCAAGGTGTACCTCTGTGAGTCTGTAAGAACCATAGCGTTACTGGGCTTGGGGTGCCCCCTAAAGTAGATACAGCTTAGTTAACAACATGCAAGTTCTTTCAAATATCTAGAAAGCCTTCCCAAGAAGGATAGCCACAAATAAGCCCAGACAGTGGAGACTACAATAAATAATTAACTCTTCAATACCCAGACACTGAAGAACATCTATTAGCATCAACACCATCCAGGAAAACATGACCCCACCAAATGAACTAAATAAAGCACCAAGGACCAATCCTGGAGAAACAGAGATATGTGACCTTTCAGATACAGAATTCAAAATAGCTGTGTTGAGGAAACTCAAAGAAATTCAAGATAACACAGAGAAGGAATTTAGAATTCTATCAGATAAATTTAACAAAGAGATTGAAATAAAAAGAACCAAGCAGAAAAATGTAATTGGAGCTAAAAAATGTAATTAGCATACTGAAGAATGCATCAGAGTCTCTTAATAGCAGAATTGATCAAGCAGAAGAAAGATTTAGTGAGCTTGGGCCAGGTGTGGTGGCTCACACCTGTAATCTCAGCACTTTGGGAGGCTGAGGCGGGTGGATCACCCGAGGTCAGGAGTTTGAGACCAGCCTGACCAACATGGTGAAACCCTGTCTCTACTAAAAATACAAAAGTTAGCCGGGCATGGTGGTGGGTGCCTGTAATCCCAGCTACTCAAGAGGCTGAGACAGGAGTATCACTTGAACCCAGGAGGCGGAGATTGCAGTTAGCTGAGATCGCACCATTGCACTCCAGCCTGGGCGAAGAGGGTGAAGTTCCATCTCAAAAAAAAAAAGAAAAGAAAAGAAAAAAAGAAAAAGATTTAGTGAGCTTGGAGACAAGCTATTGGAAAATACACAGTCAGAGGAGACAAAAGAAAAATAATAAAACACTGGGTGTGTTGGCTCATGCCTATAATCCCAGCACTTTGGGAGGCCGAGGCAGGTGGATCACCTGAGCTCAAGAGTTTGAGACCAGCCTGACCAACATGATGAAACCCCATCTCTACTAAAAATAAAAAAAAATTATCTGGACATGGTGGCAAGTGTCTGTAATCCCAGCTACTCAGGAGGGAGGCTAAGGCAGGAGAATCACTTGAACCCGGGAGGCGCAGGTTGCAGTGAACTGAGAACATGTCACCGCACTCCAGCCTGGGCAACAGAGCAAGACTCTGTCTCAATAAAAAAAAAAAAGACAAAAAAGAAAAGAAAAAAGAATAAAAAACAATGAAAACATGCCTATAGGATCTAGAAAGTAGCCTCAAAAGGGCAAACCTAAGAATTATTGGCCTTAAAGAGGAGGCAGAGAAAGAGATAAGGGTAAAAGGTTTATTCAAGGAGATGATAACAGAGAATGTCCCAGACCTAGAGTAAGATATCAATATCCAAGTACAAGAAGGTTATAGAACACCAAGCAGAATTAACCCAAAGAAGACTTCCTGAAGGCATTTAATATTCAAACTCCCAAAAGTCAAAGATAAAAAAGGATCCTAAAATCAGCAAGAAAAAACAAACAACATACAATGGAGCTCCAATATGTCTGGCAGCAGACTTTTCAGTGGAAACCTTACAGTCCATGAAAGAGTGGCATGACATTTTTAAAGTGCTGAAAAAAAAAAAACTTCTACCCTAGAATAGTATATCTGATGAAAATATCCTTCCAATGTGAAGGAGAAATAAAGGCTTTCTTGGACAAAAAAAGTTGAGAGATGATTTTATCAATACTAGACCTGTTCTACAAGAAATATTAATGAGAGTACTTCAATCAGAAAAGAAAGGACATTAAGAAGCAATAATCACCAGAAGAAACAAAACTCACTGGTAATAGTAAGTACACAGAAAAACACAGAATATTATAACACTTTAACTGTGGTGTGTAAACTACTCTTATCCTAAGTAGAAAGACTAAACAATGAACTAATCAAATATGATAACTACAACAACTTTTCAAGACATACTCCTTACAAAAAGATATAAATAGAAACAACAAAAAGTTAAAAGCAGTTGGATGAAATTAAGGCATACAGTTTTTATTAGTTTTCTTTTTGCTTGTTTGTTTGTTTATGCAAATAGTGTCCAGTTGTTATCAGGTTAAAATAATGGCTTATAAGATAGTATTTGCAAATCTCATGATTATCTCAAACCAAAAAACATACAATGGATACACAAAAAATAAAAAGTAAGAAATTAAATCATATCCCCAGAGAAAATTACCTTCACTAGAGGAAGACAGGAAGGAAAGATGAAAGAGAAGACCATAAAACCACCAGAAAACAAATACTAAAATAGTAGGAGTAAATCCTTAATTATCAATAATAATATTGAATGTAAATGGACTAAACTCTCCAATCGAAAGGCAGAGACTGGCTGAATGGATGGAAAAACAATATCCATTGAGCTGTTGCCTACAAGAAACACACTTCACCTATAAATACACACATAGACTGAAAATAAAAGGATGAAAAAAGACATTCCATGCAAATAAAAACAAAAAAAGAGCAAGAGTTGCTATACTTACATCAGATAAAATAGATTTTAAGACAAAATCCCTGTAAGAAGAGACAAAGAAGGTCACTGTATAATGATAAAGGGGTCACTTCAGCAAGATGATATAACAATTATAAATATATATGCACCCAGCATTGGAGCACTCAAATATATAAAGAAAATGTTATTAGTGCTAATGAGAAAGATAGGCACCAATACAATAACAGCTGGAGATGTCAGCACCACACTTTCAGCATTGGATAGATCTTCCAGACAGAAAATTAACAAAGAAACATCATGCTTAATCTGTACTATAGACCAAATGGATCTAATAGATATTTACAGAACATTTCAGCTAAGAGTTGCAGAATACGCATTTGTTTCCACAGCATATGGATCATTCTCAAGGATAGACCATATATTAAATACAAAACAAGTCTTAAAACATTAAAACACATCAAAATAATATCAAGCATCTTCTCTGACCACAATGGAATGAAACTAGAAATTAATAACAAGAGGAATTTTGGAAACTGCACAAATACATAAAAATTAAAAAATATTCTCCTGAATGACCAGTAGGTCAATAAAGAAATTAAGAAGGAAATTGAAAAATTTCTTGAAACAAATAATCATGGAAACATAATATACCAAAACCTATGGGATACAGCAAAAGCAGTACTAAGATGGAAGTTTATAGCTATAAATTCCTACATCAAAAAAGAGGAAAAACTTCAAATGAATAATCTAATGATGCATCTTTAAAAACTAGAAAAGCAAGAGAAAACCAAACCAAAAACTAGTAGAAGAAAATAAATAATAAAATCAGAGCAAAAATAAATGAAATTGAAATTAAAAAATACAAAAGATCAATGAAACAAAAAGTTGTTTTTTTGAAAAGTTAAACAAGATTGACAAACCTTTAGCCAGACTAACTAAGAAAAAAAGAGAGAAAATTCAAATAAATAAAACCAGAAATGAAAACAGAGACACTACAACTGATACTGCAGAAATTCAAAGGATCATTAGTGGCTACTATGAGCAACTATATGTCAATAAATTGGAAAATTGAAAAGAAATGAACAAATTCTTAGATACATGCAACCTACCAAGATTGAACCAGGAAGAAATTCAAAACCTAAATAGGCCAATAAAAGTAACAAGATAGAAGCTCTAATATAAAGCCTACCAGTAAATAAAAACCTGGGATCTAATGGCTTCACTGCTGAATTCTACCAAACATTTAAAGAAGAACTAATACCAATCCTACTCAAACTATTTCAAAAAATAAAGGAAGAAGGAATACTTCCAAACCATTCTATGATGCCAGTATTATCCTGATACCAAAAGCAGATAAAGACACATCAAAGAAGAAAACTAAACACTAATATCCCCGGTGAACATTGATACAAAAATCCTCAGCAAAATACTAGCAAATCAAATGCAGTGATATATTAAAAAGATCATTCATCACAACTGAGTGGGATTTATTCTTGGGATGCAAGGATGGTTCAACATACGCAAATCAATCAATGTGATACATCATATCAACAGAATAAAGGACAAAAACCATATGGTCATTTCAATTGATGCTGAAAAAACATTTGATAAAATTCAACATCCCTTCATGATAAAAACACTAAACAAACTGGGTATTGAGGTAAAATACCTCAACATAATAAAAGCAATATAAAACAGACCCACAGCTAGTATCATACTGAATGGAGAAAACCGAAATTCTTTCCTCTAAGATCTGAAACACAACAAGGATGCCCACTTTCACCACTGTTATTCACCATAGTACTGGAAGTCCTATTTAAAGCAATCAGACAAGAGAAAAAAATGAAAGGCATCTGAATTGGAAAGGAAGAAGTCAAATTATCCTTGTTTGCAAATAATATGATCTTATATCTGGAAAAATCCAAAGACTCCACCAAAAAAAAAAAAAACCTATTAGAACCAATAAACAAATTCAGTAACGTTGCAGGGCACAAAATCAATATGCAGAGATCAGTAGCATTTCTATATGCTACTGATATAGCATATAGAAAATATGCATATATTCTGAAAATATAGCACATATTCTGAAAAGAAATCAAGAAAGTAATCCCACTTATAACAGATGCTAATAAAATTAAATCCTAGAAATTAAATTCACCAAAAAAGTGAAAGATTTCTATAACAAAAACTAAAACATTGATGAAAGAAATTGAAGATGACACACACAAAGAGGAGAGAGATCCCATGTTCCTGTACTGGAAGAATCAATACTGTTAAAATGTCCATACCATCCAAAGCAATCCCACAGATTCAATGAAATTCCTATCAAAATACCAATGACATTCTTCACAAAAATAGAAAAAAATATCCTAATATTTATATGAAACCACAAAAGTCCCAGAATAGCCAAAGCTATTCTAAGTAAAAAGAACAAATCTGGAGGAATCACATAACTTCGAATCATATCACAGAGCCTTAGTAACCACAACAGCATGGTACTGGCATAAGAACAGTCACAAAGACCAATGGAACACAATAGAATACCCAGAAATAAATTCACATACCTACAGTAAACTCATTTTTGACATAGGTGTCAAGAACATACACTGGGAAAAAGACAGTCTCTTCAATAAATGGTGTTGGGAAAACTGGATCTCCATATACAAATGAATGAAACTAGACCCCTATCTCTAACCATACACAAAAATAAAACCAAAATGGATTAAAGACCTAAATCTAAGACCTAAAATGATGCGACAACTAAAAGAAAACACGAGGGAAACTCTCTAGGATGTTGGACTGGGCAAAGATTTCTTAAATAATACCCACAGGCACAGGTGACCAAAGCAAACATGGATGAATAGGATCACATCAAGTTAAAAACCTTCTGCACAGCAAAGCAAGTAATCAACAAAGTGAAGAGACAATGCACAGAATGGGAGAAAATATTTGCAAACTCTCTGACAAGGGATTAATAATCAGAATATAAAAAGAGCTCAAGCAACTCTATAAAAAAATCTAATAATCCAATCAAAAATGGGCAAAAGATTTGAAAAGACATTTCTCAAAAGAAGACATACAAATGACAACAGGCATATCAAAAGGTGCTCAACATCACTGATTATCAGAGAAATGCAAATGAAAAACTACAATAAGATTTATCTCACCCCAGTTAAAATGGCTTATATTTCAAAAGACAGGCAATAACAAAGGCTGGCGAGGATGTGGAGAAAAGAGAACCCCCAAACACGTTAGTGGAAATGTAAATTAGTACAACAACCATGGAGAACAGTTTAGAGTTTCCTTAAAAAACTGAAAATTGAGCTACCAGTGGAATCCAGCAATCCCACTGCTGGGTATATACTCAAAAGAAAGGAAATCAGTATATTGAAAAGATGTCTACACTCCTATGTTTGTTGCAGCACTATATACAATAGCTAAGATTTGGAAGCAACCTAAGTGTCCATCAACAGATCAATGGATAAAGAAAATGTGGTACATATACACAATGGAGTACCATTCAGCCATAAAAAGAATGAGATCCTGTCATTTGCAACAACATGGATGGAACTAAAGATCATTAAGATCATTATGTTAAGTGAAATAAGCCAGGTACAGAAAGAGAGACATCACATGTTCTCACTAATTTGTGGGATCTAAAAATGAAAACAATTGAAGTTATGGACATAGAAAGCAGAAGAATGGTTACTAGAAGCTAGGAAGGATGGTGGGAGGGGAGGGAAGAGATGTGGATGGTTAATGGGTACAAAAAATATAGTTAGAAAGAATGAATAAGACCTACTATTTGATAGCATGATAGGGTGCCTATAGTCAATAATAACTTAACTGTATAATTTAAAATAACTTAAAGAGTGTAATTGGATTGTTTGTAAATCAAAGGATAAATGCTTAAGGGGATGGCTACCCCATTCTCTTTGGTGTGCTTATTTCACATTGCATGACTGTTTCAAAACATCTCATGTACCCTGTAAATATACACACCTACTATGTAGCTACAAAAATAATAAATAATAATAATAAAATAAAAGTATCAAATGAAACTTCTAGAACCAAAGAATGAGAAAACTGAAATTAGGACCAAACCGCTTATTAGACATAACAAAAAAGGGGATTTGTGAACTAGAAAATACTTCAGTTAAAATATTAAAATTGAACTTCATTGAGCAAAAAGACCAAAAAATGCAAAAATAGCATCATGAGGGCTATACAGAACACAGAGAAAAAGTCTAACATACATATAATTGGAGGTACAGAGATAAGGAGAGAGATAATAATGCAGAAGCAATATTTGAAGATACAATGGCTGCGATTTTTTCAAAACTGATGGAAGATATCAGAGAAGTACCACAAACCCCAAGTGCGACAAATACAAAGGAAATCACAATTAGGTTCATGATTATAAAATTTCTGCAAACTATAATCTTAAAAGCATCTAAGGAAAAAGACACATTATCCTTAAAGGAACATCAATAAGACTGACAGCTACTTTTTCCAAAGAGAAATAGAAGCCAGAAGGCAATGCAATGACATCTTTAAAGTGGCAAAAGAAAACATGAAAAACAAAAATTCCAACCTAGTGTTGTTTATTCAGGGAAAACATCACTGATGTGAAAATGAAATATGTATCTTTAGCGATAAGCCAAAACAGAATTCATCACCAGGGGACCCACAATAAAGTAAATGCTTAAAGGAATTCTTTGGACAGAAGGAAAGTTATCCTAGCAATCCAAGAGGGAATGAAGAGCAATAGAGAAAGCAAATGGTAAATCTAATGCATAGTTACTGCCTTATGGGGCTTAAAATATAGAGATAATTTAGATTCATGAAAATCATAACACAAAATTAAGAGGGGAAGTGTAATTGGAATTAGTGTCATATTGTCTATTATAGGAAACAACGAAAATCCTATTGAATTTGTCAAGCCAACCCTCGGGGTTCTTGTGAAGGCATCTGGGCAGAACTCAGCCAAAGTGAAATTAGTTAAAAAGAGGTTAGAACAAACTGAAACTGAAGGTAAAAACTTGAATTCAGCCATGGCAGATCAAGTGAATTTGACCATAAGACCAAAATCCTAAACAGGACAAAGGTATCAATGTCCTGGTTACTTGAAGAGCTTTTAGTTAAGAGGCAGAATGTAGCACCAAAACTGGATTGAAAATTGAAGAAACAAGATACATTTTCCTCTTATCCTTAGCAATATAAACACATATTAACCACAAAGTTGGCCATGAATTGAGAAGTCTGTGGAATTTTAGGTCCAAGGAAGTTAACTTATCATTTATTAGGTACTTGCTAATTGTGAAATATTGAACACCTCTTCTCCAAAAATTGGGCTACTGATATCTAATTCTCTCTTTTGGTATGTCTAATCTGCTACTAAAAATATTTATTAAATTTAAAATTTTTTGATTTTTCTATTTTCCCTTTGTAGATGTTCTATTGGTTCTTCAAAGAAAAATCTACTCTGTGATTATGTTATGGTTTTCTGCTACTAAGCTGATCTTTATTTTTTTCCTTAAGAATCATAAACATTCTTGCTCTATAACTTGTATATGATAATTGTAGTAGCTGAAGTATTTGGAAATTTGTTTGAGTCTAATTGTGATTTCCTTTGTATTTATCCCATTTGGGGTTTGTAGTACTTCTCTGATATCTTTCATCAGTTTTGAAAAAATGGCAGCCATTATATCTTCAAATTTAGGTGACATCATGGTGTTTTGTTTACTTATGTACCTCTTTTATTAAAAAAATCTATTAATATATTATTGTTCCTTGTGTTTACAAAATCATTTATAGGGGTACTTAAGGCCCAGGATGAACTGAAGTTGCCTTCCTTCAGAAAGAATTTATATTTGCTTCTGAAAGATATCTGGAGGAACTACCACTTAAGCCAAATTCAAGGCTTGAGAGTCCTTGACCCACCAGAGAATGTGAAAGCCACCTGCTTATATGCAGGAAGGCTGTGTCACTTCTGATTCTTTTTCACTCCTGGGATTGGTCCTTTGAGGTTCAAGTTTATTGTATCGACAATTTCTTAGTAGACTTTCAGACTTATGTAGCCTTTGGCTTTAAATACTGAGCATCCCATGAAAACATCAAAAGGAAGTTCAGTTTTGCAGGATCAGCAAATATATCAGGGCAAAAGTTTTTTATGTGATTCCTTAATATTTTCCTCCCATTTAGGTCAGGTAATTCCTTTCTATCTTGTTAGCTCCTGGATGCTTTAAGGTAGATGCTTTTTGTATTATATTCAGCATTTCAGTAGGATAATGTACCTGCTATTCCCAGAAACTGGAAGTCTAGTATAAGGAATAATCTGCATTATGCTGATATTATCTCATGGAATTGGAAGTTCAAGTGGTTAATATGTTCCTTGTAAGCTGAAAATAGCTGCAAAATTGTCACTTACTGTTAAAAGGTAGGAGAAATAAACCAAATTATTCCATGCTGGCTCTCATGTGGGGATGTGCCATCTCCCCAAAATGACTCTGATGTGGCAAGTTCCCACTCACTACTTAACCCAAGAAGAAAATTTATCAGGGCTTTACTACAAAGCAGAGATCAACAAATTGTGAGTCAAATCTAATCTGCAACTTGTTTTTATAAATAAAGTTTTGCTGGAACACAGACACACCATTTCTTCATGTGTTGTCTATGACTGCTTTTGTGTTACAAGGACTGAATTGAATATCAGCAACAGAGGCTGTATGGCTCACAAAACCTACAATATTTACACTCTGGCCTTTTACAGAAAAAGTTTGCCAACCCCTGCTAAAAAGTATTATTCCTCAGATGTCCTGCTTGATCAGTTTAAGTTCTGGGAGCAAGTCAACGCTAGCAAATTATTTTCTGCATTATTTTCATGCAGTTTTAAATACTGGGAGCATGAACTCAGTATGATAGACTCTTGAGTCACACTGAGAAATTTAAACAGGAAATAGCACTAAAGAGCAAAATAAGGCCGGGCGCAGCGGCTCACATCTGTAATCCCAGAACTCTGGGAGGCCGAGGCAGGTGGATCACCTGAGGTCAGGAGTTCAAGACCAGCTGGGCCAACAAGGTGAAACTCCTCTACTAAAAATACAAAAATCAGCTGGGCATGGTGGTGCATGCCTGTAATCCCAGCTACTTGGGAGGCTGAGGCAGGAGAATTGCTTGAACCCGGGAGGCCAAGATCATGCCACTGCACTCCAGCCTGGGCAACTGAACAATACTCCACCAAAAAAAAAAAAAAAAAAAGCAAAATATGAATATCTTCAGACAGTAACACGGTAATGTAATGTAATTATTACTCTTAAACAGCTCGAAACAATTTTCTTTTCTTGCACACATATAAGTTCACTTAGCTGCAATTTTTTTTTTAAAGAGTGCATTTTCCTCTTCATTTGTAAAGTCAAGCTTTTCATTTTTTCATTAACCAGTACTTCTCTGGGCTATGCAATATAGAGAAGGCTTAGAGGAAATGAAATTTACAAGCAGCAAGGAAAGACAAATTCAGGCACAGATCACTGGTGATGGAGGGACTTTAGCAGATGCTCAGCTCTCTTCCTCTACACTGGGCTGGCAGAGTTTGTGGGGCAGGGTGAGCCAGCAGGGCGGTTATGCCAAAGAGCAGGATAACTTTCTGAGGCAATTCCTGCTTCTCAGGAGTAATCATATAAACTTTAGCAGAAAAATCAAAGAAGAAACTGGAAAAGGAAGTGATGTGCAGGATCCAGTACTGTGCTGCTTTTCTCCTCAGTACCAGTGCTATTGAACAGATCCTGTTTCTGTCTATGATATCAATGAGGCTATGGCTCCAGCTCCCAACTGTGCACCTGTTTTACGTATGTAGACAGGTGGTGATGCCATTTACTCTACCATGGTTAAGACCGCATCAGTGTTTCTATGTGGAATATTGGCTTAGTGAATGCCACTTAGTCAACAGGATGGCTGGGTTGATGTGCATTTTTCTGAGATGAACCAGGAGCCATGAAAAATGCACTAACCCCATAGTGAAAGTGTCTGTGCTACTAGATAAAAACAAGGAAGAAAATACTTTCCCCTGACTCAGAGCCCTATTGGACAAATGCCTTCCAAGATGTGAAAGAGACTGTAAAATAGTCCTGGGTCCAGGAATGAAGAGTAAAGAAATAATACTATCATTTCTTTGTAGAGAATCAGCTGCTTTACACATATGCCATTTTGTTTATTAATCCATCTGAAAATTCCCTGGGGATTTTGAGCTGGCTCTTTGCCTGCAGATGAGTCTGTAACTCTGTGACAATTAACTGTAATGACTTCGAGACAGACTCTTCTCAATCACCGCCCAGTACTGGGCTGCCAAAAGTCATCTGCACCTGGGTGGCTGGGTAACAGCACCCCCATTTAATTTGGCTTTTCATGTGGAATCTACTGTCCTCTGTCTTAGCCAGAGAGCCAAGACGACTCTAAATTCCCTTCTGTGATGTGGAGTGGTAGGAAAGGAAGGGGGAGTATGTGGGAAAATCTGAGGGGCTCCCTTCTCTAAGACCAAGACACAAAAAGCCCCTCTATTCCTGACCACCTGGGCTCACCAGGCTCATTATGTGAAAGCTTAAGGGTTGACCAGGCAGTCAGAGGAACACAGAGCATCAGAGAAGAGAGTTCCTATGTGGCCAGTTCCTGGTGCCCCCAGAGAGAGAGGCGGGAGACCTCTGGTAATTTTCCAGGCATTCAGCATGCACTGCAGTGCCCTTCACACAAGCACAGTGGCCAGGGAGCCAGATGGGCTCTATTTCAGGCAAAGGCAGAAAAGGGACCAGAGTCTGGACTCACTTAGCTCCGTAGTCTTGCTGCTGGCCCTCTGTCTTTTGACACTGGATTTACCTTTCATTAGTCCCCAAAGGGAGGGCACATACCAGCTGGGGCCTCTGGAAGCTGTGGACTTGCTGATTTGCACCCTTCTTGTGCATATTTTTATGTGGGCTGGGAAAACAGATGGCTCCATCCAAGTTGCTGAAAACCCAGCTGGTTATTGCTGCACTAGAACGACCTGAGTTTGGGGATCTGAGTTTTCCCTGCCAGAGCCTTGGGCAAGTTGGGAAACATATTTGTCTTTGAATTAGAGCACAGGCGGATGAGGTCCAAGATGCTGCATCCCCACCGTGTCCTGTGTGCTGTGGGAAATAAAAGAAAAGCAACATTAAGCACAGCACATTACACACAGCACCCCTGCTCCCTTACATCCTTTTTTTTTTGGAATTAGGCAGGTTAAAAATTGATTATGAAACAATATTATCATCCTCCTTTTTCTCCCACTTTTAAAACCAAACTTGTTCTAACCAATTCTAAGTAATACTGAAATAGACTTTCATAAACTAAATTCACAAATCATATCAATCCAACATTTATTGGGCACCTACTTTATCCCAGGAATTATGCTAGGTACTGGAAATTTTAAAAATGAGTAACACATGGTCTCTATGATCTCATAGTCTAACTAGGAGAGATATGTGTAAAAGAAGATAGGCGTGAAAAAATATGTAAATGTTGTAATAAAGGTAGATATGAGTGGTTGGGAATATGAAGAGGGATATTTCTTTTGGGGGAACAGCAAGACCCAGACCTAGAGTAGCAATACTTAAGGGAAAATAAGACTTCATCTGGGGCATGAGGTGGGAGGGAGGGAAACTACCTCCGTGAAATACGGAGGCCTGCGTAGGACACTGATGGCTGCTCTACTGTGTCTAGTCTCACCAGCCCTTCGTTCTTAACTCTGATTTATTCGGGGATCTACCTCTATTCACTTGATTCAGGGGAAGTTGACCCTATCCCCGGCTGAGGGGCAGATCCCAATTAGTCCAAGATAAACACGGCAGTCACATTCCTGTGATTGATGGATTTAGAAATGGGTACATGATCAAATGCTGGCCAATGAGACATGAAGTCTCTTGGTTATCCAGGAAAGCTTCCCCTCTAAGAAAACAACATGTGAAGAGATAGTTGCCTTTCTTCCCACAGATGTTATCCTGTTTACTGCAATTAAGGGGGGTTTTCAGCTGCAGAGAGACATAGTTTGACTGTAGGTTTAGGGTAGCCAGAGCAGGAGGCATCACTGGGAAGTAGCTGGAAGTATCTGGGGAAGGACCTTGGGTTCGTCAAAGTTTCCATCTCCCAAGGTAAGCAGATGGGGTTATTCCCACAGTCATGGCCATGGCACAGTGACAACAAAACTGAACATCTTGACTCAAGGTGACCTTGTGCTAGAAAACAGGGTAGCCAGGTGAGGTGATACAGCTCTAAGGACAGGGGTGGCTCATTTTAGTAAAGATTCTGCTAAAATGACACCCTCTATGGAAACTCTGAAGCTGTGTACCAGTCTTTTCAATCATGTCCATATACCTGAGTTGTAATCACTCATGATTGAAGTAAAGTGTGTAAAGTGTTTAGTGCAGTATCACAAATGTGGTAAGTGCTCGGTACCCATCAGTACCAGCATTATCACACACAGCAAAAAATCATTTCTGGAAGCCAAAGATAGCAGAATAATCTATAAAAATAATCCCAGGGAGATTTCTCTCTCCTCTGCCAGTTGGGAAGTTGGTTTGCCTAGTTGTATTTTGATTTCATTCCTAACAATTACCTTAGTCATCTCATAAGTTTTTCCTTGCACCCTTGGGACCATTGGGCCCATGACTCCAGCACGGCTCTAGCTGCAGGCTGCAGTTGGTCTTACCGATCCGAATTCTCAAATTTAGGTTGCTGATCCCACAAGCGTGAACTTCTTGGCTCTGTGTCTGGGCTCTCTGCTTTCAGTTAGACAGGAAACCGGGGCTGGGCAAACCTCCAAGGTTTTAGATTGGCCTTCTGTTCAGATAAGCTGCTAAGGATGTTTCTACTTGGGAACAGTAACAGCTCAAGTTTTTTCCTGGGTTTTAACTTGTGCCTTTATGACATACCAACAGATTTAGAACTGACGTTATGATTGGAGTGAAAATATCCACATGTGACTTGAGTTAAACAGACCTCCACTGATCAGAGCCACAAGGCCAACTAATCTCAGGGTGTTAAACGGAAATTCTCTGAGAGGCACCAAGCAATCTATGCTATGAGAGATAAGTCAGGGAAAAGAGGTCTTTAGCCCGTGTGCTTATTTTTAACTGAGTTCAGTTTCATGTTGGGATATAAAGCAGTTCCTTTAGGATCTTAGAGAACTAGCCCATTAGGGTGGGAGTTCAAATCCCCGCTCCATTGCTTATTAGGTATGGCCAAGTTATTTCTCTGATCCTCAGTTTCTTGACTGAAACTGATGATAATAACTTTCTCATAGGATTAGTGTGAGGATCAAAGTAGACATGTGCCAGAGGACTGGAACATAATAAATGCTCAATAAATGGTGGGTACTATTTCTAAATCCTCAAGGAGAGGTGACTGCTATTGTGTAAATGTATTTTACAAGTTCAGAAAAAATTAGGTTAAGAAAAATAATGAAAACTAGCATTAATCAAAAATTTACTATGTTCCAGGCACTCTTCCAAGTATTTACATGTGTAACTCATTGAATCCTCACAACACTCTTTATTATTATTATTATTAATTTTTTATTTTTTTTGTCTCGCTGTGTCACCCAGGCTGGAGTGCAGTGGTGTGATCTCAGCTCACTGCAACCTCCGCCTCCCAGGTTCAAGCTATTCTGCCTCAGTCTCCCTCCTGAGTAGCTGGGATTACAGGCATGTGCCACCCTGCCTGCCTAATTATTGTATTTTTAGTAGAGACAGGGTTTCACCATGTTGGCCAGGCTAGTCTGGAATTCCTGGCCTCAAGTGATCCACCCCCTCGGCCTCTCAAAGTGTTGGGATTACAGGCGTGAGCCACCATGCCTGGCCTATTATTCCTATCTTACAGACAAGGAAACTCAGGCACTAGGAGATTAAGTAGCCCCTCTAAAATGGTGAGCAAAATAGGCCTAAGCTATTAGTCCTTCTGATAGACCAGTTTGCTTGAGAGAACAAATTCTTTCAGACATTCTCATTATACTTGGTTCTTTCTGGATCTTTCATATTGGCTACCCAGGCTTAAGAATTTCCCCATGTTCCCTAGAAGCACTATATTAGGGAGAAGATGGTTCAAGTACTGCTAAAACTAATACTGGAATTTTCCACCTCAGTTGGGAAGAATGAATATAGCCCTGGGAAAGGAAATTCTTATTTTACCTTTGCAATCAATTCAGCTGTATAAAAAACATAGTACAACAAATAAACCAACCTTCAAAAAATAGATAACTATGAACAAATCAACAAAGAATCTCTGGCTGCATCCAACTTTTGCCCCTTTTGGAAACAAACCATGGACCTTATCCAGACATGGAGATCTCTTCATTCAGGTTCAGCTTTATTTAAATATGTGAGTTGAAGTATCTATGAAGATTTGTTCAGCAAACCATTGAGCATTTAATATGTGTACAACACTAACAGACTCAGTGGTTGTAAAGAAATAACATGTGTCTTAGGTCAGGTCTGAACCTGAGGGACTCTAAGATAAGGTGTTTCCAGCCAAGAATCTGAAATAGAAGATTCAAGATTGTTCATCTCTAAGAAGAACCACAAGCCCAGCCTTTGGGGACTGGCACTCTCCAAAACATGCTCTTGACTGTCTCTTACCCATTCCTTCAGCTCTCTTTCTTGCCTCATTTGAGTTGTTTGATTTTGTTTTCATTTATCGATTATCTGATAAATGGCTCTCAAAATATAATTTATGGGACTCAGGTAAGACCAGTTCCTTAAAGTTTAAAGCATTCGTGCTTAAAATTGGACAGTAATAATATATTTTCTAGACATATAAATAACTGCTTATTTCATCCCATGCTTTCAAATCCCAGGCAATTTGCTTCTCTTACCATTATTACTCTACCTTTTCCCTCATTCCTCAATACGCTGCAATGTCTTCTCTCTTCTTGTCAAAATCCGGCATCCTCTATCAAGGCCCTGATGCCATGAGTCAATTCCGTGAACCATAAGGCAAAATCAATTTCTAATCATTTTACCACTATTATATTACTGTATTCTCACCAGTTTAGGCAAGGTGTTGAAATGCTTTTGAGGGAGAGCAGTTGCAGAGCAGTGTCCTTTCCCCCTCAAATCTAAGGCTAGAAACCCAAGAACCACTAGTCTAATAAATACCCTCCATGTACCAGGATTGCCATTAGTAACTGTAATCAAATGAAACTTTGCGAGATGCTACAGGGGAGCTGTGATGCAATTATCACTAACTGAATTGTTCCAGTTGATTCCTGGGCATTGCTGGCTTTGTTTATGGCTCAGATGAGCACATTTTAATGATCCAGAGAAAATGAGCATAAGCTGCCACTTCCAGTAAATATTAATTATGAATAAATAAATGCAAATGGAATTGTTGGTGACAATTAATTCCTTTTGATTTTAGTCTCCCTGATTTACTTTTACATTAGTGGGCACTCTTGCTAAAAGTGGAAAGAACTGTTCCTGTTAGAGACGGTGGCCACCTTTCACCTAAAATCATTTCAACCCTGCAAGGTGCAAGTGAACCCAAGTTAGGGCTCCAGACAGCCAACCTTCCAAGTGAAAGTACATCCTGTACTAGCCAGGAAACATCTGAGGAGATCTACATTCTCAAAAGCATGCCATTTGCTTGTATGACAATGGTGAGAACATACAAATATTATACATTTCAACAAAGTTCCACACATTAGAGAACAAACTCCTGGATATCTGAGATGTTCAACACTATTCAGTTTTATTTGACATATTTCTTTCAAGTCTAGCATTTCAAACAAAAAGGAAATTCATTGCCTTAGGCCAAGTTTTTACTTCACCGACTTCCTAAAGAGAATTATCCTGCAAAATTTTGAAGAATTTGCAATCAGGACTTTCTCAAGAACTTTCAATAGTTTCTTTTTTTCTTATGTAAAATGTTCAAACCCTCAGGCCTATACAATCTGGCACTAATGAACCTTTCTAACCCTCCATATTTTCTGATACTCTTTCCCTTTTCCCAATACCTCATGTTCCAACTAAATATCATGTAACTGACTATTGTCTGAAATAATCCATACTTTCAAATTCTATGCAATTTGTTCCACTGAGCACGATCACTCTATTCTATACTTCCTCTCATCCCCCAGTACCCTACAAGGTCCTACCTCTCCCTTTCAAAAATCCTGCATCCTCTTATCAAGGTCCGGATTTCATGAGTCATTCCATATACTATAAGCCAAAGTAAATTTTTAAAAATGCTATCAATATTATAATATTACCCATATATAACTACCTGATATTACCTAAATATAACTACCTGATATAGTTATTTTCTGCTTATAGTTTATTCCCTTTTGAGGTCCTCTACCAAGTCCCAAGGCTGCCACATGGTACATTCTCATTAAATGCTCTCATGTGTGTTGAATTATATTGAAATAATGGCTATAGTTTACTGTTCTTATTATTTATAGCATTATCAAAATAATTGCTCTAACAAGTATCTTAAGATCTTAAGTATATCAAAGTTATCATATACATGATTCTTCCTTTACATGGCCTAATTTTATTTTCCCTACATGAATTCAGAGCTTGTTTCTCAGTGTTTTATACCCTTTCAAACTGGCCTTTTATAACAACCCTATCTATTAAGGTGAATAAGGTATGTTTTCTTTCCTTCTTTCTTTCTTTCTTTTTTTTTTCAAGACGGAGTCTTGCTCTGTCACCCAGGCTGGAGTGCAATGGCACAATCTCTGCTCACTGCAAGCTCCACCTCCCAGGTTCATGCCATTCTCCCACCTCAGCCTCCCAAGCAGCTGGGACTACAGGCACCCGCCACCACGCCCGGCTAATTTTTTGTATTTTTTGTAGAGATGGGGTTTCGCTATGTTAGCCAGGATGGTCTCGATCTCCTGACCTTGTGATCCACCTTCCTCGGCCTCCCAAAGTGGTTTTCTTTCTTAACAGATGATGAGCATCAACACGTTTGCTGGATACAATGTGATAGGCAAAATTAAGAATACAAAAGAAATAGTATATGTTGTCTCAGGAGTATGCAATTTTTAGGGAACCATAAGGAGTCATGGTACCAGCTTATAGTGCAGAAGAAAACCGAGGAAAGAAGAGACAAGTGGGAGTTGCAGTGGTGGGGTAGAGGTCCTGGAAGAGGTGGGGTTGGGATATGCCTTGAGGACAGGCAGAAAGTCTGGCATAGCATAGAGAGGAGGGCATTGTCTGCTGAGTGAGGAGCTGAACAAAGCCACATGCTGGCATGCGGAATGAGGAAAGTGGGAGGGATGTGGGCAGGCTAATAGGACAGGAAGGGAAATAACCAGCTAAACTGGAGTGAACAATCTGTGTTGGGTAGATGGGGCGAGAAGGAAAGTAGTAGATAGATATAAGTTAAATAGTTTGGATGCAGTCAGCCAATGAGGCATTTTAGGAAAGGCATTTTAAGAAAAACAAACACAGAACACAAAACAAAACAAAAAGGCCTTTAAGGAAAAAAAAAAAACTAACAGGAGCCATTACAGATTCTTGAGCAAGTGCAAGTGCAAGGCGAGAGCAAGCCTTTCCCTTTATGAAGATTAGTGTGAACACTGATTGCAAAATTGGTTGGAGAAAAGAGACTAAAAACAGGGGAGGGAAGTGAGAGGCCAGCACTGTGTTGCAAGGGGGAGGTGAGGAGGTGAAGCCCTAGGATGTCAGGGAAGGCCTGGAGAGTTGAGGATGACCACAAGGCATTCCAAAGGAAGAGGGAGTCACTGTAAGCTTACTCATTTCCGAATTCACAGAACTTAGCAGTTTATAGACACTTAATACATTTTTGATCAATATATAAACTCAATATGTAATTGTCTAGCCACCATCCAAACATGTTCTGAGAAAAAATGTTTTCTCCCTCTCCCCTAATGAACAGAAAAGTCTATCTTCCTTGCTACAGAAGTCACCAGGCTGGAACTCTGGGTCTTTCTTTCACTCCTCCGTCTCCCTATAGTGAGGCTCTCTTCCTCAATAAGTTCAAATTCAATGGTAGGTGTGGTCACAGGGAGAAACAGTGGATACCATCAGGACTCCAAGGTCCCAAGGAAGACTTTCTGAAGGAGGTAACCTAAAATTGCCAGAAGTGAATGAAGAGGGTGGTTGTGAGTGAAGCCTTTCAGGTAGAGGCAGAAGCTTGAACAAGATGAATAGGTGTGAGAAACAGGTTTGTAAGTGGGTACTGATGAGTGGCATTATGTGTCTTGCAATCTGTTTGCCAGCATAATGCTTTGATAAATTGCGTTCCTGCCCCATCCATCACCCAGCACCTACAGGGGAACTGCAAAGGAATGCTAAACAGCAACAATAATCCAGGTATAACTGGAATCAAAGAACCCAGCTCTGAAATTTGCCATAAACTCTGAAAGAGATTTTCACTGTTTCACTATTTATCTACTCTGCGATTGATCTTGAACTATTTAATGATGCATATGCAGACAAGGTGAAAACATCCTGCAGAGAGAATACAAATGTGAGCCCTTTGTCTGACAGATGAAATAGGGCAGGAAAACTGTAGATGGAAATGAAATTCTGTAAACCCATCCTACCGCCAGTAGCCCCTATGAATGTGAAACATTGATTTACTGCTACCACCATTCTAAATTCTGAATAAATTTCCTTAATACCATCTAAGCCTCTGGTGGGCTGAAATTTTCAGGGGCAAGGTCAAAGATTGTCCATCAGTTATCAAAAACATACTGAGCTTCTACTAAGTGCCAAGCACTATGACAGAATCACAATGGTTGGGAGAAACAGCAACAATAGGTGGATATCAACATTAATCTGCCACTAATTTTTTTTTTTACAGACAACTCATTGAGGATAGGTATTCTTCACATGGATCAGGTAATCAATGGATACCGCACAAAAGAATGCTTAACATAGGAGTGAAGAAACAGCATCTCCACAAGAAGAGAATTTCTTAAGGAGTTCTTAGGTTCTAACTGAGGTCCATTGGGAGTCAGTGGACAAGTGGCAGTTAGCTGGAAGAACACTCAAGAAATCGTAGACAGTTTCAACATGGCTTTTCCTCTCTCTGGGTGCAAGCGAGCTGTGGGTGCAAACAAGCCATGGGTGCAAGCCGTATGTACAACATCATCAGGGTAGTTATACCTTTTAGAGACAATAGTGGCTCTGAGCCAAGCACCAGCTCATGTGGGTGATCACCTAATGTGCTCACATGGCACAGTGACATAACTTGTGGAGTTGTGCGCCTGTGCTCCAAACTTGCTGTGTCATGCTGTACTGGATATCTACCTTGGCCTATTCTTGACTGCAGCACATCCATTTTTCTTACACTGCATCCCCTAGACCGAAGGAGACATAGGCCTTGGACACAGGTCTGAACATAGGCCTTATACATAGGATCTGGGCACACAGGCCCCAGACACACAGGTTCAACACATAGGCCTTACATCCCACCCCCTAGGCTAAGGGAGTATTCTAGTGGGGAGACACACCCACAGGGTGGAATTGTGTAACCAGAGGCCACAGCAGTAATACAGGGAGCAACAACTCCAGGTTATAGCAGGCAACCACCCCATGGTGATGTTACCCCAATGTTGCTTTATACACTAAGCCAGGTTTTTATTTCCCTACTGTATGAGTCAGAGTTCTCTAGAGGGACAGAATTAATAGGATATATATGGGAGTTTATTAAGTATTAACTTACATGATCACAAGATCCCACAATAGGCTGTCTGTAAGCTTGAGGATCAAGGAGAGCCAGACTGAGTCTCAAAACTGAAGAAACTGGAGTCCAGTGTTCAACAGCAAGAAGCATCCAGCACGGGAGAAAGATGTAGGCTGGAAGGCTAGGCCAGTGTAGACTTTTCACATTTTTCTGCCTACTTTACATTCGCTGGCAGCTGATTAGATGGTACCTGCCAGATTAAGGGTGGGTCTGCCTTCCCCAGCCCACTAACTCAAATGTTAATCTCAAGGTTAACCACAAGGTTAAGTCTCAATAAACTGCCCAGCTATCAGTGCGGATTGTCATAGGTGTCACTTCCTTGGTGATCCTCATTCATATTGCTCTAAGTTCAGCCCATTGGCTACTTTGCCCACACCCAGTTTCAAACCATAGGGTGGCAGTACTAGGTTGGACTGCAACAGTGGTCCAGTCCAGGCAGCAGCAGCACCTCGGCTAGACCCATCTGTGTACCATGCACCATTGGGAATGGGGGGACACCTTTCCTTAGATGGTGAAGGCTCAGGGTCTAGGGGTGCCTCAGGCCCCATGGCCTTATCTTGCATTAGGACCGCAGGTCCCAAGACCTCTTGCAACTCTGCTGCAAGGGGACTTGTACTCAGTGTGCTCTGCTGCTCCAAGTAGGCGCTCCACTTTGCTAAAGTGGATGTCTGTGCCATCCCAGTCCGGGGGGTCATTAACTGTTATCCATGAATGCACCCATCCACTATCAGGTAGGTCATCTGCATGATGACTATAGCTTGTCCTGCCACAGTCTCATGAGACTGAAGGGCAGCATATACAGTTGCTAACTGCTTTCCCAGTCCAGGGAGTTATTATCTATGAATGCATCCATCCCACTATCAGGTAAGTTGATGACTGTAGTCTGTCCTGCCACGCTCTCGTGAGCCTGAAGGGCAACATATGCAATTACTAACTGCTTTTCTATCAATGAATACTAGAGTTCAGTTCCTTTCCTTATTTGGGACCAAAAGCCTACTGGTGTTCTCAAGCGCTCCAAGTGCCGCTATAGGCCCCAGCCAAAACTATCTGTGGTCACATGCACATCGAGTTTAAATGGGCACCCCTGGTTAATTACCCATAGGGCTTGTGACTGTTGAATAGCCCACTTAGCTGCTAGAAAGGCTGTCTCAGTGTCATCATCTTAATTTTAGACAAGGGAAGCATTACTGCTTCTAAATCTGCAAGAGAATCAGAGGTTAGCATAATATCATCAACAAGATCATGGCATACGGTAGGGCTACGCACATAGCCCTGCAGCAACACTGTGAAAGTCCATTGTCACCCTCCCATGAAGGCAAACTTCCTGGCTTTCTGGAAAAGAATGCATTAGCCAAGTCCACGACATAGTGGTACTGTCCCAGTTCTGTCAAGTGGTCCATCAGGTTGGTGATAGATAGCACAGCTGCCAAGCCATGTAAAATATCCCCCCAGAATGTATCTGCACTGGTGTCTAACAGCCCAGCACTTGCTGTACACTGGTAGGGGACCAGTAGATTGGCAATTCCACATGTGGCCTCTGTTCTTCCGGTGTCCCCCCAAGCCAGGCACCTTGGCCAGTTCCCTAATCAAACAGGAAAGGCTCTACATTTCTACCTGGCTGCAGCAACTAGTCTTTGAGCTGAAGCACCCGGGTGGGACTGGGTCACACAGCAATGTCCTTCCCCTTGGGCATTTTCTGGAATTGCTGCTCTGTCTCCACAAAGTTAAGAGTACTTCATTGGGTGGCTTATCAATTTTCTCTCAGTCAACCCAGGCCAAAATCAAATATCTCTCCACATCTGTGAACATGTCACTCATTGGGGCCTCCTTTTCTCCCATGTGGGGGAGGCCCCTGTGGGCAAGGCAGCGTCCCCTTCTTTATGGTGCAGACTCAGACCAAGTAGGGGTCTCCGGCTGAGACGACGGACCCTGTCCTGCATTCACAGCAGCCTCTAATTCCATTTCCAAGCTCTGTAGCCAGGCCTTCAGGCGCCCTGCCTGCCCCATTCACAGCAGCATCTAATTCTTTTTCTGAGCTGTGTAGTTGGGCCTCCAGGCACCCCACCTGTGCCTGGAGGGCCCTTACCTTTGCTGCATCCCTCAGGTACTGGTTGTGTAGCATAGTCAAAAACTCCCATCCAACTCTGCCAGCAAAGGCTCGCTCCTTCTTGGTGTTCTGTGCTTCCAGCTGCTTCAGTGCCTTCTCCATGCTCAGGGGGGACCCATCTACCACTGCTCAGGTCTCCACTGGAGCCCATCCTCACATCACAGCTGTCACAGTGTACCACAACCCATGTTGTGGCCACATGGCTGACATGGAAGCTGTGGGGACAAAAAGCTCACTCACTCTGGGATCCTGTTCATGACACTGATTGTCATGGCAAGTGTCAGGTTTCAGCCCAAGCTGAGGTCTGAGGAGAGTGGGTGGACCAGTGGCAGGTAGCTGGAAAAACAGTCAAGGAATCATAGAGTTTTGACATGGTTTTTACTCTCTCTCTGGGCATGATTGAGCCGTGGGCACAAACAAGCTATGGGCACAAGCCATATGTACAATGTCAGCAGGGTAGTTAGACCTTTTACAGTCAATAGTGGCTCTGAGCCAAGCTCGAGCTCATGTGGGTGATCACCTAATGTGCCTCAAGTGGAGTGGTTACATAATGAGCCTCACATGACGTGGTTATATAACGTGTGGAGTTGTGCACCTGCACTCCAAACTTTCTGAGTCATGCTGGACCAGACGTCTGCCTTGGCCTATTCTTGACTGCAGCACATCCATTTTCCTTACAGGAGTGTATTGTATGTTAGGGACATGGTATTATAAGCTAGGTTTTTTTCTTCCTTTGTGATTCTCCTGATGTTTTGTGTGTTTTAAGTTAATTTGCCACTGGAAGAATATAGTGGTTCATGGCACAGTCAATATGTAAGGCAATTCCTTCTGGAACCCACTTGCTCAAGAGATTTAATTCCCCACAGATGGGGCTGGGGCATTGGCATTTTAAAAATGCTCCTCAGGTGATTGCAATGTGCAGCCAAGGTTGAATACATCAGTTCAGAGGAAGAGCACTACTAGAAGGTGGACATTTGGATGTTGAGTGTCAGCCCTGCAGGTGAAATCAGCATGGCCATGATCCTAGGCTTTCATACTCCATGCAACATGACCCTGTGCCTTTGAACCTGGCAGTGAGGAACAGGAGTCATAGGCCCTAGGGTTCTGTTTTCCAACTATTGCCTCAGATTGTTCTGCTTTTCATCTATTCTTGCTCCCAATCTTTGGCTCTTCCAAATAGAAGTGGAGCATGGAGGGATTAGGTCAAGGACCATGAGAGGCAGATCACCTTATTGGGCTTCTTGGATACAAACCGACTGCAGCTGGCAGGCAGCCTCTGCTGAATGGCCTAACAGGATTGAAAGGGTTTGTAGGTGTTTCTCTTCTGCTTTTAAATGGATTTAGTGTCCTGGGATGACCTGTAATCCATGCATGCACATACAAATTACTGGCATCTCTTTTGAGAGCAGATAAATTATTCCCATCCCACCCAACCCAAGAGGAGGAAACAAGAAGGTCTTATGCCAGCATGGATAGGACAAGGGGAAGGGGCTCCAGGTGGGAGGGTTGGCCTCTAATTTCTGAAGACATGAGAACCAAAATATAATTTTAACAAAAACTTTGAAGGTTAGCTACATTTATTTTTCTGAATTCTGCTCTGTTTAATTGAGGAAAGCCTTCCATGGCATTGTTTTGTCTTCAGCAAAGTAGCTGTACCTACAGTCCCAGCCTTTTTACTCTTATTATATCTCTTGTAAGGAAGACAGAGATTTGTAACAGGCATATAATTGAAATGAATGACAAATTACTGCCTGGCTTCCTCTCCTCCTGGACTGTAAAAATACTGTGAGACCTGGAAGGACCTGAGTGCTTTGCCAGGTCACTGTCCTCATTTTACAGATGAGTGGACAGAGCTCCTCAAAGCCTAAGTGACTTGTCTAAAGTCACACTGTTCATTGGTGCTAGACCCATCTCCTTTAACCTTCTCTCATAGGTATGATTTTCCAGCCCTTCAATCAACTCAACAACTTTCCTCTGAAGCCTGTCCAAATTTGACTGCCCTTCTCAGTTGTAGCTCCTGGAATTAGCCCAGAGGGGTCTAAAGAGAAGATTACCTGAGTATTCCTCCATTCTAGGTATGCGTTCCAATGCCACACTTGCTCCAGGGGTTTATTTTCTGACAATGACCCTCTCGTCTATTTCTGACATGCTTGAACACATTCTCCCATCTCACGTGTCTCAACTCTGGTTTTCTTCCCCAAGTATAATGATGCCTTTATTGAGTCACACCATGCAAATGATAAGACCTCAGATGTTCAAACAACTTTCTTTCTGGAAACACAAAGCACCTTTCTAAGACTATCAGCTCCTTGATGCTTCTGTAAGGGAGGATAGGCTGCCAAATTCCAACTTTGTGGACAGGCCGAAGCCCAACATTTAATTGATTTACCCCAAATCACCTAATCAAGATGGGTGAAGATTATTCTGGAGAATGGAGAGATGACTTTATCCTAGTCAGCACTCAACCAATTAGTCCATACTTCACACCCTGTCCCAGTCGTCACCCAAAACTGCCTGCAAATGTCCCTTTCTTTACTATTGTAGGAGTTCCACCATATTCAATATTCACATGCTTTCAACTCCATGATCGTTATGATATAAAACAAGTCAAATAGGCTTAATCATTGCCCTTGCAGGGTTTTGCAATTCAGCAATTTTTTTAAAAAGCATCAGGGGTCTACTTATTTTCTAGGTCTCACCAAGCTACATTCCTATAAATAGGGATTTTAGGCCCCTTTGGGATCAGGATAAACTGCCACTTGTGCTCTCTGAGTGTTTTGTACATTATTTTCTGTTACTGCAAATATCCCATTGCCTTGTATTTACTGACTTACCTGTCTCTCCTGCTCTCCTTTTCCCTGCTCCAGGCTTTAGACCAGGAGCTCCCGGCCCCATAGGGATAGTCTATGTATGTTTATGTTTACAGAAGACCCCCCTCTGCAGGTCCTCCCACCTGTGAGGGCCATGACTCTGCTCTTCCAGGTGTGTCCCAGGAAATCACAAAAACACTCTTTGTAGGGGAGCTTATGAGTTCTGCTGAGCAGTCTGGGTTCTGCCTCATCCTCAAGCCCATGAATTTGGTGGTTAACTATATCAGGGAGCAGTCATCTCCAACATTGAGGGCTGATGCCTGTCCTCACTGTCTCATGTCAAAGGGTCATCAAATATTAAGTAGTGTGACCAGAGTGGAGCGGAAGTAAGTGACACTAGGCCGACCCCAAGGATGGAATCATTTTTGCATCTAGCAAACTGTCCTGGAGACAGGACATGTTAAGCCAATGCTTATTGATGATTGTGATGGTGATGGGCTCATTATCTCCCTAGAAACACTCAAAAGAGGGCTTCTGTCTGCTGCAGTTTCTCTTAACTAATAAAGTCTGAAGCCAGACTGCTGAGGACACAGCATTCTAAACACTGAGCTCTCTTGGGACAGTGCCCAGAGCGAGGTTCTGGGAACACAAAATATTTATGTAATCTCTGGGGTGAGGCTACTGATGGAACCAGCTGAGGTGAAATCCCAGCAAGGGGCTTGTGATTCCCCAGGCTTCTGTCCTCCTCTCTTCCAGCAGGAATAATAAATAAAGCCAGCAGCCAGCCTTCTGGAGTTCCTCCTCCAAGGGAGGGATAGCTATAAATGTTGACCAAAGCAATGACCAGTTCAGCACTGCCACAAATTCTGATGTGGGAAGATAATGTCGCTAAAATAATCCTACAAAGAGCTCACACTCATCAGGCAATTGTTATGAATCAGGCTCATCTTGCCTTGGCTGTTTTATTTAACACAATGCTATGAAGTGGTATTTTTATGCCTGAGTTACAGATGAGGAGGGTACAAGGATTTCCAAGTGTTACACAGTTTAGTAAATTGTAGAATCAGGAATTCTGACCCAGGATAGGCTCAGTGCCCACAGACCATGTCTTCATTTCCCAACGCTCCCTCCCTGATGATTGGCAGGGGCTTTTGGAAGGATTGCACCAAAGGACTCACCAATGCAGCAAGATGGCAAAGTGGTAAGACCCAGAGAGGATGCTTCAAGTGAGAAAGTCTTACATTTTTTTCCTGGAAAGCACCTCAAGAGAAAAACAAGATCTTGTTAAGCCACTTGAACTAAACTATGAGACTGTAAACTAGGCAAAACAAGACATCAGATGAGAGAAAAAGTTTTCCCAACTGCAAAGAGTCACATACCACAGTCCATCCCCTCCATCTTAGAATTGATCGCTTTTATTTTGGCCCCCACTGGAGCTTATAGATTCTTTTAAAATTGTTTCAATAATACTTTATCACACGTATTTGTCAATATCTATCTTTCACTTCTTAAACTATAAGCTATCTAAGGGGCGAGTTTGCCCCTCCAATACTTAACACGGTGTCTACAAACATAGGAGGAACTCATTACTCATTTGCTAAGTTAGTCCATTAATTTATTATTTTTGTTGCCCTCCATCTATTAAGCCAGATAGAACATGCTGCTTCTTCCTATGTCTGAAACATATATTTCAGTTGTCATGAACTAATGGGAACCTAGAAGTTGTTCTTTCAAGGCAGCTATAAAATGAGCTCAGGCTTAGAATTCAGACAATTCTTGGTTTGGGTTTGATTCCTGGCTCTACCACTTACTCAAAGATTACTTGATTTTTCTACCCTTCGACTTCTTGCTTGTAAAATGAGAATTATAGGAATTTCAGAAAATGATCACACTAAATTATACATGTAAGGGAGAATATTATTTCAATACAACAGCCATAGTGATATTTTTATTTTTTAAAAATAATTTCAACTTTCATTTTAGATTCAGGGGGTACATGTGCAGGTTTGTTACATTGGGTATATTGTGTGGTACTGAGGTTTGGGGGCTGAATAATCCCATCACCCAGGCAGTGGGCATAGTACCCAATAGGTGGTTTTTCAGCCCACGTCCCCCTCCAGTAGTCCTCAGTGTCTATTGGCCCCATCTTTATGTCTATGTGTATGCAATGCTTATTTAGCCCCCACTTAAAAGTGAGAACATGTGGTACTTGGTTTTCTGTTCCTGCATTAATTCGTTTATGTTAATGGCCTCCAGCTGCACTCATGTTGTTGCAAAGGACATGATTTCATTCTTTTTATGGCTGCATAGTATTCTATGGTGTATATATACCATATAGTGATGTTTTTAAAATGTATATCAGACCATGTCACTTGCCTGCTCATATCTCTCCAATGACTTAGCATTTCACTCAGAATAGAAGACAGACTCCTTTCATTGCCCTGAAAGGCCCTGCAGGATCTGGCCCCAGTTACCTCTCTCCCCTGTCCAGCCATGCTGGCCTCCTTGCTGTTCAGTGAATTCTCCAGCCATCTTCCTGTTGCAGGGCCTTTGTGCTGGCTGCTCCCATTGCCTGGAGCCCTTTCCTCCAAGACACTCATGTGGCCAAACTCTTTTTTTTTTTTTTTTGAGATGGAGTCTCACTCTGTTGCCCAGTGGTGTGATCTTGGCTCACCGCAACCTCCGCCTCCCGGGTTCAAACGATTCTCCTGCCTCAGCCTCCTGAGTAGCTGGGACTACAGACGTGCACCACCATGCTCAGCTAATTTTTGTATTTTTAGTAGAGACGGGGTTTTACTATGTTGGCCAGGCTGGTCTCGAACTCCTGACCTTGTGATCTGCCCACCTTGGCCTCCCAAAGTGCTGGGATTACAGGCATGAGCCACCCGCCGGCCAGCCAAACTCTTTAGCTGCTTCAGGTATCACCTTCTCAGTCAGGGCTACTACTACCACTTGATTAAAAATTGCATCCTGAACCCCATGCCACAGTCCTGACCTGCTGTGGTCTGATCTATTATTTTTCCACAGCACGTATCCCTTTCTAACATATTCTCTCAGTTCCCTACTTATATGTGTATTATCTGGGAATGTCTAGTGTCACTTTCACCCCCAAATGTAGCTTCATAGGAGCAAGAATTTTGGTTTTGTACATTGATATATCTCAAGTGCCTAGAATAGGGCCTAGCACACAGTATGGGCACTGAACAAACATTTGTTGAATGAATACAGGTTGAATGAAGAGAGTATAGTGCCTAGCTTACAGACAGCCTCAAAACTGGTAATCATTACCACCACCACCACCATCATCTCCTTCCTCACCATCACTGGGACACTAGCACCCGTTCATAGGGCCTTGAGGAGAACAGATGAATTCAGGTATATAACATATCTGGCACAGGGTTTGTATACACTAAATACATGGTAAATGACATTTCCTTTCTTCTTCTCTTTTGTGTCTTTCTTTTTGCTTCTTTTTTATGGAGGCCCCTTAGGACATAGCTATAAAGCAAAACCAATTGCTCAGTCCATGTGTAAGTGTCATGTAGGGACATTGACAGAGCACTTTAAAGCTGTTGATTGATTATTATTGCTATTATTATTAGCCAAGTGTCAACATAGAATTTTTGTGACTTCCAATTCTACAGATTATGATTCTCTATTTAAGCACACTTTCTGCTACTTTTACTACAACTCACTAAAAAAAAAGAATAAGGAGGAGGAGCAGAAAGAGGAGGAAGACAAAACACACAAATAAAAACATACATATTTGCTTTTATAATGTTTGGGTTTGCATTTATATTAGGGGAAAATACACAGAAAAAGAAAATCCTATTCCCAATTTATTTATGTGTGTATGTATATATGTATTTTTGGACAGGGTCTCACTCCATTGCTCAGACTGGAATGCAGTAGTGCAATCATAGGTCACTGCAGCCTTGATCTCCTGGGCTCAGGTGATCCTCCCACCTCAACCTCCCGAATAGCTGGGACTACAGGCGGGCACCACCATTCCTGGCCAATTTTTTGTATTTTTTTGTAGAGACAGGGTTTCGCCGGGTTTCCCGGGCTAGTCTCCAACTCCTGGGCTCAAGCAATTCATCCGTCTCGGCCTCCCAAAGTACTGGGTTTACAGGTGTGAGCCACCGTGCTCAGCCCCATTCCCAATTTAAAGTTAAGCTTTCTGTAGAAAATTTGGAAAGTACTATAAACATAAAAATGATACTGAGAAATAAATAAATATTTCTATGCTGGTGGCTAGAAAATCAGGCTATAAATGTTTTCAAACCAGCAAAAATGTTCACTTTTTGTTTTATCTTTTCTTTTCTCTTTCCTATGTCAGCCTAAAGGGAATTATTTTGGAAGCTAAGCATGCGACGGTTCACAAATTCTGCCTATTGATAGTTAACATAAAACACATTAGTGACAGCTCATTTTCTTTGCCTCTTGGAAATGCAGAGAATGTGGTTGAGATCTTGGGTAGGACCAATCATTAAGATGAGCTCTCTCTGATTGTCGAATCCAATGTTCACCTTAGGCTAGTAGGGAGTTCACCCTACTCCCCTCCTTTCCTTAAAACCCCAAGCAATCAGCACATGGCTCTGTCGTCCTTACACTTCCGTATAGCTTGTTTCTTATTTGTTTTTTCCAAATCAAGGAATTCTTGAATGCTGCATGGAACAGCTCCAGCAGTTGTTGACAGAATTGTCTGTACCGTCAGCCAGTCATGCTATTCTATTTTTCTGTAAAATGTTGTTACAAGAAGGCATGCTTATCATGTCACATTAGAAATTCAAATGACTCTCTTATAAATTTAATACTTCTTTGGTTGGAACTCATGCCCAGATGCCAACTCTTTTATCATGCCAAAAATTATATATTCTGCATAAAATGTAAATTATCTTAACTTCCTATCACCACCCATTCCCAAACTTAGGGGACAGCCAGCCTTGGCAAAGCCATGGTGACAGCCAAGAGCTTGTCATCAGGGGTGGTTTCCTGGGGACAAAACTAGATGGAATTCATACCTATGTTTAAGTATAATCAAGGCTCAAGTAAACAAATATAAACATTAGTCCCAAAGAGGTAGGGTTGAAGTTAGAATTCTAAAGCCAGGCATAGGACTTATGCGGAGCAACAGTGAACCAAGGAAAAAGGGTGTGGCCAGAAGGGCAATTTTTGGAAAAGCTGGAGAGTGCACATGGGTGAGTGCATCAGGCTGTCTTAATGGGCAGGAGGCAGGGCACAGGTAAAGGCAAGACCCAGTGGGCAGAGTTTAAGACTAAAGATGGACAATTTTTATTTTATTTTTTTAAAATAAACTTACTGTATGCCATACACAAAAATAAACTCAAAATGGATTAAAGATTTAAATTTAAGGCCTGAAACTATCAAACTCCTAGAAGAAAACATGGAGGAAAAGATTCATGACACTGGTCTGAGCAATGATTTCTTGGATGCAGCACCAAAACACAGGTAACAAAATAAAAAATAGATAAGTGGGACTATATCAGACTAAAAGGTTCTGTACGACAGGGGAAATAATCAACAAAATGAAAAGGCAGCCTATAGATTGGGAGAAAATAATTGCAAATCATATATCTGATAAAGAGTTAATATCCAAAATATCTAAGGAACTCACACAACTCAATTGCAAAAACAAAAAAATGGGCAAAGGACTTGAGTAAACATTTCTCCAAAGACATACAAATGGCCAACATGTATATTAAAAGATGCTAAATGTCATTGATCATTAGGGAAATGCAAATCAAAACCACAATCCTGTATCAGCTCACACCCATTAGGATGGCTATTACTGAAAAAAAAAAAAAAAAGATAGTAAGTGTTGGCGAGGATGTGGAGAAATTGGAATTGGAATCCTTGTATACTGTTGGTGGGAATGTAAATTGGTACATCATTACTAAAAACAGTATGGAAGTACCTCACAAAAGTAAAAATAGAACCACCATATGAGCCAGCAATCCCACTTCTGGGTATTCATCTACAATAATTAAATTCAGGATTTTGAAGAGATATTTGCACTTCCATGTTCATTGCAGCATTATTCACAACAGCAAAGATATGGAAGCAACCTAAATGTTGGTCAATGAATGAATGGATAAGAAAAATGTGATATGTACACAAAATGGAATATTATTCAGCTTTACACAAGGAGGAAATATTGCCATACAAGACCACATGGATGAACCTGGAGGACATTATACTAAGTGAAACAAGGCAGGCATAGAAAGAAAAATACTGCATGATCCCACCTGTATGAGGTATCTAAAATAGTCAAGTACATACAAACAGAGAGTAAAATGGTGGTTTTCAGGGGCTGGGGGTAGATAGAAAAGGGAAATTGATATTTATCAAATATAAAGTTTCAGTTGTGCAAGATGATTAAGTTCTAGAGATCAGCTATACAACATTGTGCCTCTGGTTAACAATACTGTATTTTTAACTTAAAATTTTGTTAAGAGGGTAGATTTTGTGTTAAATGTTCTTACTACAATGAAAAAAACATGGATTTTTCTCATCACACATGCATGATCTTTATAAATATTTGGAAAATACTTTAAGTATAACAAAGAAAATAAAAATTACTCATAATTCCACCAAGAATTTCAATCATCAGAGAAAACCACAGGTATCATAGGAAAAATTACATGCCTTTAGAAAGCAGCAGCATCATGACTACCTTCATGATTTATTAAGCAGTTATTATATGATGAACACTGATTTAGTGGCTGTACATGTATTTAGCTCATTTAATCCTCAAAACATTCCTTTGAGGTATAAACTATTATCAGCCCTGTTTTGCTCATGAGGAAAGTCAGGCACTGAAGAGTTAGGTAATGTTACAATGCTACACAGCTAATAAATGACGGAGTCAGGAATCAAGATTATGTGTTTAACTCTAGTGCCCACTTCATATAATTTAATTTTAGAATAAATGACACATTGATATGTCTCATAAGCCTAAAGACTATTTTAAAAAGGTATAAAATAAAAGGTTAGCCTCCTACCTCCATCCCTATCTGCCCCATACCTCCAATATCATAGGTAACTGCTTCTATTAGTCTTCTGAGTACTTTTCAAGGGTTTCCTATATAAATGCAACCAAATGCAAATATATTCTCTACTTTGTTTTAAACAATCAACTTTATTTTTAGAGCAGTTTTGGGTTCACAGGAAAATTGAGTGGAAAGTAAAAAGGGGCTCCTATGTATCTCCTGTCCCCTTCCACACACAGAGCCTCCCCCGCTATCAACATCCCTGCCAGAATGATACATTTGTTACAGTTGACATATCATTATCTCCAAAAGTCCATAGGTGATACTAGAGTTTACTCTCAGTGTTGAATATTCTGTGGGTTTTGACAAATGTATAATGACATGTATCCATCATTATAGTATCATGTTGAACAATTTCACAGCCCTAAAATTTCTCTGTGCTCTGTCTACTCATCCCTCCATCCCCCAACCCCTGGAAACCATTGATCTTAGTTACTGTCTCTATAGCTTTGCCTTTTCCAGAGTATTACAGAGCTGTAATTATACAGCATGTAGCCATTTCGGATGGGCTTCTTTCACTTAGTAATTTGAACTTAAGTTTCTTCCATGTCTTACATGGTGTCTTAGTCCATTTATGTTGCTATAAATGAATGCCTGAAGCTGCATAATTTATAAAGAAAAGAGATTTATTTGGCTTATGGTTCAGCAGGCCATACAAAGATGGCCCAAGCATCTGCTTCTGGTGAGGACTTCAGGATGCTTCCACTCATGGAGGAAGGCAAGGAGACACGCAGAGATCACGTGGCAAGAGAAAAAGCAAGAGAGAGAGGGGAACAGGAGATGCCAGGCTCTTTATAACAACCAGCTGTCAAGGGAACTAATAGAGTAAAACTCACTCACTCTGTCCTCCACCCAGGTAGGTCATTCATCTATTCATGGGGGATCTGCCTCATGACACAAACTCCTCCTATTAGGCTCCACCTCCAACATTGGGGATCAAATTTCTATATGACATTGGGGCAGGGGGCAAATATCCAAATCATAGCACATAGCTAGATAGCTCATGTCTTTTTAGTGCTGAATAATATTCTGTTCTCTGAATGTACTAGAGTTTATTTATCCATTAATCTACAAAAGGACATTTTGGTTGCTTCCAAGCTTTGGTAATTATTAATAAAGCTGCTGTAAACATCTGTGTGCCAGGTTTTATGTGAACATAAATTTTTAACTCACGTGAGTAAATACCAAAGAATGTAATTGCTGGATCATATGGTAAGTGCATGTTTAGTCTTCTAAAAAACTGCCAAACCGACTTCTAAACTGTTGTGTCACTTTACATTCCCCTCAGAAATGAATGAGAGTTCCTGTTGCTCCACATTCTTGTCAGCATTTAGTGTCATCAGTGTTTTGGATTTGACCATTCTCATAGGTGTGTAGTGGTATATCGTTATTGTTTAAGTTTGCATTCCCTAATGACATATGACATTGAACATCTTTTCATATGCATATCTGCCACTTGTATATTTTCTTTGGTGAAATGTCTGTTCTGACCTTTTGCCCATTTTAAAATTAGGTTGTTCATTTTCTTTTTGCTGGGTTTCAAGGGTTCTTTGTATACTTAATTTTGATTTTTAATTTCTGTGGGTACATAGTAGGTGTATATATTTATGGGGTACATGAGATATTTTGATGCAGGCATATGATGTGTAATAATTGGGGTAAATGGGATATCCATAATTTCAAGCATTTATCTTTTCTTTATGTTACAAACAATACAATTATACTCTTTTAGTTATTTTTAAATGTACAATAAACTATTATTGAGTGTAGTCACTCTGTTGTGCTATCAAATACTAGATCTTATTCATTCTATCTACCTTTTTGTACTCATTAACCATCCCCATTTTCCCCCACCCTCACCCCACTACCCTCCTAAGGCTTTGGTAACCATTATTGTGTTCTAACTCCATGAGTTCAATTGTTTTGATTTTTAGTGCCCACAAATAAGTGAGAACATGTGAAGTTTGTCTGCTGTGCCTGTCACTTAACACAATGACCTCCAGTTTTATTCATGTTGTTGCAAATGAGAGTATCTCATTCTTTCTATGACTGAATAGTAGTCCATTTTGTATATGTACCACATTTTCTTTATTTATTTGTCTGTTGATGAACAGTTTAGTTGCTTTCAAATCTTGGCTATTGTGAATAGTGCTGTAATAAACATGGGAAAGTAGATATCTCTTCGATATACTAATTTCCTTTCTTTTGAATATATACCCAGCAGTGGGATTGCTGGATCATATGATAGCTCTGTTTTTAGTTTTTTTAGGAACTTCTGAAGTGTTCTCCATAGGGGTTGTACTAACTTACATTCCCACCAATAGGGTACAAGTGTTCCCTTTTCTTTGTGTTCTTGCCAGCATTTGTTTTTGCCTCTCTTTTTGGATATAAGCCATTTTAACTGAGGTGAAATGATATCTCACTGTAGTTTTGATTTGCATTTCTGTAATAATCAGTGATGTTGAGCACCTTTAAATATGCCTGTTTGTCATTTGTGTATTTTCTTTTGAGAAATGTCTATTCAAATCTTTTGCCCATTTTTAGATCAGATTATTAGATTTTTTCCTATAGAGTTGTTTGAGCTCATTATATATTCTGGTTATTAATGCCTTGTCAGGTGGATAGTTTGCGAATATTTTCTTCCATTCCGTGGGTCGTCTCTTCACTTTGCTGATTGTTTCCTTTGCTGTGCAGAAGGTTTATAACTTGTGATTCCATTTGTCCATTTTTTTGATCTGGTTGCCTGTGCTTATTGGGTATTACTCAAGACATTTTTGCCCAGACCGATGTCCTGGAGTTTTCCCCCAATGTTTTCTTATAGTAGTTTCATAGTTTCAGGTCTTAGATTTCAGCCTTTAATCCATTTTGATTTGATTCATATATATGGTGAGATATGAGGTCTGGTTTCATTCTTCTGCATATGTATATCCAGTTTTCCCAGCATTTATTGAGAATGTCTTTTCCCCAGTGTATGTTCTTGGCACTTTTGTAAAAAACGAGTTTACTGTAGGTATGTGGATTTGTTTCTGGGGTCTCTATTCTGTTCCATTGGTCTATTTGTCTGTTTTTATACCAGTACCATGCTGTTTTGGTTGCTATAGTTTTGAAGTATAATTTGAAGTCAGATAATGTGATTCCTCCAGTTTTGCTTTTTTGCTTAGGATGGCTTTGGCTATTCTGGGTCTTTTATGGTTCCATCTAAATTTTAGGATTGTTTTTTCTACATCTGTAAAGAATGTCATTGGTATTTTTATAGGGATTGCATTGAATCTCTAGATTGCTTTAGGTAGTATGGACATTTCAATAATATTGATTCTTCCAATCCATGAACATAGAATATCTTTCCACTCTGTATTTTTTAGATAATAGCCCTTCATCTCATACATCTTTTGCAAATATTATTGTACCCTGTGGATTGTCTTCTTATGCTCTCGAATATTCTTTACTTTTACTTTTTTATATAAGTGGTAGCACTTGTTATACATTTTTCTGGATCTTATTTTTTCACTTAATGTTATATGTTGGAGATCCTTTCATCTAAGTCTGTAAATAATTTATCATTATTTTTCAGCTGCATACTACTCCATTGTGTGGTTATATCTTGATTTATTTAACCAGTTCCTTACAGAGAGACACTGAGTTGTTTCCAGTCTTTTGCTAGAATAGTCAATGCTCCAATGAATAACCATGTATACACAACATTTGGTATGACTGCAGGTGTGTCTGGAGAAGAAAACTACATTTCACCACCATGCTGTGCTATGGCACATTGGGAAATGGCTGCTTATTTACTGCATGCCTAATAGCAAGTGGATTGCAAATGCTGTATAACCAAGTTTCACTCTCTGTGGTCAGACAATTATCTGATTTTCAAAGACTTCCTGGGGATCCCAAGTGAAGAACTTCAGGCTCTGCTCTGAAGACACACTGGCTTCCTGGTTCCTTCTCACTTCTGGGCTTTCCCACAGGCTGTACTACTTGCCTCTCACTCTTCCCCTGGATAACTCCTGCTTATCTCAGCCTAAGTTATCACCTTCTCAGGAAAGACTCCCCTATATCACCCAAGTGGCATTGCATCCCTCTGTTACTCAGTCTCATAGCTCCCAAACCTTGCCTTTGTAGGATCTACATCAATCATAATTCATGTTTACTTATATAGTGATTGTCTTCCATTGCCCCATGACGGCAGTGGCCATGTCTGTCTTATTCTACTTATTCCACTGTATCCCTGGCATCCAACCCAGTGGCTTACAGGTGGTAAGTAATTGATAAACATTTGTAGAAATTCAGATTCACTGGGCAACCGTCTCTTTGTCCTTCAGATCAATTCAATTCCACCTTTCAGAAAAATGTTTTAAACTTTTTTTTTTTTTTTTTGACAGAGTCTTGCTCTGTCGCCCAGGCTGGAGTGCAGTGGCACAGTCTCGGCTCACTGAAAGTTCCACCTCCCGGGTTCACGGCGTTCTCTTGCCTCAGCTTCCTGAGTAGCTGGGACTACAGGCACCCGCCACCACGCCCGGCTAATTTTTTGTATTTTTGGTAGAGACGGGGTTTCACCGTGTTAGCCAGGATGGTCTCGATCTCCTGACCTCGTGATCCGCCCGCCTTGGCCTCCCAAAGTGCTGGGATTACAGGCATGAGCCACCGCGCCCGGCCAAAATGTTTTAAACTTTTAAAGTCTTGCTTGTATTAAGTCAGGTTTGAGAAAAATCAAACACTTTGATTGGCTCTGGATTAGGTGATATAATACTTCCAAAGAGATAACCTAAACATTAGCATCTGGCATCAAGAGTATCAGCTTATATGTTTCCCATAGTCCCTTAGATGGGCTACTAACTGAAATGGTGCTTAGGCACTAGTCAGCCTTGGTTTCCAAAGATGATTTGCATGCCGGACTCTTGTCCATGTCACAGCCCAATTTTAAAGACTGGGATCACCGCTTTATATTCTGGGGTTATGACTGCTAATCTCCAGTATCTTCTGAAGGGAAGAAGTAAGGGAGGTGAATGTGCATGTTACGGCTTTATGGTGGTAGAAACGATTAGGAGAAAAACAAGGGAATTTTGCCTTTAAATAACTATGCTATTGTTAGGGGAGGGAGGAGAGTCACATATTCACCTCCTAAGCAAACCCTGATCCTCTGTTAAAACAACAGCTGAGTGAAAAATTGTAACCATTCATGACAAGCAACCCCCGGTGAGCTATGTATAATCACAAAGGAATTCTAAGAACAAAAGGGATAACCTTTGTAGTTATAAAAGTTCATGTTTCTGAACATTGGAAAAAAGAGTTCACAAAAGATGCTGTCAAATCTCCTGTGCATATTTTCCATGTAAACGGATTTATTCTGATTTTGCCCCAATGACATTTTCTTTTTCCCAAATCCTTTACTTTCACATAAATAAAACCAACTCCTGGGCTACTCCAGAAGGGGTCAATGATTTGGTTTAATTACTTCTCCAGGGGAATGGGGAGAAGCTTAGATAAATAGAGTTGGTTTTCTCTATGAGAGCAAGCACGCATATATTGACACGTTACCTCCTCTCCCACAGAGTCCCTAAATGACATGCTGTAAGAGGGAAAATAAGAGACTTCATATGTTCTGCCTCTTAACAAGAAGGTATATATTTTTTTTTATACTTTAAGTTTTAGGGTACATGTGCACATTGTGCAGGTTAGTTACATATGTATACATGTGCCATGCTGGTGCGCTGCACCCACTAACTCGTCATCTAGCATTAGGTATATCTCCCAATGCTATCCCTCCCCCCTCCCCCCACCCCTATATTTCAAAGATAAAAAAGCACTTACTACTAGAGCTTCACAGTATCAGGGAACTTCATGTAAAATAAAGGATTTGGTATTGATAAACGATGTGCTTTCTCCTAGCAAGATAATTTTTGAGAATGTATGAGGCTTCCATAGCCCTGCATATTCATTCGTTCCCCATCACAAATCTATAGAACACATATTATAGGACAGTAAATGAGATTTCTATTACCTATTTGTCTATAGTTAATAACAGTTGTAACTCAACCAATGGATTGACAGCTATTGAGTGTCCTCTGTGTGTCAGGTACAGGGGGAGGCAGTATTGGATATGATAGAGAGCATAGATTCTGGAGGAAGGCAGACATGTGCCTCATCCTAACTGTGGGACCTTGGGCCATTTACATGACCTCTCGGAGATTTTGTGTTTTCACATGAAACAATAGATACGAAGTGTTTACCACCTTACCTGGCTAGGCATATAATTAGCACATGATAAACAATGGCTCAGCTCTTATTATTGTTATTATTATGAGGCACTAAAGAGAACACACAGTCCCTGTCCTCAAAAGTCCTAAAATCCAGTGGCAAAACAAGACTTGGGCAAGTGCTGGGATAACTAAAAGTGCAAGGCACTGCATGATTCTTGGTGCAAATGATTTGAATGAGGCCATGGCATATCTTGCCACAAAATCGGAAAATTGTATGCAGTAGCAGATGGAAGAAAATCATACTTTCATCTAATATTGCCAATTTTTTCATTTTTTAGAATTATTAAAAATGTTGCCGCCTCTGGAAAGTTGGGGGGAAAGTGCACCTAGTCTCCCCCTTTACCGTTGTGACGTACAGATGGCATCTTTTTGTCTAGTTAATTTCGGCTTCCTACAGTGCAATTTGAGCCCACTAGTTCACTACACCAGGTTAAATGTCCCCTGTTAGATGTATTGGGTGTTATAAAAATAAGTGAAATAGAGAGATGTAGGAAGCAAGTATGTTCGTAAAGCAAGATAGGATGCTCCGCCAGTTCTAGTCCCCTAGGAAGCAAAAGCCAAGACAATAAGTGTAAGAGATGTACTGGGGGCAATGACTTTGGAAGATAAAGGCGAGAGGGAACAAGAGTGAGGAGAGAAATATACTTTCAGACTGTGATGCAGGTCGAATAGGCTATGAAAGAAGAGGGGAAGGAAAGAGGACTGGAAAGGAAGAGCTCCAGAGTGTAGTGTAGCTCTAAGAAAATCTCAGCCAGCACTTTGGGGTATCCCAATTGACAGAAACCACCAGGCTCTGGAGTCTCCACCATGCTCATTCATTGGCTGGGGCTTCCCAGGGAGCGAGGGCATGGATTTAACGCAGCAGGGATTCCAAGCATACCACACTTGGAAGCTGTCAGTTAACTGAATCCTTTCTAGCAGATTCTGCTTGAAGGGAGATCTGAGGGTGCACCTCCATAGTTGCCACAGATGTTCTACAAAATCGGACAGAGAAGAAGAAAGAGCTCTTAGAGAATAGAAGGGTGATTACTGAAGTTAGACATTCAATTGAAGGATTGACAATTAAAGTGGAGAAATCTCTCAGAATATATGATAAGTCAAAGAGATAGAAATATGAAATATACAAAATAAAAAAGAGACATTAGAAGAGCAATCCATTAACATCATTATCCTATTAATAAAAATTTCAGAAGAAAAGAAGGAAGAAAAATTTCTAGAACTGAAAACCAGGTAGAGTGTTCAGTGCAATGAATAAAAGAGGGCCTGTACCTGGATACAGCCTCATAAAATTACAAAACACTAAAAAGAAGCTTTCAGAGAGACAAGACAGTTCACTTACAAATGAATAAGAATCAGACTGTCATCAGACTTCTGAAGAGTAACAGTGGATGCTAGTAAACAAAATATGTCTCTACCAGAAATAAAAATATATTAGCTGGGCCTGGTGGTGCGCACCTATAGTCCCAGCTACTGGGGAGGCTGAGGTGGGAGGATCCCTCAAACCTGAAAGGTTGAGGCTGTGGTGAACCATGATCATGCCACTGCACAGAGCTTCATCAACAGAGTGAGACCCCATCTATTAAAACAAAACAAAACAAAACAAAACAAAAAATAGAGTGCTTTAAAGACTCCTAAGAAAATTATTTTCATACTGAAAATTCTGTCTGGCCAATAATGAGAGATTAAAGCATGCAAGCACTCAGAAAATGTGATTTGCAAGCAACTTGTCTTAGGTACTAGAGGACATTACTCCAGTGTCATTGAAAGCAAAAAGATAAAGGAAGACCTGAAATTCAAGAATCCGTGAATTCAAACCAGTAAAACAATGATGAGAATCTTCAGGATGACATTTGCAGCAGATTTAGAGAACTTCAGTCCAGACTAAAGCCAGAAGCAGAAGGGACCAGGAAGGAAGTCTGAATGCAGTAAAATGTATGATCAAAAACTGTTAATTATTGAGGAGATAATAAAAGCCTGGGCTGGGTGCAGTGGCTCAGGCCTGTAATCCCAGCACTTTGGGAGGCAGAGTCAGAAGGATTGCTTGAGGCCAGGAGTTTGAGACCAGCCTGGGCAACACAGCAAGACTGCATCTCAAAAAAAAAAAAAAAAAAAAAAAAAAGTCTGAAATGACCCTCTTCTCTCAAATAAGAGAGGGGCAAAAAGAACTTCAGAAAAATAAAAACCCTATTATAAAAGTATGGTACATTAACAAGCAAATGAAAATGTCATACCTATTTAGGCAAATGAAATAGTGGGGAAAAGGAAAATATATTTGGTTTTAATGCTAGGAATACTTTTTTTAAAAAATGTGACTCAAGAATCCTGGCGTTGAAACAATAGAAAATCAAAAGTAATCCTAATACACTACTCGACCAAGCAGTAAACTACATTTACATCGTGATAGTAATGTAAAGATTATTCATGTTCAGATTTAGAGTCAATCCATGGATAAAGTAAGAATTTTGGTGAAATTTTCAGACATAATCTAATTGTTAATAAATATTTGACAATGTGAAATAATATAGAGCTGACGGAAGATGCAATGTGAGGGAGAAGAGGAATGTAGAGGAGTGAGGACACTTTCCAACTTGGAAAGATGAAGAGAAAGTTGATGGAAACAAATAATTTTAACCATATTATTTAATAGTATGAAACTAACTAATGGAAAAGTTAAAAATAATATGAAATATTGGGAAGAGGATGAGAAGGAAGAGATTACTGTGAGATAAATTTTCATTTCTCATGAGTTAATTGATAATGACCATAAATGAAAAATCAGGATACAGAGTTATAATTATATTAACTACATTTATGAAAATAACTAGCCAAAGAATTAAATATGGAAACAATCAGAAGAAATGACCATATGTCAGACTGAATGGGAAAATATCAGTTTTCCTGAGTTCTTCCACATTATTTTATTTTCACCAAGTATGAGTATTGTTTTGATAAAAATTAAAATTAAAAACAAAAGAAGGCCAGGCGCAGTGGCTCACGGTTGTAATCCCAGCACTTTGGGAGGCTGAGGCGGGCAGATCATTTGAGGTCAAGAGTTCAAGACTAGCCTGTCCAACATGGTGAAACCCCATCTCTATTAAAAGTATGAAAATTAGCCAGGTATGGTGGTGTGCACCTGTAGTCCCAGCTACTTGGGAGGCTGAGGCAGGAGAATCACTTGAACCCGGGAGGTGGCAGTTGCAGTGAGCTGAAATCACGCCACTGCACTCCAGCCTGGACGGCAGAGCAAGACACTGTCTCAAAAAACAAAGCAAAACAAAAAAAGAAACCCTTTTAATCTTATATTGTTTAAGGCAATAGTGGTTGCCATAGCAATTTTATACTATGCCAATTGCCTAAGATGGTGCATGGCACATAGACACTGAATAAACTTTTGCCCATCCCTTGACATCAGACTATTTTAAACTATATCCTAGAGGAGTTGACTTTAAACTTTTAGATTCTCTGTTCCTTTAGTGAGGGCAGAATGTTGTGTGAATCATCTCTGTGATTCTTCTCTTCTTGCACCCCTCCTTTCTTTCTCTCTATCTGTCTCTCTGTCTCTCCCTCTTTCACTCAAACACACACACACACTATGCCATATGCCAGAATAGATGAGAAAATTGGTCCATTTCTCAAGGAAACACAAAAATAGCGGTCATCATTTTAAATTGCCTGTCATTATTATTTCATGCTCGAAATAAAAATGTACAGACACTGGGACATTGTGGGCATTAAATCTGCGGTGACATAAGAATGAGGAGAGTATTCCATAGCTACTGATCTGAACATTGCCCAGTTTCTCGAGCTCATTGCTTTTCCTAGCCTTCTCTTCAGGCTTTATGTGGCTCTGGAAAAAAAAAAATCATTTTTATCTCACTTTCGGGTCAATAATAAATTTGGTTAGGGAAATAACTTCCTTTGTTAACATTATCATCGTAGTACACAAGGACAGTTTTTCTGTTATTCACAAGCAGCTTACTTTGCTCCTGGCCTCTTCCTACAGCATAAATGGTTGTATCCTGGAAAATCTAGAGTATAAGCTTCCCTCTGGCGGCATTCGTGTACTTGAAGCAATAACTAGCCCAATGCCAGACATCCTTTCTGTAAGCTTTGACTTATACAAGTTTCCAGAAGCCAGAGCAAAAATCCTCTGCCACACCCTGTACCAAGATTAGAATAACTACCCTTTTCTTTTATTCTGATGTCGAGGGATCAGTAAATGTTTACTGGGTGTCTATGTGCCATGTACCATGTTAGGCAATTTGCATCTTACTTTATTTCTACAAGAATCCTAGGAGGCAAGGACTATTATAGCCATTTTTCAAGCATGAAAACCAAGATTTATAGAATTCGTATAGGTAGTAAGCAATGAAACTTGGATTTAAAGCCTGTCTGCTGGCTACAAATCCTGCCCTGAGAAAGGCCCTCTAGTCTACTGCTAAGTCTTATGGTTTGGATTTAATCACCATTCTTCTTCTGCTCTGTATTACTCAATATAAAATATGTTTACCTTAGCAGATACTTTATCAAATGTACTATTCTGCTCTGCTTATATCATCTTGTTTTATCCCTATAGGCTCATACTTAAAAAAAATTTTTTAAGTAGAACTGACTAAAATTAACCTCACAGGTTTAGCGTCTCCACTGTTTATACACTGAGATTCTTCTCCTCTGTCTTTTTCTAGCATTTTCCTATCATTATAACATCACAAAACCTCAGCCAGCGTCTGCTTTCATCCACAGCGAAAGCATTTCTTGGGAAAGGAAGAACTAATTCCAAACAATCATAGCTGTTAAGTAATTTAAGCTATTTTGATGCCACATGGATTATCTTAAATTTGTCTATATTGGATAAAATTCTCAGCACACTTTTTATAAATAAGATGAAATTTTACATCACATCCAAAATATCAAAGTTTTAACTTTTTAAATAATTAGGCAAGAAACAAAATGACAAATTATAAACACAACATGTTGTTTTTATAGCACTTTCATAGTCACTTATATGAATATTTTAAGGGTAGAATCTTATTTGCAATTTTAAATAATATGTATTTCAACATATAGTGTAGTAACAGTGATATATAATGCCCAATGAATAGACGCAGTAACTGAGGCATTCTATTAAGGGATTAAAGATTCAGTGGCAGCAGAAAATGTGTAGTTGGGTGGATTTCATGTGAGTGAATTTGACTAGGCTGAAGTCTGCTATTTAATAAGGAGAAAATAGCAAGCAACATATGTTATAGGCATATCTCAGAGATACTGCAGTTTTGGTTCCAGATCATCACAATACAGTGAATATTGCAATAAAGCAAGCCACACATTTTTTTTTTTTTGGTTTCCCAGTGCATATAAAAGTTTGGCTAGGTGCAGTGGCTCACGACTGTAATCCCAGCCCTTTGGGAGGCCAAGGTGGGCAAATCACAGGAGGTCAGGAGTTCAAGACCAGCCTGGCCAACATGGTGAAACCCCATCTCTACTAAAAATACAAAAATTAGTTGGGCATGGTGGCACATGCCTGTAATCCCAGCTACTTGGGAGGCTGAGGCAAGAGAATCACTTGAACCCGGGAGGGGGAGGTTGCAGTGAGCCGAGATAGTGCCACTACACTCCAGCCTGGGCAACAGAGTGAGACTCCATCTCAAAAAAAAAAAAAAAAAGCTATGTTTATACTCTACTGTAGTCTGAGCCTTCAGGGAGTTGTAATCTTTTTTGCTGGTGAAGGTTTTTGCCTTGATACTGATGGCTGCTGACTAGTCAGGGTAGTGGCTGGTTGCTAAAGGTTGGGGTGGCTGTAGAAATGTCTTTTTTTGTTCTTTGTTTCTTTTGAGACAGGGTCTTACTCTGCTGCTCAGGCTAGTGTGCAGTGGCATGATCACAACTCACTGCAGCCTCGAACTCCTGGGCTAAAGCAATCCTCCTGCCTCAGTTTTCCAAGTAGCTGGACTACTTGGCATGTGCTACCATGCCTGGGCAATTTTTTATTTTTTGTAGAGATGAGGTTTCGCTATGTTGTCCAGGCTGGAGAAGTGTCTTAAAGTAAGGCAACAATGAAGTTTGCTGCATCGATTGACTCTTCCTTTCATGAAACATTTCACTGTAGCATTTGATGTTATTTGATAGTTTTTTATCCATGGTAGAACTTCTTCCAAAATTGCAGCCAATCCTCTCAAACCCTGTCATTGCTTTATCAGTTAAGTGTATGTAATACTCTAAACTCTTTGTTGTCATTTCAACAATGTTCACAGCATCTTCACGAGGAGTAGATTCCATCTCAGGAAACCACTCTTTGCTCATCCATAAGAAGCAATTCCTCATGCATTCAAATTTTATCATGAAGTTGCAGCAATTAAGTCACATCTTCAGGCTCCACTTGTAATTGTCATTCTTTTGCTTTTTCTACCACATCTATAGTGATCTCCACTGAAGTCTTGAACTCTTAAACTCATCCATGAGGGTTGGAATCAACTTCTTCCAAACTTGTGTTAATGTTGACATTTTGACTTCCTCCCATGAATCACAAACACCCTTGACAGCATCTAGAACGGTAAATTTTTTTCGGAAGATTTTCAATCTACTTTGCCCAGATCCATCAGAGGAATTACTATCTATGGCAGCTATAGCCTTATTAAATTTGTTTCTTAAATAATAAAAATTGAAAGTCAAATTTACTCCTTGATTTATGGGCTATGGAATGGAAGTTGTGTTAGCAATTAAAGTAACATTAATCTCCTTGTATATCTCTCTTCATGAGAGGTCTTGGGCAACCAGGTGCATTGTCAATGAGCAGTCATAGTTTGAAAGAAATATTTTTTTTCTGAGCAGTACTCAATAGTGAGCTTAAAATATTCAGTAAACCATGTTGTAAACAGATGTGCTGTCACACAGGCTTTCTTGTTCCATTTATAGAGCACAGGCAGAGTATATTTAGCATAAATCTTAAGGGCCCTGGAATTTTCAGAATGATATATGAGCATTTACTTAAATTTAAAGTTACTAGTGGCATTAGCCCCTAACAAGAGAGTCAGCCTGCCTTTTGAAGATTTGAAGCCAGGCATTGACTTCTTTCTAGCTATGAAAGTCCTAGATGTCATTTTCTTCCAACATAAGGTTATTTTGTCTACATTGAAAATCTGTTGTTTAGTGTAACCACCTTCATCAATTATTTTAGCTATATCTTCTGGATAACTTGCTGTAGCTTCTACATCAGCACTTGCTGCTTCATTTTACACTTTTATGTTATAGAGGCAGCTTCTTTCCTTAAACCTCATCAACCAACCTCTGCTAGCTTCCAATTGTTCTTCTGTAGCTTTCTCACCTCTTTCAGCCATTATAGAATTGAAGACAGTTAGGGACTTTGGCTTAAGAGAATGCTGTGGGTGGTTTGATCTTCTATGCAGACCACTCAAACTTGCACCACATCAGCAATAGGGCTGTTTTGCTTTCTTATCATTCATGTACTCACTGGAGTAGACTTTAAATTTCCTTCAAGACCGTTTCCTTTGCATTCACAACTTGGCCAACTGTGTGGCACAAGAGGCTTAGCTTTCAGCCTATCTTGGCTTTTGGCATGCCTTCTTCACTAAGCTTAAATATTTATAGCTTTTGATTTAAATTGAGATACGTGCAACTCCTCCTTTCACTTAAACACTTAGAGGCCATTGTAGGATTTACTAATTGGCCTAATTTCAATATGGTTTTGAGGAATAGGGAGGCCTGAGGTGAGGAAGAGAGGTGGGGGAATGGCTAATTGGTGTAAGCAGTCAGAACACACACAACATTGATTGATTAAGTTTGTCATCTTATTGGGGTGCAGCTTGTGACACCCCAAAACAGCTACAGTAGTAACATCGAAGATCACTGATCACAGATCACCATAACAGATATAAAAATAATGGGGAATCTCTCTGAACCTATTCAGGTTTGGAGGCTGCCTGATAAAAATAATAATATTAATTATGAAGAAGTTTAAAAGTGTAATAATATTAATTATGCAAAATTACCAAAATGTGACACAAAAACACAAAATGAACACATGCTGTTGGAAAAATGGCATCAACAGACTTGCTTGACACAGGGTTGCAACAAACTTTTAATTTGTAAAAAAAAAAACAAAAAAAAACCCAGCAATATCTGCAAAGCCCAACAAAACAAGATATGTCAGTATTTGTGTGAATACAACTCTCAATTTGGAGTCTAGTACATCCTTTTACAGAAAGCAATAAAAACCAGACTTATAGGAACTAAAATGTAAAGAGCTAAAATGTAAAGACATAAAAATAAGGCAAAATAATTAAGTTAGAATGTTTGAAGTATTAGATTGACTAAGCATCACTTCTAGTTTTGTAAGTCAACATTATTTAGAAATAATTTACATATAACAAAAGGTACAAATTTTAAGTGAAGTGTGATGAGTTTTGACAAATGCATACACTCATTTAACCACCCTCACATCAATGCATACAATATTTCTACCATTCCAAAACTTTTCTGTCCCTTTCTCCAATCTCCTCCCACCACTCTCACCCTAGGGAAGCACTGGACTGTTTAACACTATTAATTAACTTTGGCTTTTCACATGCCATACCAAGTAGTCTGAGTATGGTGCATCACTTGTGATTTTCTTTGTGTTTACTCTGCTTGAAATTCATTATGCTTTTAGCCCTGTAAGTCAATATAAATCATCAAACCTGAGAAAATTGGGGCCATTGTTTTTATGAATTTTTTTCTCCATTTTTCTCACTTTCCTTTCTTTTTTGGGATTTCAATTACGCATGTTCTTAATATTTTATAATTTCTCTAAATCTGTCTTCAAGTTCCCTGATAATTTATTCTGTAATCTTTACTCTGCTATGAATCCTTATCAGTGAATTTTCATTTCAGTTATTTTATATTTTCGTCCCAGAATTTTTATCTCATTCTTTTTTTAAAAAAAACAATAGAGTTTTCATATCTCCATTGAGATTCCCTGTATGATCTCTCATTAAGACCATATTTTATTCTAAATCTTTGAAAATATGTATAATTGCTGCTTTAAATCTTTTGGGCCATTTTTTTCTCAATTATGGCTTACATTTTTGTATTTCTTTTTATTTTTGGTAATTTTTTACAACATATTGGACATTTTTGGTGACATATTGTAGATTATTTTGATTCTATGACCTTCCTCTGAAGAGTGTTGACTTTTGTTCTAGGAGGTAGTTTAATTACTGGCTTAGCACCTTGAACCTATGTATTAGTTTTATGGTTTGTTATGGCAGACATGTGCAAAGTGCAAAGTGTTTTCTTAGACTCTCTAACCTGGGTTGAGTCAGCTTCCAAACTCTGATGCCTCACAGATCTCATTAAGTCTCATTTTTAGGGTTTGTTGGGGTGGGTCTATTGTAGGTCTTGCTTTAGAGTGGTCCTTCCTCCTAAAGCAGGTCCTTTTTGGTGTCTCATCTGGGTACCCAGGGTATTAACAAGGGCTCTGCACTCTAGTTAAGCCAGCACTCTAGTATCGTCCAACACTACTCCATCTCTGATACCCCTTTCTCCTCTCAATCCCCATGGTAGCCACTCTCCTGTAAACCTAGTATGGACTCATCCTAAACATGCTCAGTCTAGACCTTAGCCAAGGATTCATGAAGAACCCCTACCCAGATTTTTGAGTCTCCTTTCTGTTTAGCTCTTTCCTCTCTGGTGCCCTGCCTTGCTCTAAAGATCCCAATCAGTTCAGCATCTCCAGAGTCTAAAGTTGTCCCCAGGCCGACAAATACAGTGATTGTGGGGCTCATCTCTTGAGTTTTCCTTCTCTCAAGTATTATTGCCGTTTTGTGCAGTCTATGGTCAAATGCCTAAAAAAATGTTGCCTCATATATTTTGCAGTTTTAGTATTGTTTATGGCCAGAGGGCTAATCCCATAGTTAGTCCCTCATGGGTGAAGCCTTACCACAGCTTTAAAGAGCTACCTGATGAAACCAAAGTTTCATTAGTAATGAAATCTGAGGGTTTATGGTGATATTCAGGTAACTGAGAAAGGAAGATATTATAAGCTTTTTTTTAAATGGTAGTCAAGAGATAAACTGGATGATTATGAGAACTCTAAAATGAACTTTGTAGTTTTGTCTTCCAGTGCATCTTCCTTGGGACAACCTCCCTCTCCTCACTTCATGGATTATAAATAGCTTTCAATTTCAGCGCTTTCCTAAGCACTCCTAGTCACAAATGTGGGCATGTTTGCGTAGAAGGAGTCAATCAAAATACTCCACTCTTAGACCTCAGTGATGAGTACAGAAATGAGCATCCAAACCGTGTCTATCAGCATCTTCCCTGAGCTTAACACATAGGTAATGGTAGAGAGACATTCTCTTTCTGTTGAGGTCGCTGGCTGGGAAGATATGAGCTGGATCTCTTGACAGACAGCTTGCTATCTAAAAAGACACAGTCTATAAAATAGGGGTTTGTCTTTCTTGGGCTACTCAATATCCAAACCCTCTTCCAATTTGAGATCTCTACTGTGTAGCCTTTAGCAGGAGGCAGGGTCCTGACACTCACTCTAATAATAAAAGAGATCAAATATTTTTTTTCTTTCTTTCTTTTTTTTTTTGAAACGGAGTCTCGCTCTGTCACCAGCTGGAGTGCAGTGGTGTGATCTCGGCTCACTGCACCCGCCGCCTCCCAGGTTCAAGCAACTCTCTGCCTCAGCCTCCTGAGTAGCTGGGATTACAGGCACTTGCCACCATGCTGGGCTAATTTTTGTATTTTTAGTAGAGACAGGATTTCACCATCTTGGCTAGGCTGGTCTTGAACTCCTGATCTCGTGATCCACCCACCTCAGCCTCCCAAAGTGCTGGGATTACAGGTGTGAGCCATCGTGCCCAGCTAAGATAAAACATTCTTTCTCCCTACTCCTGAAAGCTGTGACTCAATCAGACTGAGTCTTGTCAATGTGACTCTCCTACCCACTATTTCAGATATTAAGGTTTTGATGTAAAACTGCAAAAATAGTGATTAACTACACAAAAATCCTGGAGTGAAAAATCCAATGACAGCAGGAAATGTTCAGTTATGGCACTTCCAGACGTACTTGAAACAAGTATTCATCTGCAGTAGCATCTTAACTAGACCATTTCTGGGGCATGAACTTTGTTGTATTCACAGCTATCTAGAAACCCTTGGGTATTGCCTGTTTTATATTCCTACCTCTGAAGCATTCTAATAATCCTGTAAACTACTCGATATCCTTCTATAAATGGTTTCTTGCTTACGTTTGTTTGGCAGACTGGTAGTTGTTATTCAAAATCTTTTCTTTCCTTCTTCCCAAATATGTGACCACACAGATATAAACCACATTTCCTGGTCTCTTTGCAGCTATATATGAATAACTATGTGAAAAAGTTTAGGATATGAGCAAAAGTAAGACATGCATCTACTTGTACTTGTTTAATTTTAACTTGAAAAGTTGTGGGACTGGGCGCAATGGCTCATACCTGTAATCCCAACACTTTGGGAGGCCTAGGTGGGCAGATTGCTTGAGCCTAGGAGTTGGAGACCAGACTGGGCAACATGATGAAATTCTGCCTCTACAAAAAATACAAAAATTAGCCAGGCATGGTGGCGTGTGCCTATAGTCCCAGCTATGTGGGAGGCTGAGGTGGGAGGATTGCTTGTACCCAGGACGTTGAGGCTGCAGTGAGTCATGATCCCACCACTGTACTCCAGCCTGGGTAACAGAACAAGACCCTGTCTCAAAAAAAAAAAAAAAAAAAAAAAAAGATTTTGGCATTTCCCTCTTTACTCTGGTTTGAAATGCCCATATGGCTCTGATATGGCCTCCACTATACAGACAAGGTCAATGCTTTAGGAGATGACAGCATAAACAAAACAATATGTATATGCCAAAGCTTCCTCTGAATCATGTATAGGACAAAAAAACAAAGATTTAAGGGATTAGGAATACTGGAGTAGATTTAGACTGGGAACCTATACCCCCACCCTTGAATTATATTCCCCAAGAGGGTCCAGATATCACCAAGCCCACCCAATACATTGGTGAGAGTTGCTCTTGCCAACATCTCTGAACAGCACTCTAGTGGCTGCACTCTGCAACCTCGCGATAGCCAGTGGTGGGGTGACGAATGCCAAAATTGTCTTGGCTTCCATAATATCAGGATCCTGGGATGTCATAAAGTCAAATAATAGCACTTAACCAGCAGAAACAAAGTGAATGTGGCTACCATAATAGGCAGCAGGTCCAGTGGGAATAATTGAAGATTTGAACCATAGTGGTTAATTGATCACGGGGTCCCTGAACTGAAATACATGGACAGCAACTAAATCTCAATTTGATTTGTTTAACTAAAACCTTCCAGTTCTATAGAAAAAAAAGCCCTTACTTGAACAAGGGTGACTCTCCCATTTCCCAGACCTGAATCAATTCACAAATCCCAGAGCATTCTGAATGATGGGCAACCTAGAAATCTTTACTGAAGTGCACGCTGTGACTCTATCTCCAAGCAGTCCCCAAAGGCATTCATGAATGTATACCAGGGCAACTGTACGATACTTCTTGGGGAGGAGGGATATTTGGAACCTGGCTGTGAACATTTATTCCCGAGGACCCAGAATGCCGCTGTCATCCACTGGTCAGAGTGAGGTTCATGGGCGTAAAGTAAAAAGTGAGCCTCAAACAGATGCATCTCAGTAGTAACTGCAGACATTCTTTATGGCTGTTTACCTAGTTCCTGAGTGTGGAGTTAGAATATATTTTATCACATGTATCTGGAGACAGCGATGCAAAGGTTCAGGGATGGTGAGAAGTCACGTACTCTGGCAACAGCAGAGTTGAGTTCAGCGGCTGTGTGCCAAATGCCTGGCAGTCAAGGGTCTCATGGTGATGGAGTCTCTTCCTGTAGCTGCTCTTGCCTGTGCACTCTGCTTCTCAGCCTCCTTTACTGGCTGCTTTCTTTCCAAAACTGCTTCTCTGCCTTTCCCCTCAATTCTGTATACTACTCAGGATTCTTCTCATCAAAACCCTTTCTGTTTCACTTAGCCAGATTTAGCTTCTGATTTTTGCAACCACAAACCCTGATTAGTACAGACTGCATATAAAATAAAACAAAGTGGGTATAAGAGAAATTGAGAAGTGGAAACAGAGGTTTCTGATGACACGTTTTTATCTCTTGGTTCCAGTTTTACCCAAAGCATTCCCTGTTAATAAGCCAAGAAGTACCACTTAAATACCTGAAGTACCCAGAATTAGGATTCTTTCATATAATACAGAAATAAATACGAATTACACATCCTCCTCTTTCTAGTTTATTTAAAGAATTAGCAGATGAGGAATTATTAATGACTAGCCTTATTCCTCTAATAGGAGTGTGGGTCAGAGATACATCAACAAAAATGGGTGGAGTTGAAAGACTGAGTGAACGTGAACCTGAATGTTTTAACAATCTAACTGGAGAAAATAAAACTCGGCACGGACAAGAAATTACCCTATGGTCACAAAAGAAAAAGATAAGAGAGAGGAAAGAAAGAAGGCAACACCCATCCTTCCTTTGGAGTCAGGCAGGATTCATTGTCTCTGTGGCAAAAGCATTAAAGAGCTTGCTCCTGTATTATATATATTCCCAAGAATTCTGAGAAAGAGGTAGAAAGAGCAGGAAAGAGAAAATATGCCACCCTGAAAGTTATACACACACGTGCACACATACACACACATGACATACACACACACACACAAACATACCCCAGTGGAGGTACTCCACTTTTCATTTCTCTAATATTCCTAAATGATGGACCCATATGTGAACCATTCAGTGATTTGCCACTATTTTGTGTGCTCTACAACATCATGGCTTTTCTTGAACAGATAATCTCCCTTTATTTGGCATTCACTGCTCTTTGATTAAGCACTAAAGGGTAGCCTTACCCTATCCTTAAGGGTAGCCTCACCCTATCCTTAGGAATGGGCTTATGGGAAGATATTCTTTTCTACTCTCAGCCTGATATGGCCCTTTCTTTTCTCATTCAGGGAATTGGCCTTTCTCTGTCAGGGACTGATTCTCAACAGCACTAAAGAGCTTTAACGCCAGACTGAATGGGTGGTCTTCATGGAATGACAGCCCACTTCTGAAATTCTAGGCAAGTCAACACTGGCTTAGGGCTGATTCTACTGCATAAGGATAACTAGACCCTGTGTTGCCCAGGAGTAGCCTATAGATTTTCCTTTTTTCATTACAATAGTCTGTTAAATTAGTATCAAGATTTTATGAAAACCAGTTTTTGCAGAGCGCCTATTCAGTGTCCAGCATTGGAGGAGAAGGCAAGACTTAAAAAGAAACAGGCCGGGCATGGTGGCTCACACCTGTAATCCCCACAGTTTGGGAGGCCGAGGCAGGTGGATCACCTGAGGCCAGGAGTTCATGACCAGCCTAGCCAACATGGTGAAACCCCGTCTCTACTAAAAATGCAAAAATTAACTGGGTGTGGTGGCAGGCGCCTGTAATCCCAGCTACTTGGGAGGCTGAGGCAGGAGAATCACTTGAACCCAGAAGGCGGAGGTTGCACTGAGCTGAGACCATGCCACTGCACTCCAGCCTGGGTGACAGAGTCAGACTCCATCTCAAAAAAAGAAAAAAAAAGTGTTATGGAAGATTTGGTAAAGCACACAATAGGTCTTAGCCCAGATTTCAACACCTGCAAGAATCTACTCGAAGAAGTTGTGAACCGTTACAAGCCTTGAGAAATAGGCAAGTTTGTGGTGTAGAGAGGTAGTCTGAATCTAAAAAAGAGCATTTACAAAGGTCCAGAGGCCAGAGAGAGTTGCAGCCCTGTGGAAGGCAGTTCAACATGATTGCTGCATGACAGAGGAATGGGGAAGGATGGGGCGGGAGAAACTGGCAGAACCCTTATATCTTGAAGGGCCTTGCATGCCATTCCAAGGTATATGGATTTTACCCTTAAAGCCCTTTGAAGGTTTGGGAGTAACATGGCCAAGTTTTATCTAAAGAAAAGTCATGTAGCTTGCAGTGTGGGTAATGGATGAACTGATGAGGGGTAAAACAAAGGGCAGAGCAATCCATTAGGAGATGGAAGATGACGGTGACTTGAACTAAGGCAGTGACAGAGCAGATAGGGAAAAGTGAAAAAATTCTAGAGGATTAAGTAGGAACAACTGACAGAAATTGATTAAAACTTGATATGAATAATGGGGGAGGGGTCTATGTTTCTGTTTTGGGCAAATACTTGCATGGTGGTGGGAATGTAGGAGATAGAGCTTGTTGAGAGAAGGAATGAGAAAGTGGAGAGCTCAGTCTGAGATATAAATTAGAGGAATCTCTGGACCATTCACATGAAAATGCCAGGAGGTCTCTAGGTCTTGAGCTGGAGAGACACCATCAGGGAGAGAATAAAGAGTTGGGAGTCATAGGCATACATTTGGTAACTGAAGCTACAGGAATGGACCAGACTACTCGAGGTGAGGTTTTCCAATGAAAAGAAAGTCAAATCTAGATACCAGGGGAACACCACTTTTAAGAAACATGCAGTGAGAAATGAGTAAGCCAAAGGGAAGACAGCAAGGTAAGAAGAAAATTACCACGGAGTGCCTGCCTGGGCAACAAGAGCGAAACTCCATCCCAAAAGAAAAAAAAGAAAAAAAGAAAAAGACTTAAAAAGAAACCAAGAAGAATCACATTTTCCCACTCTTGTCCTTAGACAAAGGATATTTAAATTTCTGTGTTTTCTAGTGTCTTCCTAGTTGGGGGAAGGAAACAAACAGCTGATTCCATAGCTGATGACTGAGCCCTTTTCAAGGACCCTGACTTGGGAAGCAGCTGTTCCTCATTCTCTGGGAAATTTACCAGCACCAATGGGAGGTGGGAGGTGGAAAACAAGTGATACGTGCTTTTCTCAGCACAAGGAGAAGGAGACCTTCCAACCCCAGGGACTTAAATCACTCACATTTCTCCTTAGTAAATCAATGAGTAGTTTAGAACTGATTCTTATTCTATATATTTTCTCTTCTTTTCAAGTCTTCACATGGCCTGGAAGAGGAGAAATACCTCCACAAAATGAAATATACAAACCACAGAAATGCTGGGGTTTAGTTTTTGAATAATATATTCCAAAAAAGACTTTATCTCTTACAAAACTGTTGTTTTTCAGAGCCACCCAAGTGATAACAATTATAAGCTTTTGAAATTGTCCTGGTAAGATTTTCCTGCACTCGAGATTGGATTGGCTCCCTGGAGCATATTCAATGCTCAGGATGCCAGGAACTGGGTTTCTTTCTAAACATTGAGCTAGGGGTTGGTAATTCCAGGGTGATCAAGACGACTAGGACTTCTCCCTATTCCTACCCGCTCCTGAACAAAGACACTAATCTTGGATATTTATCAGAAATACCTCCAGATAACACAATGCCTACAGCCCCTGCCGCAAAATAGCTGGAATTCCCCAGAACACCAGGAGGCTGGCTGTGTCAGGAGCCTTATTTCACAGACCCTTGTATGTGTGCTCCAGGCTCAGTCACAGAGCCTAAGGAGTGGGCTTCTCAAAACAGGTGGGCCTGCTGGTCAACCTCCCACAGCCCGGGCAGTCCATTAGTGATGTGGTTAAATAGATAAATCCTGGGTTTGGTATTTGACCATATCGCTCTCCTGGGACTCCTTATCCCATTAGAGAATTCCAGATGCTCATAGGCTCCTGCTTTTCTGAGCTTTGAGGCTCCCTCTCCATCCACCCTATACTCCAAATTAATCCTTCTTCCACAGAGCACACTAATTCCTCTTTAAAACATGCCTGCCTTGATCAGCAATTTTGAGCCAAATATTGACCAACTTAATGCATTATCCTTTTGTGAGAGAATTTCTCTTTTAATGAAGGGAGTGTTTTACAGAGTAGAATATAAAGACTAAGATTAAATCTAGGTTGTTTTAAAGACCAACAGAATTGGGGCCAATACAGTGTGAATGACAAGAAGACAGACCCATTCTGAACGTGTAAAAGGCCTTTCTAGCAAACTGAGATGTTCAAAAAAATGGGAAGCAGTGCTTTAAGAAGTGATAAGACGTCCGTCACTCTACAGTGGGTATTTTTGTCTTGGTGAACTTTTGACTGGTTGAATTCTACAATTATGCATCAGAGTATCAGAAGTACATACCAGGCAAACTACTAGGATGCCTTTCAGAGGTCATTAAAAATGGTGTAGATATTCACTTGATCTGAAGGAGAGGGAATGGCATTGGGATTTCTAAAATTTATTCTTTTATCAGAAAAGTCTTAGTATCAGGGACTGCCTGGTACTGGATGATACAATAACGAATAACTGAAACACATCCCTGCCCTCAAAGGGCTTACAGTCATGAGGGAAAGAGACAGCAACAGGCAACTGCAATATAATTCAAGTGGAGGGTTTTTAGGATGTTGGTGGAACCTAGGCTGGAAACCTACCACAGCTGCAGCTGCAGCCGCAGCCACAGCCACATCCTCAGGGGTCGGGGAGTGAGTCAGGGAAGCTGTCCTTCAGGAGGCAGTGTCTAAGGTCAATCTGAGAGACTAGCTGGAGGAGTTAGTCTGGAGAAAAGAATAGACCCTGAACAAGAGACAGGTTATATATGTTTACTAACAGTTACTCTATTTGTGACGGGAAGGGCTTTTTCCTCATGTCTGGTAGGAAGGAAGGGAGATCTGTATTATGGGATGAGAGGCAATCCATGTTAAATAAGAGAGGTTTATTTGTCTTCTAGAGACTACTTGAAAAATACCAAAGGCCTCAGCTTAATTCCACCATGCACTCCAGGTAGAACCCCCACATGTGTGGATCTACTGGGACCTTCCCAGATGGAGCCAGGAACATGTTCCACTGAGTAGGAAGGACAGAGGATAGAAAAGAAAGAGAAAGGGAGAAGGAAGCTATGGGATAGAGGGTCTCCCAGGCTTCAGCAGAAGCTGAATCCACAAGGACCAAAGAGCAACCCAAAAGGGAAAACCTGAAGGAAAAGTGTGGTTATATTCAGGACCACCCACTAGGAGGGCTTTTTTATTTCTGGTGACTTATTGTCCTTACATGACCACAGGGGGCACAACGGTGTTCTCCTTATCTATTGCTGTGCAACAAATCACCCCAAAACCTAGTGGCTCAGAATAACAATCACTCCGTTATTATCTGTCATGTTTTGGGGATGGACTGTGCTCAGCCAGGCAGCTCTTGCCCAAGATCTCTTATGTGTTGCAGTCAGATGATGGCTGGGGTGAGAGTCATCTTCACTCACTTGTCTGGCAGTTGATGCTGGCTGTCAGCTGAGACCTTAGTAGGGTCTGTTGTTTGGAACACTTACTCGTGGCCTCTTAATGTGATCTGGGTTTCCTCACAACATGGCACCTGCATAACAGAAATGAACTTTATGGGGTCCAGGTGGAAACTGTATCACTTTTTATAAACTATTTGGCAGTCACATAGCATCACTTTCACCATAGTCACAGGCCTTCCAGATTCAAGAGGGGTGAGAAAATGAACACCTTTGTGTGTGTGTGTGTGTGTGTGTACTTATATACACCTAAGGTATACAACATGATGCTTTGATACACATACCCATAGCAAAATGATTACTGCAGTCAAGCAAGTTAGCACATCCATCATCTCCCATAGTCACTCTGAATCTGTATATTGCTTTGGGTAGAATGCACATTTTAACAATATTAATTCTTCCAATCCATGAGCATAGATTTTTCCATTTATTTGTGTCATCTTCAATTCTTTCATCAATGTTTTATAGTTTTCAGTGTGCAGATTTTTCACTTCTTCATTAAATTTATTCGTAAGTATTTTATTCTTTTTGATTTTACTATGAGATTGTCTCCTTGATTGCTTTTTCAGATAGGTTGTTATTAGTGTAAAGAAATGAAGCTGATTTTTGTATGTTGATTTTGTATCCTGCAACTTTACTGGACTCATTGATTAGTTTTAAAAGTTTTTTTATTTAGTTTTTTTTTAAAACTAATTTCTGGGATACATGTGCAAAATGTGTAAGTTTTTTATATAGGTATTCATGTGCCATGCTGGTTTGCTGCACCTATCAACCCGTCATCTAGGTTTTAAGCCCTGCATGCATTAGGTATTTGTCCTAATGCTCTCCCTCCCCTTGTCCCCCACCCACCGACAGGCCCTGGTGTGTGATGTTCCCCTCCATGTGTCCATATGTTCTCACTGTCCAACTCCCACATATGAGTGAGAACATGCGGTGTTTGGTTTTCTGTTCCTGTGTTAGTTTGCTGAGAATAATGGTTTCCAGCTTAATCTATGTCCCTGCAAAGGACATGAACTCATTGTTTTTTATGGCTGCATAGTTTTTTATAAGGAGGAAAAAAGATGGACTACACATTTTTATGGAAGAAGTAGCAATACCTTGTAGGAACTGCGTGCAGGATGAAATGTATTGTGCCAATGTCTTTGGAAAATATAATCTGCCACACAGAGGGATTATATTTAGATTTAAATTACATTATAAAGTCGCAGCAGAATTGTAGCATGGACCCTGGTATTAACTGCTACCTCCCCATCGGTAGGGCAGGTGTGCCTGGGATAGGATGTCTTTCTTGACTCTGTCCTTCTTCTTTTGTCAATCAGGGGCTTCCCATCTTCTCTCTTCCGTTGCTGCCTTAGTCTATGGTAGAGTCACTTCTGGAGTAGTGTGAGGAGCACTGTATCTTTAGATTGAAAGACCTGGGTTTGTTTCCTGTGAGGACCATTTTCCAGCTGTGTAGCTTTGGGCAATCCACTAAACTGTGCTTCAGTTTCTCTCTTTGAGAAGTTGGGGAAATAATAGTACCTCCCTGATAGGGCCATTGTGCATAGTAAATAAGACATAATGCAAGGAGAACAGCTGGAACATTGTAAGCACCTTATAAATATTCCTTTTACTAGCTGACACATCAGCTGATGGATACTGTTAACGTTATTTAAATGTTTACATTTCAGTTTCTTACAGCAATGGTCTCCAAATTTTTAAATCAGGCACTTTGGTCAGAAAAATGTTTCATCCATGCACCTTTGATATGTGAATATTTGTACATAAGTAATTTTTATGCATATGGTATAGTACTGTCTAACTCACATAACATGTTCCCAAGTAGCTATAAAATAGGATTAGTTAAAATACATAGAAATTCCCATATGGTATTCCATGCCATGGTAAATCTGGTATTCCCCTCCACTTTGATGACCATGCCTTAAAAACAGATCTTCTAAACTTTTAGAGGAGTATCTGTAACCATATTCCTGTATGTGTAAGTAACTGGAGATAGATATATAGAGAATAAAAATGAGAGAGAGAGAGAGAGCGCCAGAGAGAGGGAAGGGAGAGGAAGGAAGAGAAGGAAGGAGGGAGAGAAAGAGGAGAAGGAGAAAACTTTTGGTTTTCACTTTATATGGTTCTGTACTGCTTAGAAGTTTTAGAATAATAAGCATGTACTCTTCTTAACATTTTTAAAAATTGTACAATGCAGGAGTTTAGTTTGACCTCCATAATCCAGACTTCAGTCATTACATGTCTAAATACTCTATTTCTTTACCATTGAAATTGTTCCAAATGTATATGCCATGTGGAAGTCTTGGGAAGGGTAATTCTTCCCTGAACTTCACTTGGACTAAGAGAGCAACTGCTCTCTGTAACATCCTACCTTTCCAGACACTTTGGAGGTAGGAATTTATAGGCCTCTGTGGTTTGAGGAAGGAAAAAGAATTTATTCTGCACAGAGTTTTCTCTGGAAGACTCTCCTGTTTACTGAAATGCTCTTTCCTCTACAGTTGTGTCTGTCTCTCACTGGAAAATTCTCCACTGTGAAGGAAACTCCTTTCCCTGAGCATGTACTTGGCCGAGCTGGTGGGTTTTGTTGGGTTGGTTTGTCATTTTTTTTATGCACATGGAACATGAGTGACAGAAACATGCATATCAGCTCCTTTACTTTCAGACCTACTTTTTGGACCTATACCTGCACTGTAGTTATTGGAAAATATGGTGTCATGTGTCTGAGTAACCTTACTGGTGAGATGAAAAAGTGTTCATGTAACCTACATGCACTGCCAGACCAGCATTTTATCCTGAATGTGATGACCACCACTATGTTTGTTTATAAAGTCCTTGTCAAATGATGGAAAAATTATGGTATCTTCATGGCTACATCCTTTGAGTTGGTGCTATCATCACTGTGATGGAATGAAATCCCTTTTAGTTCATGGTAGTGAAGGAATAAATCCATGTGATTCTTCCCTCATTAAAAAGGATAAAATAACTGACATCCCGTATTTCTGTATAGATGTGCTACCTCTTTATTTTTATTAGTTGTTGATGTAAACATTCTATAGTGGAACTTACTATTAATAGATAGGACTCGCTTTAGGCTTTGCCGCTCAAAAATACTTCCCCATAACTTCTATTTACATAATTTGAGTTTGGCTATTTTAAAATACAAATGCCATGCTGGGTGGTAGTCCCATTTACCTTTTAGTAGAAATTATTTAGTTAAATAATATGCAGTTTATAGTCTGTCGGCTCCATAGATCTATTATTCACCCTTCCCCACCTGCTTCATGCCCTACGATGCTGACTTTCTTTGGCTACATCAACTCTGCTCCTTTGCCTTCTGCCTTGTGCAGGTTTGGCCAATCGACAGCACTGGAAGGAGATCAAAGGGTAGAAGGAGAGATTCAGGTATCTGTTCCCCTGGTCACTTCCCTGCTGGGCTATGGCTTGGCACTGGCTGTGATCCTTTACCTAAGGCACAGCCATCACCTGGTCCTGCTAACTGCTTCCCCCAATCCCTGACCCTTCCTGCTGTCATTGTCTTTCGGGTGCTTCATTATCCCTCATGGATTTCCTTTCCCCTGCCCACATTTTTGCAATTGTCTCTTCAGCAAATGTTCTCCAATCATTCCTTTTGAGCATGCCATTTGTTGCCTGATAGAACCCAGACAAATAGAGTAGTACCTTTAGAAATGGCCTCAGGAAACAGACTCTTAAAATGGTATTGGGATGGTATTGTGTGGTAGGCAGAATAATGGCCTTCAAAAGATGCCTGTGTCCTAATCCCTGGAGCCTGTGAATAGATTACATCACATGACAAAGGGGAATTAAGTTTGCAGATAGCATTAAGGTTGCTAATCAGCTGACCTAAATATAGAGATTATCTTGGTTAACCAGGTTTTGCTTACCCAATGCAATCAAAAGGGTCCTTAAAAGTGGAAGAGGGAGGCAGGAGAGTCAGTGTCAGAGTGACGTGATGTAGGAAAGACTGAACAGCCATTACTGACTTTGAAGATGGAAGGCCATGAGCCACAGAATGCAGGCAGCCTCTAAAGATGGGAAAGTCAACAAAACGGATTATCCCCTAGGGTCTCTAGAAAGAATGCAGTCTTTTTGATACCTTGATTTTAGCCCAGTGGGACCTGTATCCAGACTTTTAACCTGCACAGCTGAAGGATAATAAATGTGAGTTGTTTTGATCCAATAAATTTGTAGTAATTTGTTACAGCAGCAATAGAAAACTGATACAAGTTGCTAACATATTTGATGAGAACAAGGAGGCTTCTTAACAGAAGAAAATGGGATATGGATAATCCACGCTATGTTACTCAAATCATTCCTAGTAGCAGAGATTGGGAGGCAATGCAAGTAGAGGGCAAGGTGTTGAAAGATCAATTAGCTAGGGTCCTTAGTTGCTACGGTGACAATGGTAATTATCAAGATTGTGGTGTGACTGGTGTTTCTGTGAGTCCTAGATAATGTACACAGATGAAAGGAAAAATTAAAAGCTTTGTAGGTCCATTCAGGGCACAAGTATAATATCAGAAAACCTTAATGGCAGCTTTAAAAGAGCTGCTTACCAACCACCTTGAAAAAGATATGAGTGAGGACCAGCCCAGCATCTGAGAACTGCATCAACATCTGTTTTCTTATGGAGCAGAGAAAAGAGCCAAAATTTGAGACATAGGATGGGAACATTTAGGGGAACACAGACAAGACTAAGAACTTTGAACCCCCAAATTGTTTCAAAACTTTCCTGCAAATAAAGAACCCCATCCTGCAGAGGGGCTGGGAGAGCATGGGATGGAGGTGACCTGTGTCAGGGACACATATTTTTCACTTAGCTAAGAGTATGCTGTGGTGAAGTATCTCCAGGTTGAATATCTACCTTTCTGCAGCCTGCTTTTGTCCTTAGACATTGACTTGCATGGACTGCATCAACCAGACTTCTTTGTCTTTAGCTTATGGTTAGGTTTGGCCAATTCAAGGCCCTGGCAGGAAAATAGAGGGTGAACTGAGAGGGCACAAACAGGGTATTTATTTGCCTGGCTCCCACTTTGCTGAATCACTGTTGGCTGTGTCTGCCATGGCGACTAATTTAGAAATACAAGTAGAGATAGAGATGCCAGCCTTGTTGGGCAGCCCTTGTCCACAGCTTGCTGCTCTTTCTAGCCCTGGGTTCCTTCACCCATCCCTTGTTCATCTCCTTCACCCTCTCCTCGCTTTTCTAATTAGCCTTACATTAAACTCTCCTCAAACATTTCTTTTTTTCTTGCCAGAACCCTGACTGATATCATCATCATCATCACAGCTGACATTTATTGAGCACTTATGTGCCAGACACATGCCCAAACACCACCCATAAATTAGCTTATTTTATCCTCTCCATAACTCTGTGAGATACACGACTATTTTTACTCCATTTTACAGATCAAAAAATTTAAAATTTAAAACTGGCACACAGCTTACCCAAACTTATCCAGCTAGTAAGTGCCAGAGGCAGGAATTAAACCCAGTCTATAGAGTTAGAGGAAGCATAGTAGAGTCAGTATAAAAGATGGACTTTGTAGTCCAGAGGGACTCAGGTACAAACATCAGATGTTGACATGAGCCAAGACACTTAATTCCTCTGAGCTTGGGTTTCTTGATTTCTTAAATGGGAGCTACATTCCCTCTGTCAGTTAAGAGTTTTGTTTGTAAGTAACAGAAGCAACACTGCCCAATCAAAATTACAGGAATCCAGAGAGTTCCAAAGGATCCAGATAGCAGGCACTAATGAAAACATTCTTTGAGGTCTCTATGTTGTCAACTCCACAATTTTCAATTCATTACCAACTGTGTTCACGATTAGAATTTCCTGGAGAGAGTGCCTACTTGACCTCGTTCACTCGGGTTATTTGTCCACACCTTTTGTCAGGTAGGATAGGGCATCAAGTCTATATTCAGTGATGGTGGGTGAGTCTCCCTAGGAGAACTAGTGTGATTCTAGCTGGAAAAGGGGTAAGCAATGCTGTGAATGCAACAAGCAAATAAATGCACAGTATAAATAAATACACATGCTTCCTGCAAAAAGTGAAGGGGATAATTCAGGCAAAGTGCTTGGCACAGGGTTCAGACTTTCTCTTCCCTTCTGACAGACTGTTGATAGGATTTTGATTGTAATGGGAGGAACAGTGATAGAAGGCATTTATATGCCACTAGCTGTACTTCTGACAGTTTCTCACAGGAACTATTGTGTCTATTCTTCTCTTGTTTTGCCCAATTAGAGCTTCCAGTCTTCACCCCGTAATGCCATGCTTATATGGACTTCTCCCTATTGTCTGTAGGCTTCTTCCAAAGCTGTGTCAGTGTACCACCTCTCCCTCAATTGGTCCATCTCTTTTTTCTTCAAGATTCCTTTGCTCCCCAACATTTTATTGTGAAAATCTTCAAACATAGAAAAAATTTAAAAATTAGACAGTGAATACCCATAAACATACCATCTACATTTTAACATTCATATTTTAGTTTATTTGCTTTTTTGCATTTCCATCCATCCATCTAGCCAGCTATGTATGCATCTAAGCCCCTGTTTGACAATATTGTTTTAATGGATTTACAAAGATTTTTTTTTTACAATGAACTCAAATCTCTTATATCAATGTTAGCAAAGAACCAACTGAAAGGAGTCTCAGCAACTCTTAGGGGCTGGACAAGTTTCCTTAGTTAATGCTGTGAATAGAAGTTTTAAAAGCATTTATTTCTCACAAAAAGTAACCATCTGTTCTTTATGATGGCTCCTATCATTTCTAACTACGTTTCTAAAAGAGATTTTTCTGAGAGCTGCTTTGGAATGATGGGGAAGAGTTCTTAGGAAAAACTCACTGGCTGAAGTGACCCAAAACCAGAGGAGTATCTGGATAGAGCATATCCTAGATAATAATAATAATAATGGGTTTTGAAAAAAATGCCCAAAATATGTTCCAAAATTACCAGAGATTTTTACATCTGATCATCAAATCCTGAGATCCTAAGGGGGGAAACTTCCAATCTTGAGAATCAGATAAGTGTCTCAACTCCTGGAGGCTATTTGAATACTAAGATAATTTTCATATCCCAAGTTGCATTAGATTCTCATGGGACTAGGTTTTACTATGAGATTGGTGGTTCTCGTTTGAGCTGCTAAATTCAAGATTTAGGCACTGGAGTTCTTGGTGATTTGCTTACTTGTTGAAATAAAGTTTTGAGCCAGTGCTGGTCAAATTGTAAGTGTAAAGGGGATAAAGTGAAATAAATTTTGAGCCAGTGCTGGTCAAATTGTAAGTGTAAAGGGGATAAAGTGAAAGAAACATACCATATCCATTTTGGAAGCATAAACACAAGTCAATTTACATTCGCCTATACAATATGGAGCATCTACTGTTGGTGCCATCTGTCTGTGTTGTGGGATGTGAACATGGGACTTCATCGCATGCATTTTCTCTTGATGGATGAGTAGGAATGGAAGGGTGTGTTTAGGGAGTACCATAGGGAAGGTGGAATTAACAGGTGGCTGGGGAAAGCTTGCAAAAATAAAAATAAAAAGCAGAAAAAGGAGATTGAGGAATAATCCTACCAGTAGGGGAGGGAAGGTCTAATCTGTACTGCAAAGAGGACTGGAAGGCAAACAGAATCCCAGGACATGTCAAAGAAAAGAAAGTGATATGGTTTGGCTGTGTCCCCACCCAAATCTCATCTTTAACTGTAGCTCCCCAAATTCCCATGTGTCATGGGAGGGACCTGGTGGGAGGTAATTGCATCATGGGGGCGGGTCTTTCCCATGCTGGTCTCACGATAGTGAATAAATGCCACAAGATCTGATGGCATTTATAAAGGGGAGTTCCCCTGCACATGCTCTCTTGACTGCCGCCATGTAAGTAAGACATGCCTTCACTTCTCTTTTGCCTTCTGCCATGATTGTGAGGCTTCCCCAGTCATGTGGAACTGTGAGTCCATTAAACCTCTTTCCTTTCTAAATTACCCAGTCTCGTGTATGTCTTTCTTAACAGCATGAGAACAGACTAATACAGGAAATAAAGATGAAAAGTAGGTAACTTATCAGAGAGAAGTGTGGAAATTCCTAGGTAAATGAATACAGACCAAATAGAGAAGAGGCATTTGTGAATTCAGCTGGAAAATTCTCAAGTAACCCAAGGATGATGTGATAAGGCCTGGCCTGGGGCCTGGGATATGATAAAATAGGGATGTGTATTGGAGACGTTTGGTCTGTTGGTTGCCTACCTAGATGTTTTTAACCCCTCTCCCCATCTCTTCCAAGTAGTATCCTACATTATTGTTCAAGTGTTCACCTTTCCCTCCTGCCTTATGTTATATATCTGGGAAGATGCTGTTCTCACCCAAAGTTCTAGAGATGGGCTCTCATTTGCTTCAGCTGATCAACACCCCCACTGCCTAGCCATGGTCATTGATTTAGAGATGGCTATGTGGCCTTTTCTGAAATGGTTGACAAGAAAAATATCTCTCCTGGATGGTTTGCTCTGTGGATGTAAAGCTTGAAGCAGTTCAGCCACATTGACATGATGGGGATGACAGCCTTAGGATGAAAGGCAGAAAAATCTGCTCATTGCGGACAACATTGAGCCACTGGATCAACCTTCTCTGAAGTTCAAACAACTCCTGAACTTATCAAATCTGACCTCATCATTAAGTAGCTAGAAACTGATAACAATGTTGTTGTAGCCCAGAAGGTATTACTAGCATAGTTAACAGTGCAAATTTTACTCCCTTATTAGAAAATAATCTCTGACCACATTATCTGGCACATAGGAAATGCTCAATTAAAATATCACATGCCTATAATCCCAGTACTTTGGGAGGCTGAGGTGGATGGATCACCTAAGGTCAGGAGTTCGAGACCAGCCTGGCCAACATGGGGAAAACCTGTCTCTACTAAAAATACAAAAATTAGCCAGGCTTGGTGGCATGCGCCTATAATCCCAGCTACTCTGGAGGCAGAAGCAGGAGAATTGCTTGAACACAGGAGGCAGAGGTTGCAGTGAGCCAAGACAGCGCCACTGCACTCCAGCCTGGGTGACAGAGCAAGACTCTATCTCAAATAATAATAATAATAATAAAATTTTAAAAATGGAGGAAAAAGGCCAGGTGCAGTGGCTCTCGCCTGTAATCCCAGCAGTTTGGGAGGCCAAGGTGGGCGGATCACGAGGTCAGGAGATCAAGACCATCCTGGCTAACATGGTGAAACCCCGTCTCTACTAAAAATACAAAAAATTAGCCAGGTATGGTGGTGGGTGCCTGTAATCCCAGCTACTCAGGATGCTGAGGCAGGAGAATGGCGTGAACCTAGGAGGCAGAGCTTGCAGTGAGCCGAGATCTTGCCACTGCACTCCAACCTGGGTGACAGAGTAAGACTCCATCTCAAAAAAAAAAAAAAAAAAAAGGAGGAAAAAAATCTCATTCCACACAAGACATATTATTGCTAAAAAGAAACCAAAGCTAGAAGCAAAGGTAAAATATCACGTTTGTATTAGCAGAGTGGTGATGCCGGGGAGGGAGGGCAGGGGGTGGCAATTACGGCCTTGAGAGTTAAGGAGGAGTTGAAAGAAAAACTTATTTGGAGTATGTTTTCTCCCAATCACTCTTTGTGGCCAGAGATAAAAAACCTGAGAAGATAGGAACAGTTATCAGTAAACGGGTTTTCTCACATTTTCTCATCTACTCTTTCAAATTCTATTTCTGACAGCCAGAGGCACACAAGAGGGGCAAGCTAGTATACTTCTCTTCCTATTTTTTTTTTTTAGGACAGAGGAAACTACCTAATAGAGAAAAGAAATTAGATAGGGTCATATTAGAGCTCAGGTCTGATACTGACTCATCTAAGAAACCATCGTGGCCCCAAAAAGCCTCCTACTATTGGTAACTGCCTTCCCTTTTGCAAAATGGGGTCAATAAACTAATATAGTCTTGCTGAGATGTTTGTAAAATCTGAAAATATAAATTATTTGAGAAATATTCAGGTACTGGTTGGAGAAAGAAAAAATTATACCCTAGAAGGAATAAAAACTGTGGTTTCCTTGGTCTCATTTCTAGGACTTGTGTGCAAGGCTAACGTTTAAGTTGTCAGTGACACCCAGGAGCCCATTGCTAATGATCCTAAACAAATTTTAGAAATCAAACAAGGCATCATTCTGGCTAATAAAGGAGGTCATAAAACGAATACACCAATTTTCAAGCTACCATTGTCTGTCAGAAAGATTTTTCTTTATGGGGTGAGCACATGAACTTTTATGGTGGTTGATTTCCTTCTGAGAGTAGTAGTGTATCCCATTTATCAAGACTTTGTGTAGCCTCAAGATGTGTGTGTTGTGTTACTGGAAGATAGAGAGTTAATAAATATGATACAAATTAGAAAGAGTGGCTCATCTGTGGGGAGAAATAAATGAGATGAACAGGGTGATTAAGAAAGGAAGTAGCTTATTCAGTGACTCTGTACTATGGTAAGATCCTCTAGAGCTAGAAGGAGGCCTGGATGTAAGCAGCCGGAAGGCCAGAGATTAGCCACAAAGTAAATACAAGGAAGAATAAATGAAATGAATGAGGTGATTAAGAAAGGAAGTAGCTTATTCAGTGACTCTGTACTGTGTAAGATCCTCTAGAGCTAGAAGGAAGCCTGGGTGTAAACAGCAGGAAGGCCAGAGATTAGCCACAAAGTAAGTATCTGGTGACCTCTAGGGCTTAGCCGGGGAGAACAAGGGTCAAGCTTATCATGGAAGTAATTTATCAAAGGCCAGTTACTATATGCACAAAGTGAGTAAAGAGGCAAATGAGAGGATCTCTGCCCTCCAGAGACTTATAATCTATTAGGGAGACAGATATGCACATAGAAAGATGATATTTCATACTCAATATTGGCAATGAAAGGCTAACGGAGTTATAGTCCTGATGTTGCAGGAGCTCAGAGGATTGCTCTGGGCTTGGGTATCTGGGGAAGGAGAAAGGCTATGGTTTTGAGCTGGACTTTACAGAGATAGTGCTAAAAGGTTGGGTGGGTGAGAATGTGTGCAAAAGGAAGTCAGAGAGGTAGAGGGAAAAGACAGGAGAGATGGTGCCCTGTGGATTCTGGGACATCTATGGACTCCCTGCATATTCACAAATTGTTCCCTCATTTCTTCCTTTTAAACAACTATATTTTATGTAAGGGAAGATAAGTTCAATGAACAAAAAGAAGAAAAAGTGTTAAGGAGGCCTTCTAAAAATACTTAACAAGAACAATTCTATTGTGTTGGCTTTCTATGACTTCTATAAGTATACTTGCTACCTCAATGCAAGAGATAGGAAAGAAAGAAAAAGTAGCTCTGACTATGACAGTAGCCCTTAGTTGACTAAAATGTGGCAGCAGTCATTCCTGAGAACTTAAGAATAGCAGTAACATCATTATCTGAGGTTTGAATTCACTTCAGGCACAATAGAAAATATATTTTTTTAATTTTCTGGACATCTTAGGAGGATATTTTAGATCAGAAATCATGTTAAGGAATTAGACATTAAGCCCCAGGACAAAGCCATTCACATGTTAATCTTTGTTGTCATCTGTCCTATTGCCAACACAGGCTTCAACATTATCAAGTGGACAGAGGGAAAGAATGATAATGGGGAAATGATGACTATATCTTCTGGAAGTGTTAAAGATTGCAGAGATCTTTCCTGGAATTGCTGAATGGTTTCTATCTCCTTAATGAGCAACACCTTTTTAGGAAGGCAGTAGTTGATGTCATCTGGACTGTCAAGTCCTATTAAAGATGAGATCAATATCAACTCAACTCCTTTTAAGGTAAAATCTTCTCAGCCCTTGGAAAGTTCAAGCCCAGTGTACAAAGCTTAAGTCATGATCTTATCCTTTTTATTTCTTCCTTCACCTACAGACCAGCCTCTGCCAAACTTCCTTCTTGGAGAATGGCATCACCATCCATCCCACGACCTAAGCCCCAAACCCAGACTCCTGTCTATGCTGCCCACCCTGATCCCTGCTTGTCTCATGTCTACTCCCTTAGCATTTCCGCAGTCTGCCTCTTCCATCCATCTCCACTGCTGCTGCCCCTGGTCAAACCCTAACCATTGCTCAACTGCAATAGCATAACAGTCTCCCAACTGGCCTCCCTTGCTCTCCTGCAATGATTCTCCATCACAAACCAGGAGTTATCCCTCAAAAACACAACTCTGTTCATGGTACCCCCCTAACTGAAATCTTTCACTGCGTCTAGGATAGGGTTCCCACCATTCAGCTGGCATGGAAGAGTATTCACGATCTGGCCCTAGCCTACCTCATGAACCTTACCTCTTTCCACATCATCCATTTTCTATGCCCCACAGTCCAATCGGGCCAAATTATTTTCATGATCTCTGGACACACCCCACTTCTTCCTTCTTCTATATCTTTGTTCAGGCTGCTCTTTCTGTCTGGAATGTTCTTGGTGACTGTGTCTACCTGACCAACAAAGCTTGTCTTTGAAGACTCAGCTCAAGAGTTTTCTATGAAGTCTTTCCAAGCTGCTACTGTAAGTAAGAAGAATCTTTTATTTTATTTTTTTTAAGAGACGGCATCTAATTTTGTTGCCCAAGCTGGAGTGCAGTGGCATGAGCATGCAGCCTCAAACTCTTGGGCTCAACCGATCCTCCCACCTCAGCCTCCCAAGTAGCTACAGGCACGTGCCACCAAGCCTGGCTAGTTTTATTTATTTATTTTATAGATACAGGGTCTCAATATGTTGCCCAGGTTGGTCTCAAACTCCTGGTTTCAAGTGATTCTCCCACCTTGGCCTCCCAATGTGCTGGGATTACAGGCATGAGCCACCGCACCCAACCAGAAGAATCATTTCTCATTTAGCGCTGCCCTCACATCTGTACAATCTTCTGGTATGATATATACCTATTGTGCTTTCTGGTTTACATGTCTGTCATTCCTTTTATTCTGAAGATGAGAGAAGATGCCACATTCATTCCTGTGTTGTATTTATATTTGTATTGCCAGTTGGTTCCATGTTAGGCTCTGCCAAAGGAAGTGCTAGAATGAGGCTGCAAGACTGGAGGAGAAAGAAGAGACATGCTTCTTTTTGGCTTCTGGTCTACCTCCCGTTCCTGTGAGCATCACTCTAGCAATGCTTCTTTGCCTTCCTGCATCAGCAGCTGAGTCAGATCTGCAATGTCTCCAGCCCTTGCAGAACCAGCATCATTGTGCCCCCCAGACAGACACCAGCATGGGCCAGCACCCTCTCCTTAGAGCTGCTTCCTGCTGGTGCTACCTCCATGAAATGGCAGAGTTTTCTTATTATATTTTTAGTTACTTAGTTAACTATATCTAGCTAACTATTCTTTATATTATATTTACTCTGTTAAAATAATATTTTTGTGGTTTCCATCTTTTGACTGAACCCTGACTGATACATTTGTTGAACCAAAGGGGGAATTCTTTAGCATGGGGATGTCAAATTCAGGTTTCTATGAAAACACAAATGGATTTTTAAAAATTCAACAAACACACAGCCATCACATAAAAACTTACCTCCAAAATATTCACTGAATTTGTAATGTCTTAGCAGAGGTAATGTTATTCAGGATAACTTTATCCTCTAGATCTAAAATTTGAAATCTTTGCTTTAGAGAACCCCTGGCTAATTTATGTCAGTTACTTTCTGCAGGGCCTAGGCCAACTCTGTGTAACTATTCCCACCCTGGATCAACCAAATCTTACGTCTCAGTCCAGTTCTTTTGTGACTGGGTCCACTGTCCTGAGCATCAGATCATATTCTCTACAGATTTGCCCTTTGTATGTTTTCTGTCCTTTCCTCCTTGAGACTGAGAGCAGCATCATTTCCACTATTTCTGTGAATCCCCCAAAGTTCAGTAAATATTATACAAATAAACAACTGAAGGAGTGAAGTGAAAAATCAGACAAAGAGAAATCCTATTTGCTTTGAGTTACCACTGTTTATTCAGTGGAAGACCTTGGACACAGTAGCATTTGATAAATACAGTATGGCTAATTGAGCAACACACCACTGTAATGGATGATCCCAGTTTCTTGTGAGGACTCCTGTTTTTCTATTGTTATTTGGAGCTAGATCTCTTCTAGGTAACATCATTTTAATTTGTATTCATGGTGACAGACAGTCATAACTGAAGGAGCATGAGTACAGAGTCAGAGAAGCCTAGGTTCAAATTCTGAATCTGCAACCCACTCCCTGTATGTATTTGAGCAACTTACTTAGCCTCTCAAAGCCTCAGTAACCTCATCTGTAAATTGGAGTTATAATAATAATAAACATTACTGAGCATTATGTGTCAGACATGTTCTCATTGTCACACATGTGCTAAGTAGTTTAATCCTCACAAAACATTGCAAGATATTTACTATTATTATTCTCACTTTGCAGACAAGGAGATCACTCTCAGAGAGGTAAAATAACTTGCCACTTGCCCAAGATCACCCAGAGAGGAATTCTTGGGGTCAGGATATAGACCCAGGCAGTCAGACTCCAGAGCCCAGCTTTGTAACCATATGCTCTACTGCCTCTTTTCTTGTGTGGTGTCCATAACAAGTCTGCTTGAGCTGCCATAACAAAATACCATAGACTATGTGACTTAAACAACAGAAATTTATTTTCTTACATTTCTGGAGGCTAGAAGTCCAAAAACAAGATGCCAGCATCACTGGGTTCTAGTGAGGGCTCTCTTGCTGGCTTGCAGACTGCTGCCTTCTTGCTGTATTCTGACATGGTAAAAAGAAAGAGGGCATGTGCACAAGCTCTCTGGTATCTCCTTTTATAAGGACAGTATTCTCATCATGAGAAATACCCCTCAACCCCATCATGACTTCATCTAAACCTAATTACTCCCAAAGGCCCCATTTCCAAATGCCATCACAATGGGTGTTAGGGCTTCGACATACGAATTTGGAAGGGACACAATTCAGTCCGTAGCATGTGGCTACTAGGAATCTCATTCAGTGAGCTAATAAATGTTGAGGGCATGGCCCGTATAAAAGCTGGATAAGGCCAGGCGTGGTGGCTCATGCCTGTAATCCCAGGACGTTGGGAGGCCGAGGCAGGTGGATCACTTGAGGTCAGGAGTTTGAGACCAGCCTGGCCAACATGGTGAAACCCTGTCTCTACTAAAAATACAATTAAAAAAAAATTAGCTGGGCTACTGCAGAACTTACTCAGAGGCTGAGGAAGAAGAATTGCTTGAACCTAGGAGGCGGAGGTTGCAGTGAGCTGAGATCATGCCACTCAACTCCTGGGCAACAGAGTGAGACCCTGCCTCAAACAATCAAATATATTATTCTGGAACCCTGCAAGGGAATTCAGAAAGACCTTGGATTCAGTAGCTTAATTTCGAATTAGATTTACCATTGAAATGACCTGGCTGAGCAGACTTATTTTTGTGATGAACAATTTGGCATAAGCCTCTGGCCTCAAATAGTAGCAGAACATTTTCCTGCCATCCTTAGTGGTCAACTTGGTGAAGGTATTTGGTTCTGTAATGTTTGTTCTCTGTTCTGTTGCTAAGGAAAAGGTGATGTAGCCAGATAAAAAGGTGTGAGATGAAAGTTGAGCTATGGAAAGGAGGCGTCCTGAGCACGCCATCTGAAAGAGGACCCTTTACCCTGCTTTATTTTTCTTCCCAGCACCTAACACTGCCTCATATATTTATTTAGATATTGCCTGTCCTCCCACAAAAATATAGGCTTACAAGGGCCAGAACTTTATTTATTGGGATCCCTGCTGTATGATCTTTTCCTGAAACAGTATTCTGCTCAGTGTGGGTCTTCAGTATTTGCTAAACAATGGACAATGTCTTCAACATCAGTTTTTCCAAAAATGTGGAAAGATTCTCCATGTGCTATTGCTCATACCCGTTTCTGACTAGAACTGAGCATATCATCTTAAAAGGTAATCCAGAGAAAGTGGGTACAGGGAAGTGTGGAATCAGGGCTCACATTTCCTTGAGCTCTTGAGAATGAGTGCTGTTGTAGAAATGGCAAATGGCAGCCAGGCAAGAAATCTCAGAGGAGACATTCAAGGACAGCTCAGAATGAAACGATGGGGATAGAGTGTTGATGTTAGCACCTTTAATAGGGCCCAACTTTGGAAATTCCTTACAGAATTTAGTACCAGGAAAAAAGTTGTCTCTCTCAAAAAATAATGAGGACTAAATAACTCTGTGCTATATGTTTTTTTCTTTGGCAGCTTAAAAGCTTAAACCAAACTTAATGCTCGTTAATAGTAGTGATACTGGCTTAGTGTATGGTTTTAAAATATTGATTTCTTTCTCTATTTTTTTAAAAATAATCTATTTCTATTTTAATAAATTCATTATACATATTTCTTCTATTGAAAACCATCTTTCTGGGCGCAGTGGCTCACGCCTGTAATCTCAGCACTTTGGGAGGCCGAGGCAGGCGGATCATCCTGGCTAACACGATGAAACTCCGTCTCTATTAAAAATACAAAAAATTAGCTGAGCGTGGTGTCAGGTGCCTGTAGTCCCAACTACTCCGGAGTCTGAGGCAGGAGAATGGCGTGAACCCAGGAGGTGGAGCTTGCAGTGAGCCGAGATCGTGCCACTACACTCCAGCCTGGGTGACAGAGTGAGACTCTGTCTCAAAAAAAAAAAGAAAAAGAAAAAAAGAAAAAGAAAATCATCTCAAATTTAGAAAGTGGGATATAAATTTAAATAACTGAAAAAAGAAATAAAGAGCAGTCCTAAAGAAATAAAGAGCAGGCTGGGTGCAGTGGCTCACATCTGTAATCCCAGCACTTTGGGAGGCCGAGGTGGGCGGATCACGAGGTCAGGAGTTCAAGACCAGCCTGGCCAACATGGTGAAACCCCATCTCTACTAAAAATACAAAAAAAAATTAGCTGGGCGTGGGTGGCATGTGCCTATAATCCCAGCTAGTCGGGAGGCTGAGGCAGGAGAATTGTTTGAATCTGGGAGGTGGAGGTTGCAGTGAGCCAAGATCGCGCCATTGCACTCCAGCCTGGGCAACAGAGCGAGACTCTGCCTCAAAAAAAAAAAAAAAAAAGAGCAGTCCCCACACACAGCAGGTCAGGCTGGTGGTCCTGGAAGGACGTCTCCCCTTCCTAGTCCACTGCATGGCCTGCATTTCTGCCCCTTGCAACCCTACTCTGATCCTGCTCCTTGCCCTGGATTGGCATGGAGTGGTCTCATTCAGCACATTTATCTCCTTCCACCTCTTTTGCTAAGTCTTATCTGCCAACTACACATCCTACTAATCTGATTCTGTGCTCTTCTATTTAGGCTCCTTCGGGCCTCTCCACTGCCCAGCAGAGAAAAAAATCCATTGAGATGTATAAACTCTCCAGCCACATCTCATGTCATGTTCCTCTCCAAATTAATGCCATCATCATACTAAGCTTCCTGAGGTCCTCAGCCTACCATAGTGTTTCATACTTCTGTGATTTTTAAAATTTTGTTGGCTTGGAAGATTTTCCTGATTCTTACCTACCTTGAAAACTCTTCTTTATCCTTCTGAAATTTTCAGTTTAATCAATGTGATTCTGTTTAGAAAAAAGTTATTGAATGCCTGCTACATGCCTGGAATTGTATCCTGGGGTTATAGGGCTGCCCAGCTTAGCTCACTGTGAGCTATCTGTGAGCTCTCTGTGAGCTTCTCTTAATTGAATACTTTCTCCCAATATCTTACTTTACATACCTCATATACTCCTCTATTATTTTGCTTCAGTCCATAACATTGGGCAGGGTCTTGCTTAGGTTTACAGTTTATTTCCTCTGCTTAGCTCTGAGCTCATAGAAAGCAGAAAACATCATTCATTCATTGCTTCAGGGTGCAGAGGCAGGCACACAATAAGTGTTGAGTATGTGTGTGTAATATAAACATATACACATACTTAAAAAAAAATTGAATAGGGAGCTAGCCAAGATGGCCGAATAGGAACAGCTCAAGTCTACAGCTCCCAGCGTGAGCAATGCAGAAGACGAATGATTTCTGCATTTCCAACTGAGGTACTGGGTTCATCTCACTGGGGATTGTCGGACAGTGGGTGCAGCACATCAAGCATGAGCCGAAGCAGGGTGAGGCATCGCCTCACCCGGGAAGTGCAAGGGGTTAGGGAATTCCCGTTCCTAGCCAAGGAAAGGGGTGACAGACAGCACCTGGAAAATCGGGTCACTCCCACCCTAATACTGTGCTTTTCCGACGGTCTTAGCAAATGGCACACCAGGAGATTCTATCCTGCGCATAGCTCAGAGGGTATTACGCCCATGGAGCCTCACTCATTGCTAGCACAGCAGTCTGAGATCAAACTGCAAGGTGGCAGCAAGGCTGGGGGAGGGCTGCCCGCCATTGCTGAGGCTTGAGTAGGTAAACAAAGCAGCCAGGAAGCTCTAACTGGGTGGAGCCCACCGCAGCTCAAGGAGGCCAGCCTGCCTCTGTAGACTCCACCTCTGGGGGAAGGGCATAGCCAAACAAAAGGCAGCAGAAACCTCTGCAGATGTAAATGTCCCTGTCTGACAGCTTTGAAGAGAGTAGTGGTTCTCCCAGCACGCAGCTTGAGATCTGAGAACAGACAGACTGCCTCCTCAAGTGGGTCCCCGACCCCCGAGTAGCCTAACTGGGAGGCACCCCCCCAGTAGGGGCAGACTGACACCTCACACGGCTGGGTACTCATCTGAGACAAAACTTCCAGAGGAACGATCAGGCAGTACCATTTGCTGTTCACCAATATTCGCTGTTCTGCAGCCTCCGCTGCTGATACCCAGGCAAACAGGGTCTGGAGTGGACCTCTGGCAAACTCCAACGGACCTGCAGCTGAGGGTCCTGACTGTTAGAAGGAAACCTAACAAACAGAAAGGACATCCACACCAAAACCCCATCTGTACATCACCATCGCCAAAGACCAAAGGTAGATAAAACCACAAAGATGGGGAAAAAACAGAGGAGAAAAACTGAAAATTCTAAAAATCAGAGCGCCTCTCCTCCTCCAAAGGAATGCAGCTCCTCACCAGCAACTGAACAAAGCTGGACAGAGAATGACTTTGACGAGTTGAGAGAAGAAGGCTTCAGTTGATCAAACTTCTCTGAGCTAAAGGAGGAAGTTCAAACCCATGGCAAAGAAGTTAAAAACCTTGAAAAAAGATTAGATGAATGGCTAACTAGAATAACCAGTGCAGAGAAGTCCTTAAAGGACCTGATGGAGCTGAAAACCAAGGCACGAGAACTACGTGACGAATGCACAAGCCTCAGTAGCCGATTCGATCAATTGGAAGAAAGGGTATCAGTGATGGAAGATCAAATGAATGAAATGAAGTGAGAAGAGAAGTTTAGAGAAAAAAGAATAAAAAGAAATGAACGAAGCCTCCGAGAAATATGGGACTATGTGAAAAGACCAAATCTACATCTGATTGGTGTACCTGAAAGTGACGGGGAGAATGAAACCAAGTTGGAAAACACTCTGCAGGATATTATCCAGGAGAACTTCCCCAATCTAGCAAGGCAGGCCAACATTCAAATTCAGGAAATACAGAGAATGCCACAAAGATACTCCTTGAGAAGAGCAACTCTGAGACACACAATTGTCAGATTCACCAAAGTTGAAATGAAGGAAAAAATGTTAAGGGCAGCCAGAGAGAAAGGTCGAGTTACCCAAAAAGGGATGCTCATCAGACTAACAGCTGATCTCTCGGCAGAAACTCTACAAGCCAGAAGAGAGTGGGGGCCAATATTCAACATTCTTAAAGGCAAGAATTTTCAACCCAGAAGTTCATATCCAGCCAAACTAAGCTTCGTAAGTGAAGGAGAAATAAAATACTTTACAGACAAGCAAATGCTGAGAGATTTTGTCACCACCAGGCCTTCCCTAAAAGAGCTCCTGAAGGAAGCACTAAACATGGAAAGGAACAACCAGTACCAGCCACTGCAAAAAATATGCCAAATGGTAAAGACCATCAAGGCTAGGAAGAAAGTGCATCAACTAACGAGCAAAATAACCAGCTAACATCATAATGACAGCATCAAATTCACACATAACAATATTAACCTTAAATGTAAATGGACTAAATGCTCCAATTAAAAGACACAGACTGGCAAATTGGATAAAGAGTCAAGACTCATCAGTGTGCTGTATTCAGGAAACCCATCTCACGTGCAGAGACACACATATGCTCAAAATAAAGGGATGGAGAAAGATCTACCAAGCAAATGGAAAACAAGAAAAGGCAGGTGTTGCAATCCTAGTCTCTCATAAAACAGACTTCAAACCAACAAAGATCAAAAGAGACAAAGAAGGCCATTACATAATGGTAAAGGGATCAATGCAACAAGAAGAGCTAACTATCCTAAATATATATGCACCCAATACAGGAGCACCCAGATTCATAAAGCAAGTCCTTAGAGACCTACAAAGAGACTTAGACTCCCACACAATAATAATGGGAGACTTTAACACCCCACTGTCAACATTAGACAGATCAACGAGACAGAAAGTTAACAAGGATACCCAGGAATTGAACTCAGCTCTGCACCAAGCGGACCTAATAGACATCTACAGAACTCTCCACCCCAAATCAACAGAATATACATTCTTTTCAGCACCACACCACACCTATTCCAAAACTGACCACATAGTTGGAAGTAAAGCACTCCTCAGCAAATGTAAAAGAACAGAAATTATAACAAACTGTCTCTCAGACCACAGTGCAATCAAAATAGAACTCAGGATTAAGAAACTCACTTAAAACCGCTCAACTACATGGAAACTGAACAACCTGCTCCTGAATGACTACTGGGTAATAACGAAATGAAGGCAGAAATAAAGATGTTCTTTGAAACCAATGAGAACAAAAACACAACATACCTGAATCTCTGGGACACATTTAAAGCAGTGTGTAGAGGGAAATTTATAGCACTAAATGCCAACAAGAGAAAGCAGGAAAGATCTAAAATTGACACCCTAACATCACAATTAAAAGAACTAGAGAAGCAAGAGCAAATACATTCAAAAGCTAGCAGAAGGCAAGAAATAACTAAGATCAGAGCAGAACTGAAGGAAATAGAGACATAAAAAACCCTTCAAAAAATCCATGAATCCAGGAGCTGATTTTTTGAAAAGATCAACAAAATTGATAGACCACTAGCAAGACTAATACAGAAGAAAAGAGAGAAGAATCAAATAGACACAATAAAAAATGATAAAGGGGATATCATCACTGATCCCATAGAAATACAAATTACCATCAGAGAATACTATAGACACCTCTACGCAAATAAACTAGAAAATCTAGAAGAAATGGATAAATTCCTCAACACATACACATTCCCAAGACTAAACCAGGAAGAAGTTGAATCTCTGAATAGACCAATAACAGGCTCTGAAATTGAGGCAATAATTAATAGCTTACCAACCAAAAAAACTCCAGGACCAGACGGATTCACAGTCAAATTCTACCAGAGGTACAAGGAGGAGCTGGTACCATTCCTTCTGAAATTATTCCAGTCAAAAGAAAAAGAGGGAATCCGCTGGGCGTGGTGGCTCACGCCTGTAATCCCAGCACTTTGGGAGGCGAAGGTGGGCAGATCACAAGGTCAGGAGATAGACACCATCCTGGCTAACACAGTGAAACCCCATCTCTACTAAAAATACAAAAAATTAGGCAGGTGTGGTGGCAGGTGCCTGAAGTCCCAGCTAATCGGGAGGCTGAGGCAGGAGAATGGCATGAACCCGGGATGGCGGAGCTTGCAGTGAGCCAAGACTGTGCCACTGCACTCCAGCCTGGGTGACAGAGCGAGACTCAGTCTCAAAAAAAAAAAAAAAAAAAAAAAGAGGGAATCCTCTCTAACTCACTTTATGAGGCCAGCATCATCCTGATACCAAAGCCTGGCAGAGACACAACAAAAAAAGAGAATTTTAGACCAATATCCCAGATGAACATTGACGCAAAAATCCTCAATAAAATACTGGCAAACCGAATCCAGCAGCATATCAAAAAGCTTATCCACCATGATCAAGTGGGCTTCATCCCTGGGATGCAAGGCTGGTTCAACATATGCAAATCAATAAATGTAATCCAGCATATAAACAGAACCAATGACAAAAACCACATGATTATCTCAATAGATGCAGAAAAGGCATTTGACAAAATTCAACAACCCTTCATGCTAAAAACTCTCAATTAATTAGGTATTGATGGGACATATCTCAAAATAATAAGAGCTATCTATGACAAACCCACAGCCGATATCATACTGAATGGGCAAAAACTGGAAGCATTCCCTTTGAAAACTGGCACAAGACAGGGATGCCCTCTCTCACCACTCCTATTCAACATAGTGTTGGAAGTTCTGGTCAGGGCAATCAGGCAGGAGAAGGAAATAAAGGGTATTCAATTAGGAAAAGAGGAAGTCAAATTGTCTCTGTTTGCAGATGACATGATTGTATATCTAGAAAACCCCATGGTCTCAGCCCAAAATCTCCTTAAGCTGATAAGCAACTTCAGCAAAGTCTCAGGATACAAAATCAATGTGCAAAAATCACAAGCACTTCTATACACCAATAACAGACAAACAGAGAGCCAAATCATGAGTGAACTACCATTCACAATTGTTTCAAAGAGAATAAAATACCTAGGAATCCAACTTACAAGGAACGTGAAGGACCTCTTCAAGGAGAACTACAAACCACTGTTCAATGAAATAAAAGAGGACACAAACAAATGGAAGAACATTCCATGCTCATGGGTAGGAAGAATCAATGTCGTGAAAATGGCCATACTGCCCAAGGTAAGTTATAGATTCAATGCCACCCCCATCAAGCTACCAATGACTTTCTTCACAGAATTGGAAAAAAACTACTTTAAAATTCATATGGAACCAAAAAAGGCCCGCATCGCCAAGTCAATCCTAAGCCAAAAGAACAAATCTGGAGGCATCATGCTACCTGACTTCAAACTATACTACAAGGCTACAGTAACCAAAAGCATGGTACTGGTACCAAAACAGAGATATAGACCAATGGAACAGAACAGAGCCCTCAGAAATAATGCCACATATCTACAACTTTGACAAACCTGACAAAAACAAGAAATGGGGAAAGGATTCCCTATTTAATAAATGGTGCTGGGAAAACTGGCTAGCCATATGTAGAAAGCTGAAATTGGATCCCTTCCTTACACCCTATACAAAAATTAATTGAAGATGGATTAAAGACTTAAATGTTAGACCTAAAACCATAAAAACCCTAGAAGAAAACCTAGGCAATACCATTCGGGACATAGGCATGGGCAAGGACTTCCTGTCTAAAACACCAAAAGCAATGGCAACAAAAGCCAAAATTGACAAATGGGATCTAATTAATCTAAAGAGCTTCTGTACAGCAAAAGAAACTACCATCAGAGTGAACAGGCAACGTACAGAATGGGAGAAAATTTTTGCAATCTACTCATCTGACAAAGGGTTAATATCCAGAATCTACAAAGAACTCAAACAAATTTACAAGAAAAAAAACAAACAACCCCATCAACAAGTGGGCGAAGGATATGAACAGACGCTTCTCTAAAGAAGACATTTATGCAGCCAAAAGACACATGAAAAAATGCTCATCATCACTGGCCATCAGAGAAATACAAATCAAAACCACAGTGAGCTACCATCTCACAGCAGTTAGAATAACGATCATTAAAAAGTCAGGAAACAACAGGTGCTGGAGAGGATGTGGAGAAATAGGAACACTTTTACACTGTTGGTGGGACTATAAACTAGTTCAACAATTGTGGAAGTCAGTATGGCAATTCCTCAGGGATCTAGAACTAGAAATACCATTTGACCCAGACATCCCATTACTAGGTGTATACCCAGAGGATTATAAATCATGGTGCTATAAAGACACATGCACACATATGTTTATTGTGGCACTATTCACAATAGCAAAGACTTGGAACCAACCCAAATGTCCAACAACGATAGACTGGATTAAGAAAATGTGGCACATATACACCATGGAATATTATGCAGCCATAAAAAATGATGAGTTCATGTCCTTGTAGGGACATGGATGAAGCTGGAAACCATCATTCTCAGCAAACTATCTCAAGGACAAAAAACCAAACACCGCATGTTCTCACTCATAGGTGGGAATTGAACAATGAGAACACATGGACACAGGAAGGGGAACATCACACACCAGGGCCTGTTGTGGGGTGGGGGGAGGGGGGAGGGGGGAGGGATAGCATTAGGAGATATACCTAATGTTAAATGATGAGTTAATGGGTGCAGCACACCAACATGGCACATGTATACATATGTAACTAACCTGCACATTGTGCACATGTACCTAAAACTTAAAGTATAATAAAAAAAATTGAATAAAGACATGATAAGCAGAAACAGCTATCAAAACGGGCCATAGTACATGCTCACCAATTATATGTTTAATGGAAGAGAAAACGAGGTTCAGAGATATCCAGTAACTGGGTAAATGAAAGGAAAAAGTGATGGATGAGATGCATGAGTGATATGTATACATAAGTGAGAATCACACGTATTTTGCATGAAAATGTAGTGACTGAACCTTTGAATGTGTGCACTTAGGTTGATTCAATAAATATTTCTTGAATATCAACTATAAACAGGGAATCTGACCTATTTGCTGAGGTTTGACCTATTTGCTGAGGTTTGAGTTATGCAGTTACCAGCTGCATAATTTTGGGCAAATTCACCTTTTTGAGCCTCTGTTTTCTGTATAAAAATTAAAAATACCCAATTCACAGTGTTTATGAGTTTGAAATGTGACAATTTCTCTAGAGTCTAAGGTACATAGGAAAGATGCTATCAGTTCTAATGGCCAAATAAGATGTCAAAACTTGCTCTAGATTTATCTTCAAATCCAAAGAAAAAGCCACATAAACTTTTCAAGTAAATATAAAAAATATTTACCAAATCCTCAAATGTTTAAGTTGAAATGATCAATAGTTAACTATGTTTGACTTATTAAAGTGATGACATCCTTTGATGGCCCAATATTTCCTGTATGGTACAGTTGGTCATTCAGAGACAAATTCCTTAGATTCCCTCTATTCCTTCTGTCTGCTTGGATCTCCTTCCCCTCTGTCAGCTTGTTCATTTCGGCTGGCTCGCAGTGCATGATCTGCTTACTTCCAGAGAGGACCTGAGGAAGCTCCACTCCTATAGAAACAGGGCTATGCAGTTCATTTGGCAACTCATCATGTACTGCCTCGTGATCAATATTCTGTTGCCATGAACTGTTATGTAAATCTTGAACTGGTTTCTGCATTTTTGTGGGCCAAAAGTTTTTAACGGACAGGGAACTACCAGGCCACCTTCGAGGGAGAACGGAGAAAGTACCCATCCTGTGCTGCAGGACATTGACTTAAGGGGCCTGGTGAGGAGAGTCAAGAGCAATGGGCTGTCACCAGCATGCAGACCATGGGCCCAAGGAAGAAAAAGGACCTGTTCTATTCAACTTCAAGATGTAAAGAAGCAGCATCCACACAGAGAATTTTGAACAAGAGGGTGGGAGATCCCTTGATCTAAAAAGAAATCTGAAGCATGTGGTTGTGCTTCATCTCCACTGAGAAGAGAACAGAGTGGTGTTCGAGAAACAGAATGGCAGATCAATATAAACTGTACTTTCTAGACCTTCAGCTGCCCAAGAGGACATGGCATTTCCAAAAGGTTGAAAACAACTGGACTAGAGAGTGCTCTATTTCCTTCCCTTGTCTTCTTTTTTTGTTTGTTTGTTTCTAGATGGCTCATTCTCTAGGGGCAGAGATTGTATTCAGTCTCTTCTTGTATCCTCTACAATGTCTAGCCCAGTGGTAAAAACACTACCAGTACTTAAGAAAGGTCTGGCCAGGTGCGGTGGCTCACGCCTATAATCCCAGCCCTTTTGGAGGCCTAGGCAGGCAGATCATTTGAGGTCAGGAGTTTGAGACCAGCCTGACCAACATTGTGAAATCCCCTCTCTACTAAAAATACAAAAAAATTAGCCAGGCGTGGTGGCGCATTCCTGTAGTCCCAGCTACTCAGGAGGCTGAGGCAGGAGAATCGCTTGAACTCGGGAGGCAGAGGTTGCGGTGAGCTGAGATCGCACCACTGCACTCCAGCCTGGGCGATAGAGTGAAAGTCTGCCAAAAAAAAAGAAGAAGAAAGGTCTGTGGAGGTGATGGGCTGGCTCATCCCAGTCCCTTCACCTGACTGGGCACAGTAACACAAGAAGGGCAGCACGTCCTCAAAATTATGAGAGTTATGTATCATCACAGTGCCTTGGGTCCCTAATGGGTTCTGTTTTCGTTTTTGTTTTTTTACAACAGAGTCTTGCTCTGTTACCCAGGCTGGAGTGCAGTAGTGCACTCATGGCTCACCGCAGCCTCTTGACCTCCGGGCTCAAGTGATCCTCCTACCTTAGCCTTCCGAGTAGCTGGGACTACAGGCGTGTGCTACCATGCCTGACTAATGTTTGCATTTTTTTGTGGAGATGAGGTCTCACAATGTTCCCAGGCTGGTCTTGAACTCCTGGCCTCAAATGATCCTCCTACCTTGGCCTCCCAAAGTGCTGGGATTACAGGCATGAGCCACCATGCCTGGCTAAGGGTTTTGTATCTTAGTACTTTAGTGTGTGACTTTAAAGGTATACCTGACAAAGTTGAATATGAAAATCACCATCATCATTCATATTTGTGGAGCATGCTTCTCTCTACAGTACTCATAGTTCACTGGACCATGCCTCATAGGTAAGATGTGTATTCTCATTCTCATTTTAACGAGGACTCAGAGGTTCAAAATGATTAAGGAACTTACCTAAGGCTACACAGTTAGTAAGGAGCAGGCAACCATCAGGATCTTCTGACTTCTGTCCCTGACCTTGGATAAGTCTCTCCTCACGCGCACTCGCAGAAAGCCAAGTCGGAGGAGGGAAGTGGGTGGCAGGGGCGGGGATGGAAGAGAGACTGTGATTTGTACCCTGGCCCAGCCGCATTTCCAGGTGAGTGTTGGGCCGGGCTACTCTGCGCACGCGCCCTTGCTCTCCGCATGGGGCGTGCTATCCTGTCCCTTGGCCTTGCCCAGGTTTTTGTTGAGCGAAAAGGGCACGTTACTGCTTCTTCTCTAAAGAGGTATGATGAGTTCAGCTTCTGCCTTCAAATCGATCTCTGTGGAGGCCTGCCACCCACAATCGGCTCGGCTTTTCCAACCCTCCCGCACGTCTCAAGGGCTACAGAGCAGGGGATGAGAACTTTCGCTAGGCCCAGGAAGCTTCTGGTTGCGCGGGAAGCCAGGGCAGCAAGTGACTGCACCTGCGAGGCAGGAGGAGCGGGGCCTGGAGGGCCGCAACATTCTCTTAACGGATTCATTCCCGGTATCTGAGCCGAGAACCTGCATCCTAAACCCTCCATTTAGCTACTAGCTGCACTCCCTGCCTCCTGCGTGGCTGCTGCCGCCACAAATGGCCCCTGGCTTAGAAAAGCTACATATGCTCCTCCTAATTAATATGTGACACAGCGTCTCACAGCCACCATGGCAGCAGTCTCGGGCTGTCTCTCCTAGACTGAAAGGCAGATGACAAGTGAGCTTTTTTGTCTTTCATATGTCTCTAGACCGTGACATGCCCCAACGGACAATACAGGCAGCTATGGGTCTCTCCCTTCAGTAAGAGATGTGACATATGCCAGGAAAATGAGATGGCTCCCTCTTCTTTTCAAAAGCGTGCTTCTTACCATGTCCAGGCATAGCTACCAGGTGGCTCACTTTGTCTGATGGGCACACAAAGGTGAGGCATATGTCCCAAAGCTGACCCTAGAGCAGCCGCCCTTCTCAGGGAGATGAAGATCTGTGCCTCCTGGTCTCAGCTTGACTCTGAATTTATCCTGTAGCCTTAAGCAAGCTGTCAAACCTCTGTGTATACCTCCGCTTCCTCTATTGAAAAATAACAGTTCTGGATTTTGTTAATAGTCCTGGAGGAGAGTTATTAACATGAGGTGTGATACACAGAAATAAATATTAATTAAAGCTGACAATGATGATGGTTTTGCAAATATAAAAGTGCTGTAGGAAAAATCTTGTCTGATTCTACTGAATGATTTCCATAAAGCTAGGCTGGGCTCCCAGATAATATTATGGAACGATTACACAAAACGACTGATATTTTCAATTTATTCTTTTAGCTCATACTGCTTTATATTTAGGCAGCTGTCTAAGGAGACACCATCAAAATGCCATTAGTCACCATGGGGAAAAGGTGTTCATAAGTGAAGGCATGTCATTAATCTACAGCATCAGTGTTATGGGTTTATCAGCATGGCACACCAAGTGGGATGTCAGAGGAATGGGCTTCATCTCACTGCAGAATGCAGTGGATCAAAAATGGACCAAGAGCTTCCCAGCCTAAGAGTCTAGTAAACTCCAGAGGCTCGATGTCAGATTCAGAAGAATTAAGGCAGAGCTATGCTCTTTGAGGAGAAACACATATAAGAAGTTCAAATTTTGTCCCCAAGTCTTCTTAAAGTTCAAGAAAATCTCTTCCCACTGAATTTAAATTAAGGCCTTATTTCCATGGCATTTGATAATCCTTTATTGAGTATATCCTATGCACTGTGGGCACTTCTGTCCTCAACACTGGAGATGTTGCGAGTGAGAAGACACAACGCCTGCATTCAAAGAGCTTATGATCCACTCAAGAAGTCAGACAAGAGATAAATAATCTTAGCACAGGGTGTTACATGATCTGGAGAAGTAAGCCCAGGGTGCTGTGGGAGACAGAAGGGGAATCTGGCCAGGTGCAGCTGGAGGAAACCTTCTACCTAAAGATGGCTGATCAGCTCCTTCTGGGTAAAGAGGGTGATCAGTTCTGTGTGGTTAACTTCTCTCTCTCCTTCCTGACAGAGAGGAGACAGAGACCTGGGGGAAAGAGAATTGATTACAATCAGTGATTGTAATAGAAGAAAATTCTGCAAAAAAAACCCCATGATGATGTAGAAAGGGGAGAACTGCCTTCAGACAAGATGTTTTTAACGAATCTACGGAAGAAAAAAAGGTGGATGGAGGAGCAGTGCTGGGGAAGCAGGATGAAGCTGAAGCTTCCCAGACGGCCAGAAGGTGGGTGGAGAGAGAGGGAAGGAGGGGAGGCTAAGACTGAGAAGAGAGGCTCAGAAAGGCTCTGACGCTGGAACTCAAGCCTAGCAGAATTGAGAGCTGGAGTAGGATAGGCCAGAGAACACAGGAGGAATCATTGAAAACCTTTGAGAAAAACTCTCGATGGGACCACCCACCCATGCCAGTGTATTCAGCAGTTAAGTGTCCATCTCCAAAATAAATCACGGTGTCCTTCAAAGCACTGAGTGGCCCCAGAGAGCAGACCTGCACCTTCTGGCACTTAGAAGTCCTTCTGAGTAGAGCGGGCTTTCTACTCCATCACCCTAAAGCCATGGTTCTCCGCAGTGAGTGATTTTGCCCCCCAGGACATTTGGGAGTGAGTAGAGAAGACATTTTTGGTTGTCTGTGAGGACAACAAACTTGGGGAAGGTGCTACTGGCACGTGGAGGGTAGAGGCCAGAGGTGCTGTGAAACATACTACACCGTGGAGGAGAGACTCGGACAACAAAGAACTATTTAGCCTCAAATGTCAATAATAAGAAACTCTAACATAAAGTTCTCCAGTTTACAAACCCCACCCCCACAAACTCCAAACAGTACTCCACAGCCATTTCAGCATTGTCACGTTTCAGTCATCAAGGATCTACTTAACCAAGTGCCTGGCCCCGCTGGATGCTGTAAGACGGGGGTCCCTAACCCCCAGGGCCACGGACTGGTATCTGTTAGGAACCGGGCTGCACAGCAAGAGGTGAGTGTGGGCCAGCCAGCATCACCACCTGAGCTCCGCCTCCTGTCAGATCAGCGGCAGCATTAGGCTCTCATAGGAGCATGAACCATACTGTGAACTGCGCATGCGAGGGATCTCGGTGGCTAAGATTCTGAACCATTCTACAGCGTAACACTGGTGCTGTAGATTAATGGCATGCTCTTTATGAGAATCTAATGCCTGGAAATCTGTCACTGTCTCCTACCACCCCTAGATGGGACCTTCTAGTTGCAGGAAAACAAGCCAGGGGCTCCCACTGATTCTACATTACAGTGAGTTATATAATTATTTCATTACATATGACAATGTGATAACAACAGAAATAAAGCACACGATAAATGTAATGGGCTTGAATCATCCTGAAACCATCCCCACACCCCGCTGGTCCATGGAAAAATTGTCTTCCATGAAACCGGTCCCTGGTGCCAAAAAGGTTGGGGACCACTACTGTAAGAGATGCTTTACGGCAGATCCATGACATGGTCACTGGGGACATGGAAAGAGAAAGGGTGTTTCCGTGTTGCTTTGAAAAACTCTGAGGCAATGCAACCAAAATTTTAAAAAGAAGAAAAAGAAAGCGTCTGAATTAGGAAAGAGCAAACAGCTTCAGTTCATGCTACTGGGAAAAACGGCTTTTCAGGGTTGACCGCAGTACCTATCGATGGCCAGCAGAGGGCAGATGGGGCAAAAGAGCAGGAGAAAGGGAATTTCTGCCCTTCAGGGAGGCAATTCCAGTAAGAATACATGATTGTAAGTCAAGAGTCAACTGGAATTAAAAGCAGGAAATAGAGAAGGCAGTAGCTCACTGACTCCAAGACAATGCAGGTTTCACACAGTTGGGAGTCGAGGCCACAGAAGAACTAGGGAACCCAGGGCACCAAGGCTGAGGGGTGAGGGGCCAGAGTGGGCATGGGGCTTGGGTGGGAGAGCCCGATCCATTGCCAGGTGCTATGCTTACCATACACAGGGGGAATAGGCCTCTGAAACACCTTCAGTGTTTGCCTCTGCCTCCTGTCAGCCTCCGCTTTGCTTTTTATAGGCCCAGTGCCTGGTATGACAATCAGAGGAAGCTGAAAAGCCTACCTGCAGGCCATGCAATGATGTGGGTGGATTTGCAAGAGGTGGATTCTGCTGGTGGGGAAAGATGAAACCTGGCTTTGGTTGGTAGCAGGCTATTCTATATGTGAGTTTCTGCCCAACAGTTCCATGGTCACCCTGCAAACCCAGCATCACACTGTAGTGTGTTTTGATTGCATAAATCTCCTTAAAAAGTCATTCTATACGCACTTCTTGTTTTGTAAAAATAAAGTGTATTAGGGTTCTCTAGAGGGACAGAACTAATAGGATAGATGTATATATAAAGGAAAGTTTATTAAGGAGAATTGACTTACATGATCACAAGGTAAAGTCCCACAATAGGCCATCTGCAAGCTGAGGAGAAAAGAAGCCAATTTAAGTCCCAAAACTTCAAAGGTAGGGAAGCTGACAGTGCAGCTTTCAGTCTGTGGCCGAAGGCCTGAGAGTCCCTGGCAAACCACTGGTGTAAGTCCAAGAGTCCAAAAGCTGAAGAACTTGAGTTTGATGTTTGAGAGCAGGAAGCATCCAGCACGGGAGAAAGAAGATGGGCGGAAAACTCAGCAAGTCTGCTTTATTCTAGCCATGCTGGCAGCTGATTAGATGGTGCCCACCCACATTGAGGGTGGGTGTGTCTCTCCTAGTCCACCGACTCAAACGTTAATCTCCTTTGGCAACACCCTCACAGACACACCCAGGAACAATACTTTGCATCCTTCAATCCAATCAAGTTGACACTTAATATTAACCATCAAAGAAGAGTTAAGACATCTCTAGGGGAGTTTTCAGGGAACACCTGGAAATATTCTGGTGTCCAATAAAGGTAAAATTCTCATCAGAATCAACACACAGGGTATCTTCCCAAGCTCATTTTTATCATCACTGATGATAGTTACTCATTCTCCAAGTTTATTTCATGAATGTTTAGAATCAAGTCTAAACATCTCAGAAATCTCATTTATTAATAATGTATATCTAGCCAAGTGAGCAATGAGGAAAAGGTTTAATGTCCAAGATTTGGGGCTGGAGATAATATAACCTCTACCATGCTTACAGAATATAAAATGCTGGCCTAGTCTAGAAACCCAATAAAATGGCAACACAATTTGCAGACTACAAGTGTGGAATATTCTGATTTATTTGCTGTTTTAAAAAACCCTTTTTGCCTGATACCTATCAAAACCAAAAATAATCCTCTCATACAAGATAAGCAGGGATAGGAACTACACATTATTTAGGAGCTGGGCACTGTCATAAGTACTTATTTGTTCTGGCATTTAATCCTCAGAACAGCCAACTGAATTAGTATTATTATGCCATTTTATAGATGAAGAAACCAATGTTCTAAGACATCACTGTAATAATCGAACAAGTTTTGTTGTTGCTGTTGTTGTTGTTTTTAAGTGTCTTCTGTATCAGGAACTGAGCTATATTCTGGGGAAAAACAGATACAATGACAGTGTCTCCCCCATCTGTAGGATGTAGATATGCACACTGACAATTACATACTACAAATACTGTAATGGAAGTGGGAACACCTGGAATCTGCCTAGGTCAGGGACAATTTCATAGCGAGGTGACTCCAGCTGATTCCTAAAACAATAGAGATTTTCCACTTTTCCTGTCTACTTGATGCTGTGATCTTATACTGTTGCAAAGTGATATCTCCAATTTCCATGGAAACTCCCTGCAGGCTAATTAGAATCCAGTTTATAAATTTAAAATAGGTAGAGTTTGATATTCTCTGATGCACACCGGTGTCTACTTCCTGCTGGCAGAGTTCTGTGGCCTGTCAAGAACCTTTTGGGGATCCTTGGGATGGGACAAGGCTGATAAAATAACTTACCAGCTGGAGGTCACCACTCTTATCTAGCAATGGCATTCAATTGCTAGATAAGACACAAGTTGATAAGACTCAATTGCCCCATGCGGCCCACCTGAAACGCCACATGGGGCAATTGAACCACCCATCTCTTCCACCTGCCCTAAACTGCTACTACTTTCGGGGCTAAAGTGCCCTCTGCCCTTCACTGGTGGTTCTCAGAGCAGCTCTGGCCAGCTCGCCAGTGGCCCTGCCTGAGAATCCTCAGTGGAGTTCCATGTCTAGAGGAAGTCAAGGAAAAGAGGCCCACATTAGTGGAGAATTGCGCTCGTCTGTGATTGGTGGAGCCTCTCTAAGATTTTTCCAGCGTCAATATTCCCTTTCAAACATCATTAAAGCTAAAAGGAAAAGTCAGCACTAGATGTGAGGAAGCAGATTTGAGTCCTGTGTGTTATATGGCGACAACTGCCTCCATCGCAGGGCTGACTCACCATCGTGTTATTAACCAGAAGAATATTTATTATCACAGGTCAAAGAATGAAGCATACTTCTCTCATTCCACTGAATTAATTTGTATAAAATGTTAGTTCATAATATGTGCTGTAATTTTCTTTAAAAACTTTTTTTTAAGTCAAGCTTTGTCAGCTATAAGAAGTGATGGACAGCAGCTAGGTGCTTAAGGCAGCCTGTGGGCTCTGGCTCAAAAGAAATAAGAAAAAGCCAAGACCCCCTTGACTTGCCTGGAGACCTTACAGAATATTAACATGGAGGGTTCATAACAGGCAATATAGTTCATTTTAATTAGGATCCCACAACCCTAGAAATTAAGTTAGAGAAGATCTGTTAGGTCATCTGGCCTATCGCTTTCCCTATCCGCTGTGCAATGCAGGATTGTTCCCTGGGGTCTGCTCACAAATGCATGGTTCAGTCTAAATTTAAATGACTGCAACTATGAGGTTTACGTCATCCCCCTTGGGGATGACTATTACATAGTCTAATGGATTTCACCATGATTATTTTTCCCTCCAGAGATTCTGCCCAAATTTCTCTTTGCTTGAATTTGTCTCATTTTTCCTCATTATATACCTTCAGGTTCAGAAAAATCACAAAAATGACAGTGAGAATGACCAAGTCTCTATTTCCTACTCTTTAGCAATAAAGATGGAAGTCGCCCCAGTGGCCTTTCTCAGTTTCACATTTTGTAGGTAAGCTGGAACACTGCTAACCCTTCTTACTCTTAGAAGACACTCACCATTCCTCTTAAAGGAATCCACAAAAATCACCAGCGTGGGGACAGGTTTGAGTTTCAGTGGTGGTGGTCCATTTGACACGATTCACTCCTCCCTGCCTTGTCTGATCAACCATGTAACCAATGATATATTTGCCAAGATTTGTGATGCTCTCTGTGTCAGCAGAACAGAGGAAATCATTCTGGCTTTTGGGGGATGGTACCTATGACTTTACAATCATTGGCACCATTTAAGCTACCAGCCAAGCCACCCACTCCCTATTACATTTCTCAATGACACTCAAGGAATCTTACAACTTCAAGTTGACTAGGCGAAGAGATTTGGATCTTCTTTATGTCATCAATTTCACATATGTGCATACACGTGTACAGAGAGAAGCAGCAGCACCAGGAGAAGGAAACAAAGGAGAAATAGCAGCAGGGCTGCAAAAGAAAACACATCCCACATTCACAATCCCCTATTTATAAAGGATAATTGAGTCCCATGCATGGTGAGACTGTGACTCATTAGAACTCCTTAATTAAAGAGGAAAGCCTCCCTGGTGATTTTATTTCCTTGGGTTTGTTTTTGGTTGTTATTGCTAAGTATGAGAAAGATAGCAATGCCCTGCTTGGAGAGAGGATCATTCTTCTGAGCAGGACACGAAGCTGGAAAATGAATTCACTAATGAATTCAGAGCACAGCCAGGGCTGAATTGCAACTCCTTGCTGTCCCACTAGCAATCGTCCCTAAGCACAATTACCCTGAATCATTACACTGGATGGCAACTCAGGCTGAGTGAGATGGTTGGAAAGGAAAGTGTGATTTAATGACAGAAAGGGCACAGCGTACATGTGGCCACACCTCTATTTCCAAGGACAGGTCCATTCATTCTTTCATTCTTTCTGTCTACTCTTCTGGGGCCAGGCACTGTGCTAAGTACTAGGAATAGTTGTCCAGGGCTGTTGAAAGAGGGTGGCAGGCCATACATCAAAACTTTAACAGCATATAGTTATAATTTCATCTTTCTTTGTATTGAAAGTAAAGGACAATTTAGAATCTTTTAAAATGGATTACAAAATTCTGTAAATACGTACAGCGTGAGAGAAAATAACATAATTAAACACTTGTCTGCCCACCATCTAACTTTATTGAATCTTAACATTTTGACATATTTGCTTTAGATTTTGTAAAATAATAAAACACTATAAAGTAATTGAAGCCTCCTACGTGCTCCTCCTCTAAGCCACCCTACAGGTAACCATCATGTTAAATTTCATGTTTACCATTCCTATTCATGCTTTATACTACTCTTCACATATGTGTCTTATGTATGAATCCATAAATAACAAATAGGCTGTTTTATATGCTTTTAAACTTTATACAAAAGGTGTCCTATTGTACCTATTTTTCTGTAATTTGGTTTTTTAAAATTTGTTATTTTTGAGATTTACCCATGTTAATGATACATGTAATTCTAGTTCATTCATTTCAGTTCTCACACAAAATTTCATTATACTTATATGGCTATAGCACAGCTTATTTATCTACTGTTGATGATCAGTTCGTTTCCTCTTATTTTGTTCTATTGCTAATAATGCTGTAGTCAACATTCTTCTATACACCTTCTCTGCAGATGTGACAGAGTTTCATGAGATTATATGCCCAGAGGTGGAGCCTCTAGCTCAAAGTGATTATAACTAAGTTCAAAGTAATGTGGAAGAATTCTCATCTATCTAGACTCTTGCTTATACTTTTCAATTCTCAGTTAACTTGATGAGTGAGCGATGGTGTCTTATTGTGGTTGTAATTGTAGTTTATTAGTTACTGGGGACCTTGAGCATCTTTTCATGTATTTATTGACAATTAACAACTATTAAACATTAACCTATGTTTGGCCAGCTTCTTTTTTTTCATTATTGAGTTGCTCTTTTTAAAATCCAGGTTCTAGGACTTTATCAAATATTTGTATTTCTTATCCTTTCTCCTGGTCTTGGGCTTACCTTTAATCTTTGTTTATGGTATCTTTCATTAAAAGGAAATTTTAAACATAACTTTCATGCAATAAGATTTGTCACAATTTTCCTTTATGGTTTTTGTTTTTTGTGTGTTATCTAAGGACTCTTTTCCTAGCCCTTAAGTCCAAGATGCTTTCCTATATTTTTTTCTAAAGTATATTTTTGCTTTTCACATAGTGTATTAATTTTGATACACCTGGATTTGATTTTGTGTGTGTGTATAATGTGTTTCAATTCTTCTCCATATGGATAACCAAGTCTATTTGTCTATTTTTCTATTCCTACATTGGTACCATCTGCCTTGATTGCTGAAACTCTGTGATGGTTAACTTTATGAATCACCTTGACTGGGCTAAGGGATGGCCAGATAGGTGGTAAAACATTATTTCTGAGTGTGCCTGGGAAGGTTTTCTGAAGAGATTAACATTTAAATCAGTAGACCAAGTAAACAAGATTGCCCTCATCAATGTCAGGGGGCCTCATCCAATCTGTTGAGGGTCTGAATAGACCAAAAACACAGAGGAGGACAAATTTTCTCTGCTGAGCTGGCACCTCCATCTTCTCCTGCCCTTGGACATCTGCACTCCTAGGTCTTAGGCCTTCAGATTTGGACTGGAACTACACCACCAGCTTTCCTGGGCTCCCAGCTTGTGGGCAGTAGATTATGGGACTTCTCAGCCTTCATAACCCCATAAGCCAATTCCTCATAATAAATCCCTTTCCATATATCTTGATATATCTTCTTGGTTCTGTTTCTCTGGAGAACCCTAATACAAACACTATAAAAAGTCTTGATGCCTGGTGAGGTAAGTCTCCACTTTGTTCT